>NW_017306473.1:1641473-1653525 GCF_000935625.1 Nanorana parkeri
ACCCCAGTTCGAAGTCCCAAGGATGCGTTAAGGCATCCACTCCCAGAGCCAGTTGGCATGGGGATCTCAATAGAAACTTCTTGCACTGTGCATTGAGGGGTGAGGTCATCGGGTGGTCCTCCTCGGGGAGACCCCAAACCCTGGCAATTTGAAGAAATACTTCCCGATTCAATGTCCACTCGTGTTTTTCCACCGGAGTTCTGCTCAAGCTGTCTGCCAGAGAGTTTTCCACACCAGGCAGGTAGGTGGCTTCCAAATTCCAGAGATTGCGTTCGGCCCAGGAGATTATCGGTTGCGTCTCTCGGTTCATAGTCCGACTGTAAGTGCCCCTTTGCTTGTGGATGTATGCCATTGCCGTAATGTTGTCCATTCTCAATTGCACTGTAGTGTTGCATAGATGTGGAGAGAATGCCAACAGTGCCTTGAAGGCGGGTTGAATTTCCAGTATGTTGGAAGTATAGTCATGAGCACGAAAGTTCCATGAGCCTTGGGCTACCAGATCTTGGAAGTGGGCACCCCAGCCCTGATGGCTCGCATCCTTGGTGACCACTAACACCCGTGGGGTCAAGATCAGATGAAATTTGGACAAATTCAACCGGCGGGTCCACCATCATAGTGACGATTTAATCGCCTGGGACATGACGTTTCTGATAGGAATCTTTACGATCCCATTGTTTCAGGAAGCCCAGTTGTAAAGGCCATAGCCACCAATGGGCCCATCTGACCATAGCTATGACTGAAGACATCGTCCCCAGCAGGCTGAGACACTGGGAATCCAAAAGGTGTCGAGCCGCCAAGGCTAACTGAACCTTCTGGATCAGCTTCACAGTGTTCCCCTCTGGGAGTCGTATGAAATTCTCCTCTGTGTCGAGAAGAGCTCCTAAGACGACTAAGCGCTTTGAAGGGGTTAGGCTTGACTTTTCTAGGTTGATTAGCCAACCCATAGATCGGAGACTGGAAATCAATTATTGTTGATGATGAACGAGAATGCTTCTTTCCTGAGAAAGCAGAAGGATATCGTCCATGTAATGGTTAAAGCGCAAGCCCTTTTGCCTGAGATAGGTGATTAGGCAGAGCAACATCTTTTTAAACGTTCTTGGGGCAGTTGAAATCTAGAAGGGTAGACAGGTAAATTGGTAATGGCATCCCATTACAGCGAAGTGGAGATATTGCTGATCATGACGATGGATAGGACCGTGGATGTAGGCATCTTCCAAATCTATCGCCGACATCCAGTCCCCCAATTGGATACCTAGAATTATCGGTTCCATTCGGAATGTTGGGGTCCTGATGTATCTGTTGAGGCGTTTGAGGTCCAGGAGGGGCCTGAGCTCTCCCGACTTCTTTTTTACTGGAAAGAGGGGGGAGTATCTTCCAGTGAACCGCTCTCCGAGCGCTACAGGAGAAATGGCGTTCTTCTGCTCGAGCATGTGAATGTACTGGAAGAGGATCCTGCGCCTCTCGACTCGGAATGCACGTTTGGATAAAGCAATCCGACGGAGGGCCCAACCTGAAGGCCCACCGATGTCCTTTCGAAATTGTATCTATTACCCACTGATCCTCTGTGATGTTCTCCAAAGAGCCAAGAAAGTGTGCTAAGCGTCCGCCCACTGGAAGGCAGTGGGTGCTTGCACAGTCAAAAGGGTTTCTTTGGTTCCTGTGGAGCGGAGGAAGCCGCCTGTTTCGATAGCCTAAGGAAGGTGGACTGAGATCCCTTCCAGTTACCCATGAATTCCCGACCTAGATGTTAAGAACGCACTTCCTTCGATCTATCCCCTTGAGGACACTTGGACTGAGGTAACTTTTTTCATTTCCTATCCTGAGGAAGCAGTTCCGACTTCCCCCCTGAGACCTTAGAGATTGCGGTGTCTAATCTACAACCCAATAGGTTTGGATCTGTTGTATGGAATTTTGCAGCAATTAGACTTTGAGGCTGAATCGGCTTGCCATGGCTTCAACCACAAAGCCCTCCTGGCTGTCACAGTTGCCAGCATTGCTCTGGAGGAGCAGCGGATCACATCAATGTCTGCTTCGCCAAAACAATTGCCTGCTAATTTGAGCTCTTCCAGGGCACTGATGATATTATCCGTATAAACGTTCTCCTTCAGGGCTCTTTCGACATTCTGTGTCCAGAAAGAAATAGATCAGGACACGGAGGTAATAACGATTGCGGGGCGGCAGGCAACCCCTGCTGCAGTGTAAGTTCTTTTGAGGTCCAGATCGGCTTTTCTTCCTAGCGGATCCTTAAGAAATATGGCGTCGTCCATCAATAAGGTGACATGACGAGCTAAATGCATGACTGACGCATCAACCAGTGGAGGCATACTCAGGTTCTCTATATCCTCATCCCATTGTGGATGCAGCTTCATGAGCCTACTAATGATGCAGGGCTTTTTCTCAACCTTCCTCCATTCCTCCAGTGTTATCTCCTTAATTTTCTCTATGTATGGAAATGTGTTCTGTTCCTTCTTGAGGTGAGTGAAGTATTTACGGACCTTGGAAGGTTTGTTGACCTCATCCTCCCATTCTATAGCCTCTTTGATGGCTACTACAAATGGGTCCACCAATGAGAATTGGAATCCCGATGGGGATAACGAGTCAGAATTGTCTGACTGGTTTGAATCGTCTGACAGCACTTTAATTGGCTCTGCACCCCTAGAAGTGCTCTGTCCAGGATGGGAGGCATCTGTGAGATCACTGAGGCTGTACTTGACTGTTTGCCTGATCAAAGACACCATGTCTGCAGGAGGCGGCAGTTGGTCCTGCGTTGCCTCCTTTAGGCAGCCTTGACACACCAGTTTGTCCTGCAGCACCTCTTTACCGCAAACCCAGTACATGTGTTTTTCAGGACGCTGGTGACTGGGGAAGGCTGTTAAGAGATATGAGCATGTCGGGAAGAACTAGGTCTTCTGGAATGACTTTGACGAGATAATGATGAACTCCGACTGCAATGCCGCTCTTCATGAGGAGAGCTAAAAAAAAAATTAACATATGATGAACATGCCTGCTTACTGTCTCTTTAAGAACAGGTGGAACTACTTACCCAGCCCTTACCTGTGAGGCAGCCTGAGTATTCATGCTCTGAGAAAGGTGCAAAGAGTGAGATATCAGAGACAGAAGCCACATTACAGTGCATCATTCAAGAGAGGGAGGTACTAACCATTAGGGTGCTGAGAGAGCAGGTATCCCAGCCATAGGCGATCAACCGGTTGCATCCACGCCGCTTGATCGTTTAAAATGACAGCCGACAGGAAACCACAGCCCCCCCCTCCCCCCCCCCGCAGAAAGGACCTCGGGCGCCATTTTGTAGTAGCTCAGATAGTGTGCAGATGCCGGGAGCCGCATAGCAGAGGGAAGACAGAAGTGAATGAAACAGAGCTGTTGCAGCTGTGTCCAGCCAATTTATAGCCTTCACAGCTAAAGCCCGGAGATGCTGCCAGATGGGCTTCCCTGAGCAATGCCTTGTTTAAAGGCATATTAGCCGGGTTCTCACAGAAGGGGACACTGACCCTTGTGGCAACCATCGAAAAGGTAGGTAGGGCAAATCCAGCGCGAGGTGCCTTCCTAAGCAAGGACAGACAAATGAATGTTTGTGGGTGATAGAGGGGTCAAAATTATGGAGGGCCTGTCCTATGGGGTTAGAGGGCGGACCTTAACCCATTGTGTGCTGCTGAGGTGCTACAGGAAATATATATATATATATTTTGTAACAAGGACACTCCACTGTAGTCCAGGTAAACCAAGTAAAATGCAGTTTATTAAAGGGCAAACACAAAATATATAGTTCCATCCACAGGGTAGACCTCCCCTGTGCAGAAGACGGTTTCTAGCCGCAACATAAATGACAGTCTTTTACTGCTTCCAGAACAGAAAGTAGCTTTTCGTCAGCAAAACAGCATGTCGTCAATAAATGTGTAACCATGTCTCACCAACACAGCATGTTCACATATACTGCATGTGACTCTTCCACACATCCTTTCTGTGTCCCAGTCCCTGGACATTAGGGTATTTCTTAATAAAAATTATAGGTAAAGGCCACTTTTTGGAAAAAAAATATATATGCACAGTTCTTTATAAAAGACAAAAATGTGTATTTATTATTTTTTATATTGGAGCAAGTAAAGCATTGCAAACGTGATCAATGAATCATGGGTGCAATACTCTGGCTCCTGCAGAATTTTCCTCCCATCCATGTCCATGCTGAAGTCCAGACATTTAGTAACATGGAGGAAGAATGAATAGACTACAGGTGACATCACAGCACTTGTATTACATTGAGAAGTACAAGTCCCTCTGCCTCAGCGGTCAGTCCTGAGAAAGGGTCTGTGAGTAGATGACAAAGCCATGTGGGCGATGCCATGCAGAGCTGCGCCAAATTAAAAAGACAGCAACAGCCTGTGCGGAGAATCCGTTAAGTAGGGTGGGAGTGGGGTGGAGGTTTGCAATATGACCATGTTTCATGTTACACCCTAAATATGGATGTAACATGAAACATGGTCATTAGCCTTGAAAATAGGATTTTATTTGTTAAACAGAAAACACACATTAAAACATGGTTGGAACCACAGTGATCTGGGTCCCCTTGTGAGCAAACAATATATAAGCTGCAATCCAGTGAACCTTTATAAGTAGTGTAATGGAACCAAAAGCTGCCTCTCTGCTTGGACTCAGTATACTTGGTTGGAATATATAACATCTCATCCTTCCAGAAATTGCGCTCATGGTTGCTGCTACAAATAAGATGTAGAGTAAATAAGCAGTGTGGTGATATCTGGCAAGATTGCGACAAGCCTCCATGAGATCGGCTGTTGGGAGATGGCCAGCTCAATCCCAAGTGTCCTCTGTGCTGATTATGCCTGCTTCCAGGCCAAACCAGCCTCTGCCATGTTCTTCCTGCATTCCTCTCCTCCTGCACACAGAGTCAAGCACACATAGTTCTAAGTGTTAGGCAAGAATCATTCCATGCAGCTGACAGTCAGTGTAAGAAGCTTAAATAATACAAAGTGAACTTACAATTATTCAGTCACAGGCAGGGCCAGGACAGGGGGTGGGAGTGCATATGCCCTGGGTGCAGTGCTTTTATGTGGTGGAGAGGGATTGCATTTGTCAGCGCTCCATTCTCCAGCTGCTTGAATGAGAGGAATGAGATTCAAAGCAGGGACCGCAATGGGTGCAGGAGAGAGGATTCTGATCTCTCCTCCTGTAAACCGGGGCCGAAATGGGTGCAGGAGAGAGGATTCTGATCTCTCCTCCTGTAAACAGGGGCCACAATGGGTGCAGGAGGGAGGATTCTGATCCCTCCTCCTGTAAACAGGGGCCACAATGGGTGCAGGAGGGAGGATTCTGATCTCCCCTCCTCTAAATGGGAGCCGCAATGGGTGCAGCAGGGAGGATTCTGATCTCCCCTCCTCTGAGTGGGGGCCGCAATGGGTGCAGGAGGAAGGATTCCGTTCTCTCTTCCTCTGAGCAGGGGCCACAATGGGTGAAGGAGGGAGGATTCTGTTCTCTTCTCCCTCCAATAGCAGAAGGGAGGGGCGGTGAACAGACCTTTTCAATCAGAGACAGTGTGTTTGAAAGTTGTCAGCTGTACCTTTTCTCTAAAACGCACATAGTGCTTTTAAAAATCCTGTGCTATGTACCTCTGGGTGTTTCATATATATAATGGAGCACTGATAAACTGAAGATGCTGTGTAGATGAGTGGGGTAAAAAATAAATAAATAAAAAATATGACGTGGCCAATTTAATTTACTACCAATTGATTAGATGCAGATGACTGAACCTTCATATGTGTTTTTAAGTATGAATCCTGAGAAATAAGCACATTTTTGAAGTGTGCCTCTAACTGCTAGATGCAATTAGAGACATGTGAACTCCTCTAAAGCCACAAGCTGAACAGATCTGACCAGGAAAAAAAAAAGCTCAGAATTCATGATTAAACTGACACTTCCACTGCTTTGCCTTATTTATCTGTCCTGTCAATCAGCAGCTATTCAACTAGACTGACATTCTAGAATTATTCACCTTTTAAAAATTAAAAATATGCATTGGAAGGCGAGCTCTCTATGTTTTGGCAGAAGCATCTTTACTATTTGCTTGTGAATCTTTCTATGAGATAATCATGCGGCTGCTCGTTAGCTAATATAAAATGTAGAGCTGTAGCTAACGATTATTTTCAAAATCGATTAGTTAGCCGATTATTAAGTTCGATTAATCGGTTAATCAACATGGCAGCACTTTCTAGTAAAATTGGCACACCACCATTTCTGATTAATAAAAATGCAGAATTCAATGACCTCAAAGGCCCCTGCTATCAGATGTCTTTAAAAAAACAGCGCCATGCGTGTTTCTTGATAACGATCTCAACAGTCAGAGCGAAATCTGCAGATGATGTAACCCTGACAGACATCTCAAAGCATGCTGGCACTCTTATTCAGCAGTTCAGAAGTTATTGGGATTATCCTCATGTGGCAAGGCAAGGCTTTACTACCAATGCAATAATGACATCTTTCCCTGGGCTTTAAAATCTATAGACATGTGACGTCACACGCTGAACAAGCAGCGGCCAGATCGGCCACCAGTACATATACAAAAAAAGTTGAATGTAAATAGAGCAATGTTTCTATTGGTCTTAGCCTGGGATTATAGATTTTCAGACATGTGCACAACTAAAAAATTCAGAGCCAGATGAAACAAATGAAAAAGAAAAACGTTTTCATTCGTTTCGGCAAATGAAACACATTTTTATGTTGATTCGGAGACAACAAGCCTCCGAATCCGAAACCGCACACTAAAACCGCCTAGCGAGAAGCGGCCAGATCGGCCACTAGCGCGTTCTGCGAATGTGCGCCGCCGTTTTGGAGTAAATCTCGGTATACACCAAGATGGCTCGAACATGCAGGCACTGCCATCTTGGTGTATACCAAGATCTACTCCAAAATGGCGGCAGGCATGCGCAGAACGCGCCGGCGACCGATATGTCCGCTTCTCGCTCTGCGGTTTTAAGGTGCCCATACACTGCTCGATTCTCGTACGAGAATCGGGCGAAATCCCGCGATTGTACGAGAATCGAGCAGTGTGAACTAAGACGTGCGAGGTTTTGGATTCGGGGGCTTGTTGCCTCCGAATCAACATAAAAATGTGTTTCCTTTGCCGAAACGCATGAAAACATTTTTCGTTTTGATTTGTTTCATCTGGCTATGAATTTTTTAGTTGTGCACATGTCTGAAAATCTATCATCCCAGGCTAAGACCAATAGAAACATTGCTCTATTTACATTCAGCTTTTATGTATTTGTACTACAGACAAGGATGGCGAAAAAGGAAGGCATCTGCTCTGCATTAGTGACAGCAATTGTGTGCTGCAATGCATTCATGAAAACACTGGAGATCACAAACTGCTGAAATCAGAAAGGACCTGTGCTATGCAGTGTAGAGTTTATTTATCACAGGTATTTATACAGCGGCAACAATTTACGCAGCACTTTCCATAGTGCACATTCACATCAGTCCCTTCTTCAAGGAGCTTACAATCCAAGGTACTTAGCTCACATGCATACAGAGCCAATTTAGACCGGAATAAATTAACCTTCCAGCATGTCTTTGGAGTGTGGGAGGAAAGAAGAGTACCCAGAGTACACCCACACAAGGAGAACATGCAAACTGACCAGGATTCAAACCGGGGACCCCAGTGCTACAAGACAGAAGTGCTAACCACTAAGTCACTGTTCTGTTTATTTAAAAAAAAAAAAAAGGAAGACATAATGAATGCCAATAAAAGACACAAATGCAAGCCTGTAATCATTAATACATCTTTAAATGTATGTTTTTTTTAACCTTTTCACTGCCAATGTGTTTTTTTGTTTTCTTTTTCACACGTTATAATCCACATTTTAGGCCTGAAAATTACTTAAACCCCCAAAACAATAAATATATATTCTGAAACCAAAGACCCTGTAGATTGCAGATTTTCACATGGCACCGATATTAGTGCAACTTTTTAGCAAACCCAATATTTTAGTAACAAATACACTTAGGTTAATTTTATTGCCCAAAAACACCATACAAACCATTTTTTGTACAATATAAAAAATGAGGTTACGGCGAGTAAATAGATACCCAACATGCCTAGGTTAAACATTGAGTGCAACGTGACAAAGTACCCCACATTCAACAAAGTACAACAAACCCAGTATACAGTACACCAAATTGTCCATAGGGGAAGCTTAAAAATCCTGTACAAGTCATCAATTTAGAGATATCCATGAATATTGGTCCAAGAATGATTACATTCGCGCATTCGGCAACACCTAACATGTAGCACGATCATCGTTTTCGTACGTAGGTGCACCTGGCGCGTATTTATGTTACTATGTCCCCCCTTAGCCTGCTATGTGTAAGCACAGGTGACAAGTTCTCTTTAAGGTGGCATTACAGGTCAATTAGACCCCTGGTGTCACCTTCCCACTCCAAAGAAGCCATTGGAGTGCACATCTTGCTCCAATAGCTTCTTCTCCAGCTTCTGCAGCTGGGCAACGACAGCTGAGGGACCTGATGTGATGCAATTAGCATCCTTTCTGGCCCCATTCAGCAGGGAGGAAATCGGCAAAAGGATTTTCGCCGGTCTCTTTCCCCTCTTCCTGCCGACACCCGTGATGTCATTCCTGGGCCCGCAGGAGTGGCGGCAGAGCCCAATAAGCAGGGTGGGTGGGGGTGCACTACACTGGCCCAGCTCAGCTGCCAGAATTGCTTCCACGTTAAAGCTGACAGTCAGCTTTACACATGTAAACAGATAGCCTTTTGGAAGTCTGTTTAAAGGGGCCTGCTGCCAGCGACGTATGACATATGCTGGTGGCATGGAATGAGTTATTGGGGGGGATTTACATGGCCTAACTTTATGCAGAGGCTTTCTGCTTCCAGCAGTTTGTGATCTCTACTGCAGGGGTAGGCAACTGTTCTTGTAGGGTGGAACATGTAAAACATGTTCTCATATGCCAATGAAGACCAACGGACTTCCATAATATTACCTTACTGTTACCTTTTCATTTCCTGTTCTTTGAGCGCCTCCCATGCAGACCATTGCTCTGTGTACATTCAGGTTGTCTGCATCTGCAGTCCCTGTGCAGAAGGAAGTGAGAACATGTGTGGCAGACCTGTTTGATTTACTGCCAGGAACCATAGGAGATTTTGGCAATACAGTAGAGCAAGAGTGGGCAACCTTAGCACTCCACACAGGTTCTCACTTCCTTCTGCACAGGGACTGCAGCTGCTGACAACCTGAATGTAAACAGAGCAATGGTCTGCATGGGCAGCACTCAAAGAACAGGAAATGAAAAGGTAATAGTCATAGGTAATATTTTGGAAGTTCCTCGGCCTTCATTGACATACTGTATATACAGTTGCCCTTTAATTATAAATACGTTTGTGTATCCGCTCTCCATCCACATTACATTTGTCTCCATCACTGCTCCTAGAATGATCCTTTCTTCCTCATCAATCCCTACAAAGATCCCACAACTTCACCACGTGTTCTATAGAAGCTCTGGGACATGTGAGACAATGTACAGTGTGCTAATAAACCAATGACCTAGTGTTTCATCTGTGCCTTCTAATCCCCGGATAATAGCTGGGCCCTCTGGTCTTTGTTTTGTCTGTGTTGCTGTTTGTCATCTGCTGCTGTTATATGTAATATATCCAGCTGTGATCCCCTAGAAATACATCACTGAAAGCAAGGTGGAAGACTTGGGTCAGTCAGGAAAGAACGATGATTGAGTTCCGTTTTCATTAGCTAAACATATTTAAATCATACCGCTCCCTGGAATCTCTCTGACTATTGGGAGTACAGACCCGGCCATTGACAAGTCTCTATATGGTCCTGTGGTCAGGGAAGTATGGGTACCGCCATTGTTAGCTCGTGTTCGAGAGTAAGCTCTGTAGTTTCATGTATTGCCGAGGTTCTCTAGCTAGCGAGTTGCTGATCATTAAAATCCATCTCTGGGCATCCTTTCTAATCCTGGACGACAAGACACATCCTCCCTATGTTGTGGAGATGAGAAGAAGGGGAGGAATCATGCAGTTTGGCAAAAGACGACTGGGCAGGGCTGACACCATTTCTTGTGATTTCTATCCAAAAAAAGGCTCCACAACTGGAAATTAGGAGCCGAGTGTATTTCTGGCAGATCAACCGGTATTATTCTTCACTTGCAGGGTCTGTAAATGGATAAAACCTATAACACATGGGGAAATGTGCATGCATCACAGAAATATACTGCATGGTTTGTTTTTTGCTTTCTCATCCTCGACTAAAAGACAAGTCCTCCCTATGTTGTGTAGATGAAGAGAGGGGGAGGAATCTGGCAGTTTAGTAACAGGCAACTGGGCAAAAATTATTATTAAAGTTATTCTGGACTAAGAAAAACATTCTCCCTGTTATAGAGAGGCAGAGGAATCCTGTAGTTTAAAGGAGAACTATGAGGTGAGTGCTTTTCACTCACCTCATAGTTCTAGCCGACCTGTAGGTTCTCCTTTAACAAAAAGACAGCTGGGCAGGGCTGACATCGTTTCTTGTGATTTCAGTCTAAAAAAGGTTCCACAACAGGAAATTAGGAGCCGAGTGTGTTTCTGACAGGTATTACTCTTCACTTGCAGGGTCTTCAAAGGGATAAAACATATAACACATGAGGAAATGTGTATGCATACCGTGTTTCCCCGAAAATAAGACAGTGTCTTATATTTTTTTTTTCACAAGAGATGTACTGCATATTTGTTTTTCTTTTTTTGCTCTGACATCTGTGGACAAAAATTCTTATCCTAGACTACAAGACATGTCCTCCCCATGTTTCAGAGAAAAGGAGGAATCCTGTAGTTTAGCAAGCGACAACTGGGCAGGGCTGACACCATTTTATGTGATTTCTGTCCAAAAAAGGCTCCACAACAGGAAATTAGGAGCGGAGTGCAAATCTGGCAGATCAAAAGGTGTAAGGGCCTGTTCACACGACGTCCGTTTTCTGTGCTGACCTGATCCGTACGCTCCTGCACTAAAAATGTATCCCTATGTGTTTTATGGGCTACAGTTCTCACGTGCGCAGTCCGTTCAGGTTACGACAGAAAAAATACTGCATGCCACATTTTGTACGGTCAGGAAACGGTCCGGAAACGCAAAACGTGGCAAAAACGCACTGCACTGCAGCTGACATACTGGCAGCCCCACTCCAGCAAAAAAAAATGTTTTAGTTTTTTTACCTGGAACGCATCAAAAACGCACTGCATCAGTAGCACCGCGTCTGCAGATCAGCACCTGATCTCATGTGAACAGGCCCTTACTCTTCACTTGCAGGGTATTTAAAGACATATAAACACATGGGGAAATGTGCATGCATCGCAGAGATGTACTGCAAATGTTTTTTGTCTTTGTACTCTGATGTAGATTTTGACTCATTGTTGGCTGTAAAGCTGTATGGGGATTAGTAGAATAGGATTAGGCAAGGATTGAACTGTTCTAATAAATCAATATGAAGAATGATTAACCCTTTTAACCCAGAAGATTTAGCTGTCTGTGTTATACGTATATATCAATGTGCTGCCAGGGGGGGGGAGACGAGACATATGGTGTGTCTGCTGTGGGCTGATCACACCCCATAATGGAATACACAGGTACATCCTTTTACTCCGGGGGTCTGATTTACTACATTGAAAAGTCAGGTATTGTTATTATACAGGATTTATATAGCGCCAACAGTTTGTGCCACGCTTTACAAGATAGGGAGGACAGTACTGGTACAATACAAATCAAGAGAAGGTGGTAAGGAGGGCCCTGCCCCTGAGAGGTTACAAGCTACAAGGGGTAAGGTTGTATTGCAATACAGCGTTCACAAGCATCCGAACATGGGCAGGGGAAATATCCCTATCTAGTCTCTTGACTATGATTGGATGTTTGAGTGCGCACAGCCTGACTTCACTTAAGAACACATTAGCCCCTATTCAGATCATTCATTAGTTCCAGATCAGTGGCAGAAGCAGATACAAGGTGGGGGATTTCATTGCAGGAATTGTTTTA
>NW_017306473.1:1653740-1659881 GCF_000935625.1 Nanorana parkeri
TTTGTTTGCTCCCCCCCCCCCCCCCCATGTATATCTGATCTCCAAGCAGCCTCTGCAGGAACCTGTATATTAACCCTTCACCTTTATTACCCTGCACATTAACCCTGTGATGGTACAGGGAGTACAATGTCCTACCGAACAGATCTCAGATGCTGTACACTGCATGACATATTCAGCACAGAGAGCATTTCCATGCGCACATTCTGCCATACTGATCTCAGATGCTGCAGAGTGAAAGGCACAGGGAACACACTGAGCTCTTTTTAATGATTCATAGAACACATTTACTTGCACACATCCAGCTATCTATAGCATCCTGCCGAACTGATCTCAGAAGATGCAGAGTGGATAGCAAAGACAGCACACAGAGCATGTACATACACACATCCTACCGAACTGATCTCAGATGCTGCAGACCGGATGGCAAAGACAGCACACAGAGCATATACAAATCCTGCAGACTGGATGGCATAGAGTGCACACATCCTGCCGAACTGCTCTGGATGCCGCAGGGTGGGTGCTATAGGCAGCACATTGCCATCACGCCGCTCTCCATACGAGTGAAGAGTTTCCTCCATTCAGACTCGCACAGAAAGCATAGAAACAGCGCAGCATAGGAAGGGGGCGTGCCATTCGGAGTGACGGCTCTCCAAGCCAATGAAAGCTCAGCTCGATCCATGAAATGTAAGCATCTCCATATTGAGCCGAGCGGCGGAGGCAGCGCAGTATACAGAGCGGCAGCTATTTGGAGGGCTTGGTGATCCCGCACACAAGGCGGAGAGGCTCTCCGGTACACAGGACGTTCTCCAGCAGCCGGTGAGATCGGGGCTGTGCCAGCAGCAGTGACCCGGGCACCGATCACACAGCCCGGGCTATGTCCTGTTCCATCGCAGCGAGGACGGTATCTGCACGAAGTTTTCCGGGCTCCGGAAGGGGATTGGTGGGATTTCCGATCCCCGCATGATGAAATGTGCTGAGTCCTGATCGCCCCGGGCAGGCAGCGTACTGATATGGAGCGGGAGCTGACCCCGACATGAGCCGCAACTCAAACTTTCCCGGTCGCCTCGCATGCCGCAGCCGCGGAGGGGGCGATTGGTGAGCAACAGATCCGGACACCGCACTCCACATAAGGATCGTTATCGCCGGTTGAGACGATGAAAGTGTTCCGCAGGAAGGCGATCATCCTGTGCCTGGGCTATGTGCTCCTGCTGGTGCTCACTATGCTCAACCTGATGGACAAATGGCACAAGGAGCCCCAACAATGCAACGAGCAGGTACGGTACACCCCTTATCAGAGCCGCTCCGACATCCGCTACTTGTACCGGCCTTCACCTCCCAGGAAGAGGCAGCTGGTCTACGTCTTCACCACCTGGAGGTCCGGCTCGTCCTTCTTCGGGGAGCTCTTCAACCAGAACCCCGATGCCTTCTTCCTCTACGAGCCCGTGTGGCATGTGTGGCAGAAGCTGTACCCCGGGGATGCCATGTCCCTGCAGGGGGCTGCCCGCGACCTCCTGAGCGCCCTCTACCGGTGCGACCTGTCTGCCCTGCAGCTCTACAACACGGCCGGGGCCAAGAACATCAGCACGCTGGGCATCTTTGGAGCTGCCACCAACAAGGTCATCTGCTCTACCCCCATCTGCTCGGCCTATAGGAAGGACGTGGTGGGGCTGGTGGACGAAAAGGTGTGCAAGAAATGCCCCCCGCAGAGCCTGAGCATGCTGGAGGAAGAGTGCCACAAGTACAACACCATAGTCATTAAAGGGGTGAGGATCTTCGACATCAACGTGCTGGCTCCGTTAATGATGGATCCCTCCCTGGACCTGAAGGTCATCCATCTGGTCAGGGACCCCCGGGCGGTGGCTAACTCCAGGATTAAGTCGAGACACGGCTTGATCAGAGAGAGCCTACAGGTGGTCCGGAGCAGGGACCCCAGGATCCGCAGAGTTCCCTTCATTGACCCAGGACACAAACTGAACAAGAAAGATGGCTCGGACTATCATGCCATAGGAGCCATGGAAGTCATATGTAGCAGCATGGGCAAGACGCTGAGGACTGCGTTCAACCCGCCGAGCTGGCTCAAGGGTAACTACATGGTGGTGCGATACGAGGATCTAGTGGTGGATCCCATTAAGACCCTGAGGCATGTCTATGGCTTTGTGAACCTTTCGGTGAGCCCAGAGATAGAAAAGTTCTCCCTTAACATGACTAGTGGCTCGGGCTACTCCTCCAAACCGTTTGTGGTGTCTGCCCGCAACGCCACCCAGGCGGTCAGTGCTTGGCGGACAGTGCTTTCCTTCTTGCAGATAAAACAGGTGGAGGAATATTGCCAGGCTCCTATGGACTTTTTGGGTTACCAGACAGTCTCGAGCCAAACAGAAGTGAAAGATCTTAGTAAATCGCTTCTAAAAAAACCCATGTTGTGAACTTCTCTGGCTGGTTGACCCATTGCCTGCAACACTAAACTTCCCAACTACTGTACCAAATGTCTGCAGTTGTCTTTTCCTTTCAGTAAAGTCACGCCATTTCTCTACAGCTCATCAGTTCTGGCTCCTTTTCCGTAGAATATACCCAAAATGACAGAATGGGTTTAAGCTTTTGGTGTTCTGCTGATGTTCTTTATACCTTGTCCTCTGGGTCCATTGATGGGTCATGCTCAGGGTTAATTATACTGCAGATGTGATGGGTCATTTTTGAAATAGATTCTGCTCTCAAACCATAAGGCTTGGGCCTGAACTACACAGGAGATGGAATTGCTCCGTCGCTTGACCCCTGGGCTCAACAAGCGCTTAATCCTACAATCCTGAATGATTAATTTCGTGTGTAGTTTGAGCCTTATTCAATTAGGCAAATGGCAATATCATATCATGGCAGCCAATCAGTTGTCTCCTGTAAAACCGAAATACGGTTGCTAGGGGTTACTCCACTTTGGCGATCATCATTGCTCTCTGCGGTATTTACTTGATAAAGCCTGATGGGGATTATCCTTTAGTGGGCCCTGAGGATTGTGTGACGTCTACAGTTTGACTGCCGTAAAATAAGCGTAGTAGGAGGTGCTTATCTCTGACAAAACACGCTTCAGCCTTATCTCCCTTTTTTTCCAAGAAAGGGAAATGAGGTGATAAAAGCTGGGTCTTGCACTGTCAGATCGTACCTCTAATGCTGAGTCACATGTTGGTTATTGAGTTTAGTCATTACAGTGAGAATCTTGTTTACAAAAGACTTGAGACCAGTAAATCCCACTCGCGGCATGCTCGTTGCAGTGGCGCATTAGAACTGTACAGGGTGCCTGGTGGGCTAACCTATAAATGTTACAAGTGCTGTTAATAAAGAACACTCCAATTATGTTCATTTTCCAGACCAATGACTCGTGATGTTTTTTCTTGTGCTCAGTGCTAGTCTCGAACTGCAAGGTCTCTCTTTTTAATCTTTTGCATAGTAGAGCAATCAGAATGTATCATTTTAGCTGCTTACGTTCTCATACGGTATTTGATACATTGGGTGTTGCATGTTAAATCCAGAATTGCAACAATGCTACGAATGGTTAGGACTTGTCCTGTGAGCTGCTTTAGAACAATCTAATAATTCGCCTGCAGTGTGATATTCCGCTGAATTCATGTTCAAGTCATACAGAGAGGGAGGACTTCATTAAATGTATGAACATTAATATGGCAGTGAGTTGTGTGAAGTGCAGCATTGGAACCAGCTAGCAGTTTGTTAGTCAAGTGAATAGGAACATTCGGAAGACTGGCTATTGAATTTTGCTCTTTATATAATCCGCAAAGGCATTACAGATCCATTATCATCTTATCCAATGAAGAATAATTCTTGTATGCAGTAGAATCTGGATTCTGAATTAAGAAATGCTATTTACAAGTAAGAGCTTTTTACTGAACGGGTCTGATAATAAACAAGGAAAAAATAGAATAGTAACTCCAAACCCTTTCGTTTTGCTCAGGGCTGCAGCCAGGAAATATTCTTACTATATTGTCTGGGTCCCCTATGGCTGTCTTAAGTGACAGAGCCAGCAATGCCCACCCCTGGGTGACCCTACAATGAGGAAGGGGGGGCATGACTGACTGACCGACTGAATTCACTGATCTCTGCAACGAGATAAGGATGTGAGCTGAGTGATTAGCGATTACATGATCGATCATCTTTTGATATAGAGCTGTATGTGTGATGGCTGCAGTATCCCATGCCAGCTCTAAACAGCGCAGAGAGGCTCTTGCTCTTCCTGCAGTTCTTGTATTTTAAATTTCCCCTCTTCCTTCTTTTTTTTTTTTTTCCCTTGATGTTTAGAACAGTCATGTGAGATTACTGCTGCAGACCACCTAAGCCCCCTGAAATGGGGAAGTTTAGCCTCTTAACGTGTAGTAACATGTTAAGAATAAATGGATTAGAGTTGTGTTTATAATACAACTCGCAAAGCTAAAGAAAAACCATTTTTGATGTGAGTTTGGAATGATTGGATTAGAGTTGTGCTTATAAACTGATAAAATACATGAGAAAAAAATAAATACTTTGAACAGTAGTTAAAAAAACAAACTTTGAACTACTGTGCACAGTATTATTTTTTTTTTTCCCTCATGGATTTTTTTTCATAGCTTATAACACAACTCTAATCCATTCATTGCAAACTCACATCAACAAGAATATTTTATTACTGTTTGTTCCATTTTGTAGTTGAAGGGTTAAACTTTTTTTTAATTTTATTTTGTAACCAATCAGCTGAGCTATTTAGCATGATTGAATTAATTACATTTCAAGGCAACGCAAAGGTCAACATGTAGTATCCCGCTATTGCCCATAGCAACTAATCACATTTCACCTTTCTTCAGTATGCTATGATTAAAAAATAAAGCAGGATAGCTGATAACTCTTGTGTTATTTTGTATTGCTCTTTTGCTTCCAGTTCTACATGTAGGCTATATAGCTCACAAATCTCCCTTTTTGTATGGGGACATACTGTACACTGTACAATGCCATTCTTTATCTGGTTTAACCAAAACAAACAATTCAGCTTGTGGTATGCATGCTATAATCATGTGATCGTAGGGTAAAAGTATAGGGGGAAACCTCAATTTCAATTTCTAATTTGGTAAACATAGGGGTTGATTATCTATCTAATCTATCTATCTATCATCACTTTGCACTGGAATTTTTCCTTTGGCTTAATGAATGTGGTGAAAAATGTACTTTGCAAAGAATACTCAATAACATGCAAGAAAAAAGGTGAGGGGGCGGGGGGTGGTTGAGAATTATCAAAACTGCAGCAGACAGAATCTGGAACAGTTGTCCATGACAACCAGTCGGCATATCTTTTCATTTTCAGACCTTAACTGAACAAACTTGACCTTAACTGAACAAACTTGAGAGAAGCTGAATGGTTTCTGTGGGCAATTGTTCCAGATTCTGTCTGCTCCAGTATATTTGCTTGCACATGATTCGATGGTGGATGTCAGCAGAGCTTCACATTCACTTTGCAGGTGAATTTTCCCTTAGCTTAGTGAACAGTCATTTGCCCTTTTAGTATAATAGGCCCCATTGTTAGTACTTGGTTGAGTATGATTATGCCTTCTGGGAATGGCTTTTGTGAACTACAGACATATACTCAGTTGGTGGTAACATTGTATAATTTTGGACACTTTACGGTCATGTCTCCTAATGTTGAGCATTATTAGGGGAAAAATATAAATGTAACAAGTGTTCATATTTTTTGTATTGTACATAGAATGTGGCCATCTAGTATGTGTTTTTTTTTGTTGAACTTGGTGAAAAATAAGTTACCCTTGCGGTGGGGCTGCCTCCTCTCGGCAAGTATTTTTATGTTTTTTTTTTTGTTTTTTTGTTTTTTTTTCTTTTTCTAGCGAACAGAAAAAGTTGTTTACTTGCCTTATCCCTTGTTCCCCACACAGTCGGCACTCTTCTATGCTCTCCAAAGCTCCGGCTTGTGTGCAGGTGCTCTGTACCCTCATTTACAATGCTGGAATGCCGATCCTGCATTGCACATGTCTGAGTACCTGTGACCACCAGAACGACGGGCAGATGCGGCTGCAGGGGACTGGTCGTACAAGTGGCAGGAAACCTGCGGGATTGAGGTGTCAGGCAAGGTCTTTTTCTATTCTCCCTAGAACCCCTCCC
>NW_017306473.1:1659891-1684812 GCF_000935625.1 Nanorana parkeri
TCCCCCCCCCATGGTTTAACAATTGCAATGTGGGAGTACCTCACTGTAAGGGTTTATTTTATACTGGAGATCAGATGAACGCAGGTCACCGCTAGAACACATAGGAAGCAATTACAGGGAGGTGCCCTTTTCATTTCATAGGATCATTTCAGCTAGACCAAAACGAGCAGTTAACCCTTGCAATGTGGGGGTAGCCTCACTGCAAGGGTTAGGAAAAATTCTGCCCAGAGTTCTTCCTTTTTAAAGCTGAAGTTTAGTAATGGGGTTTTTTTTTTTGGGTATACAGCACCAGGGACATAACTGTCCTCTAATGAAGTGTCCCATGTTCTGCTGTTTTAGTGTAGAAATCTGCCCTCTAGTGTTGCTGGATATTCCCCACACCACTAATCTTCCATCGTTGTGGGGGTTAAGATCAGTGGCTGCGTCTGAAGTGTACGTGGTGCTCGCCATCACCTTTCCGTTCACAGATCCTGTACTAGTCTTTTCCAGAATGCATAGCATTATATGGCTGGAGGCTGTAGTTCCTCCATTTACAGGACGTTTGGAATTCTGTGAGTTCTGTGAAAGAGTAGAAAGGAAGGTGGCAGCACTGATGGTTGACAGCCGCTGATCTTAACCCCTGCACTACCGGAAGATGTGGGGAGTATCCAGTGTCACTGGAGGGAAGGCTTCTACATTCGGCAGCAGCTGGCAGGACATGGGGCACTTCATTAGAGGTAAGTTATGTCCCTGGGGCTGCATACCCCAAAAGAAGAAATGGAAGTGAAGTTCACCTTTTTAATGCATTTTATATGATTTACAGTGGCAGTAAAGGGGGTGTGTGTGTGCAGCCTGTGTGACTTTTACAGTTTGTTAGGTTATCCAAGCCAGACAGATTATGGACGCGGTCTGCCCAGCCTTGTGGCAATTACTATACACCCAAACACGCAGGGTTTGAGGTTTTCTACCTGACTGTAATAATAAACAATCCTATACAGGAATTAATATCATTCAAGTCGAGCGCAGAAGCCCCTGTAGATAATATACTATACAGGAATTCATTGCTTCTTCCCTCAAGATGATCTTGCGCATTATAGAAGTACTCTCCCAGGAAATTGTTCTCCTTACTCATTGGGCTCCAGTCCCCAGATTGTGGTTATGTAGGTTCATTAAAGCTGAACTCCAGGAAAATGGCTGAATACATAGCTGAAATACCCTTTGTGAATTGTTTTATCTGCCAAATTTTGTGAGTCATAAACCTCTGCCACACAGCCAGGACAGTGACACCACTTTCTCTGTTCTAGTTAAAGAATACAATGGTGTCCCCCCTCCCAGCCCAGTCTGCTGATGGGACAATGAAAGGGCATAATCGCAGGAAATGCCACGATCGTACAATTAGCGCAAGGTGTGTGGAAACAGTGCGACCTCTACTACTGTAAGGTCGCGCGACTTTAAACTTACGAACATGTTCGAAAACCCTCCGAGTATCGTACGATGTTCGGCGGGTGTGTAGCATGTTCGTAAAATAAAAGCCGGACGGGCCGGTGTGCGCGTTCGGCATTGCGGTCATCGAAAGCCTGCCCCTCAGGGGGCGCGGCTTGCGTACATCGCAAGTACGATCTGCCTGTCCAAGATAGGCAGATCGTACGTTTTTTTTAAGTACCTTACAACCATCGCAAGACAAAAGTCTTGCGATGGTTGTAAGGTGTGTGCCCAGCATAAGTCATCAACTTCGCTCACTTTTCTCTCTCCTTCTGTCAGCAAAGCTTGATTGGTTACTAGAACTGATCATCCCTCTCCCTGTCTGAGTGCTGCTTCTCACCCAGTCTGAGTGATACTCAAGAGATGATGTGATGACAGATACTAGTTGTATGTAACATACTTTTTATTTAAGTGGCTGCCTTTTAAATTTTGTTTTTATTTACCATGACACTGCTTGTAGATGAGCACTTGGACAATCAGCAGCTATAAGGGTGTACATGGAGCCCATGTGAATTTGCTATTTGTTACAAAGGTTATCCAAGCCAAACGAGAATGGCCTTCTTGGGTTTTTTTTTCCTTGAAGGGTCCTATTCCTATGACGGCGTACCCACCTCTGCCACACAGATCAGCCCTGTCTGGCAAGGGTGGAGACATGATTTTTCTGCAGTTAAATAACACAAGTCCTGTTTCTTCCCCAGCCTGTGACTGGTCAGTGAAAAGAGAAACGGTAGGCTGAGTTCATCTGTCACTCTGCTTTCTCTTCCTATCAGCATGCTCCTTGAACTGCTGCATAGCTGGCTTCATGTGCTCTTTCTCTCTCCCCCAGTCTGAGCCCTGCTGTAAAGAGGATTGAATGTAGCTGATACCAGGGTAAATTTAAGGTACTTGGGCTGATTGCATTGAAAACATAAAACTTGTATGAAAAGCTTACTGTCTTGTTTCAATTAAAAGTAAATGTGCAATTCAAAATACTATGCTGCCACACTTACAGCCAGAGCTTCTTTGAAAGGTGCCGTCCACCCACAACTGATCTTAAAGGATTATGAAACCCTTGCATATATCTACTACTAGCAAGCAGTAGATAAATGCAAAACGATCAACATTTTTTTTGAAAGGGTTAATACTTATGTCCCCGCCGCACGCTCCCGTCCGAATAACTGAATTTCTCGGGCGACCGCAAAGGATCTTTGGGCGGGCGCATACGCAGTTCAGATGTTCGGTCAGGAGACGAGAGACACAAGGTAAGTCTATGGAGCAGCGTGCACCCGCACAGACACCGTGGGACAGCAGAGAAGAGGACAGAGGAGTCGGTGCTGGATCGGAGACCCAGCGTTGGAGGGGCAGCTGAAAAGGACAGGAAAGAAGATCAGATTAAGAGGCATCATTTAAGTCTTTCCATTAGCACTGGGGGATTTGGCCTTAAGGTCACTTAAAGCGTGTGATAGATGCTTGAGAGTTAAAGTGCAAATTAGGGATGCACCTATACCACTTTTTTTAAGAAGATACTTTTTCTTAAAGGGACAGGTCACGTTTTTTCTAAAGCAATACAAAATCATGATTTTAGGTCAGTTTCTTAATATTATGAAGAAATTTAAATGCGTCGCCTATGGCCAGTTTTGGGTGTGGTAGTTTCTTTAGATTTCACAGGCGCACACAATTTTAAAGCTTGACATGTTTGTCTATTTACCTGACGTGACCCCGTCTTATATTATCAAAAATTTGGGCAATGTTTTTTAACATTACATAGGGAAAAACAGTTTTTGTTTATATTTTTCCCCAAAATTTTTGGCACTTTTATTCATGATATAGTAAAAAATAAAAACCCCAGTGGTGATTAAATACCGACCAAAAGAATGCTATCTGTCCCGAACAAAAATGGTATAAAATTAATTTCAGTACAGCGATGTATGACGGAATAAATGTAAAAGTACCGTGCCGCTGAAAAATGACCTGGACAGGAAGGACTTTTGACTCCCCGGTCTTTAAGTGGGTTGAATGATCCTGGCAGTCATTAACACCGGAAAGGACATCTTGTGGAGGAAGAGTACTGTGGGGCTCTGGAATGAAGGCGAGTATTTCAGCCATAGCTGTTTTAATTTTCTTTTAATATACTTATTTTTGACGAGTTCTGCTTTAAGCTGCCTCCAAGTTCCTTGCTTTCAAGTCCGCTGGTTTTAAGTATTGTTTTTGCGGTCTGTAATTTGTGGTTTTAGTTTTCCTTATGCTGAGCTATGATGATGGGAACCTGTTTCATCTGTTTGTACATGTCTGAGGTGCATATTTTGTCTTTCATATTGTACGTGACTGTTTTAATCAAAGCTTTTGAAAAGCTGATGTGCTGGTGTTTAGCTTATAATTTACTTAGTCTGTGATTCTTCTTCTTCTTTTTTTGTTCTTGCCTGAGGCTTTCAAACCTCCTTTTCACAGAAATACAGTTTTATCGAAATTAGTGTGTTGTGTCCACTGACGGCTGGACGTATCT
Source organism: Nanorana parkeri (assembly GCF_000935625.1). Taxonomy (NCBI): domain Eukaryota; kingdom Metazoa; phylum Chordata; class Amphibia; order Anura; family Dicroglossidae; genus Nanorana; species Nanorana parkeri. Next base: position 1,663,835 of record NW_017306473.1, read on the forward strand.
GTATAACACAGGTCTGGCCAAGTCTGAAGAAATTAGATGGCTGTTCAGGCTCCATTACCCAACAAATGTCCCTTCTTTACCTTCCAGTTGGTGCAGAGTAGTACACACACCTATTCTTCAGGTACACCTGCCTTCGGTTTATGAGGAACATATGAGATCAGCTGCAAAATTCCAGATCTTTTCCCTGAGATTGATCTGCTGGAATGGTTTATTATTGCCCATAAACACTGAGATGACCACTCTTTCCCCAAAAAGCAAACATTTAATATATTGCAGCCTACCCCAATTCTTAAAGGGGGGGGGTTAACCATTGACAGGGGTGCTTACAATGGCTGGCTATTATTCATTTCTGTAAAATGTTTATCCCATAAGGAAAACTAAAACTGTTGCTGTAACTGCTTGAAAAGTTAGCTGGAGTTCAGCATTAATTTGTTTAGTCACATTTAATTTAAGTGTACCAATGCAGCTAACACTACCCTCTCCACCGGGTGATATTGCTGCTGTGCAAGGGTGGCTCCATTGCTCCTCCATAGAGTGGAGCCACCCTAAAGGTGCCCATACACCTTGCAAATATTGTTTGATTTCCGAACAAAATTGGGTCTTCATGCGAGGGTTGTAAAGTATTTTTAAAAAAACGTACGATTTGCCCATCTTTGACAGGCAGACCGTACTTGCAATCATCGCAAGCCCGCCCCCCGATGACTGCAATGCTGAACGGGCAGTGTGAACAGGCTGTTCTCTCGATCATGTTAAAAACCAGCCGAAAATTGTAGGATTCTCGGCTGGTTTTCCAACGTGCTGGAAATACAAAAGTCGCGCGTACATTAGAAACGGTCGCACGCCTTCCATACACTGCACGATTATCGTACGATCGCGGGATTTCCTGCGATTCTCGTACGAGAATTGTGCAGTGTATGTAGGGATGTCCCGATGCCACTTTTTTAGGCCCAAGTACTTCCCCTCATGTACTTGCCGATACCAATTACTAGGGATGCACCGACACCACTTTTTTAAGGCCGAGTACGAGTACCGATACTTTTTTATTAATTCCTCAAACATTTTTGAGTTTAATCCGGTCCCTGAAGATGGCGGACGCGGCACAGGTACTCGTTTTATGTATTGGAGTATTTGCACAAGTACGAGTACTCATGCAAATACTCGGTATCGCGGCCGATACCGATGCTTGTATCGGTGCATCCCTACCAATTACCGATACTTTTTCTTAAAGGGACAGGTGACTTTAAATGATCCATAGTACAACTACACTACATGTTCTGTAGTATGGATCATGATTTAACCTATTCATGTTAGCGGTGGAGAATTGTAAATCTATTGCTGGAGTGTAGTGGAGGTGTGTGCTGTATATATGTACTACATATACAGGTGAAACTCGAATAATTAGAATATCATGCAAAAGTAATTGCAGTAAGTGCTGTAAAAGGGGCCCAAACCAAGTACTGAGTACATATGCATGCTTGTACTTTTCAGAGGTCCATATCGGGACATCCCTAAGTGTATGGCCACCTTAAGACAAGGCATGTGTTACTGGCTGGATCACCAGGTGCAAAAAAAAATTGCAGAATCCACATTTCATAACGGTAAGCTGCAATAAATAAAAAAATTATTTTTGGCTTTAGATGTACGTTTTAAACCTTCCCATGAATCGCTGCATCAGGAAAATGGATTTAAAGAAAAATAAGTGTGCATAAGTTACAAAACTACAACTTAGAGAATCACCTTGCGAATAGAATTGGGCTGTGCCTGCTGTGTGATCAAGTGCTTAATAAATTAAGTCACAGGCTTGTTCCTTCTGTGTTTTCTCATCTATTTCCTTTGGATAGATGCGGGCAAATATACCTTTTAGCTTAGTTATCATAGCACACCATAATGTATACTGGAGAGAGGGCAGGCAATGCTCTAATTACTCACAGCTTCTAATAAAACCTAACCCGAGGTGCACTTCTCCGACTTGCTTGACTGCAATCGCTGTCTGGTGCTAGGTTTCAGACTTTAGTTAGCAAAATATCAGAATTTTCCTGTGTTTTTTTATTTTTTTTCTTTCAGGTTGATGGTACAATATACACAGAATTAAATAAAGTGTTCTCTTTGGGAATATCAAACCCACTTGATGTAATTGCAGAGCTGTGCCAAGACTAATGAAAGTAATCAAAATCAAACATATTGTTGGCATTTCCAGCTGGTGAGCCTGTGCTTGGATTTCATTGCCCTGGAACCCTGCACAGAGTGTTTAATGCCATAACAACTGGCCTGGGGAAATGCACTCTTTTTAGCAGATGCAGACTACTCCTAACATCCTGATAGTTTGCATGTCCTAGAATAGGGATTTACATTCATCGTCCTACCTAAACAATTGCATGACTTGTTTGGTGGGAACTATAAATTCAACTTTGTCACAGATCTAATTTACATTAATTCTAGATTAATTGTATAAGTATCAGTTATAAAGCTCCAATGTGCTCATGTACAAGTGCTTATTGTCATTTTTGTGTAATTTTGTTAAATTGCAGGACTTTATACTATTGGAAGAAAATCAGGAATGGGCATTTGCAACAATCTGAATATGCACTCCTAAGCTGTTATAACAGTGCAGCTTTACCTTCATAAATGGATTATGTGTCTTTTTCTCGCTGGTTTTTCTCTCCCTGTAGCCATTCCAGTCTTCTGCAGAGTGTGTACCTGAAAGAGAGTCAAAATCTGGCTGTAAATAGAGTATTGCAGTCAGCTGGTGCAGAGGGAGTCTAATAGACTGCTGATGTCTCAATAAGCAGTAACTGTCACCTGCCCAATGCTAACATATAGCATGTTAGCCCCCAAGTGACAACAATAAAGTTCAGTGAAAATAACAAAAAAAATTAAATATAAATTACAAAAAATAATAATTGGAAAGCAACCCCTGTCACCCCATGCACACAGGTGCAAACACACGTGTAGTGTGTTCATGATTATGTAAACAAGGATTGCGCAACACATTTGTTATTGTTGCGCATGCTGAAGTGAGGAAAATAATGCTAGGCCCCTATTAATGGTCAACTCTAAACTGATGAGCTGTATAAACATTTGAAGCATCCCCTTTTAAAAAAAAAATTGAGTACCATATGCAATTTTGAGGCTTGACATATTTAGTATCTATTTAATGCTCAAAACATTGAAAGAAAGTTTTTCAAATTACAATAACATGTTAAAAAAGAAAGATATTTAAGTACTTTGAGGTTTTTTGTCCACCTCTTGGATGGTGTTTGTCATGCTGGTGGTTAGCACTTAATGTAACTTGGTTAAACCACTAAAATATCCTCATGTCGTTCCATCCAAGTCTTCTTTATCTTTTAGCTAGAGCACAATAACATGCCACTAAAAGGATCAAATGTAATCTTCCCTTGAACATTATTATTTTTTTTGTATAGTTTGTGTGCCATTTGCATGTAACTACACACTCAGCTGTCTGCATTTACATGAGCTGGCTTAGTTTATATGCACCGTTATATTATACTGCTTAGTTGTGAATGTGTTTATTTCAGATCTAAGTTAATTCATTAACACCAGAAGTTATTTGTGTTCTGAGCTGGTAAGAACAGGAGGAAAACAGATGTGATGTTTTTTCTGTCCCACATATTCACATGGTAAAAAATGCTGCTGTAATTCCTGTAATGTTACACCTAGGTTTGACAACTAGGTTTTCAGTTTTGTTAAAACTTTCCAAAGTTGCATTGATAACGGGAGCCTATGGCGGTGTTAGGTGCAGTAATTATAAGACTGAGTACAAGTACTGATGCTTTTCCTCAAATACTCGTCAATACCAATTACTGATACATTGTTTTTTTTATTTTATTGTATTGTCATGTGACAGTTTTTCTAAAACAATACAGACTAATGTTTTAAGAACATACTGCTTGCCCCGTATTAGCTGCACTTGATTGCAACGGAATGCATTAAAATGCATGCAAATGCACTGGACTGCACCTAAAAGCCCATTTTAAGCGTACAAAAAAATGAACGCATCAATCGCAGCAAAATTGCTGCAACATGCATCACACCGCAGCTGCATGCCGTTCTGGTGTGAACTAGCCCTTAGAGCAAGATAAAAGTGTTCAAAGGAAAGTATAGTACTGTTCTATAGATAACCCATCCAGTGGTGTCACAAGGGGGATGTGGGGGGTGCAGCCTGCACCTGGGTGACCATTGAAGGAGTGACACCAAAATGACTGGCAGTCATTTTGGTGTCGCCCCTTCTAAAACGTCGGGCACTCGGTCATGGACCGAGAGCCAGACAGTGTCAGAGAGGAGCCGTCCCGTTGGCATACCTAATTTCTGCCGGGTGAACGTCCACCACCAAGAAGGCCGTCTGCAGGCGTCAATTAGATGGTCGCGCATGCAATATGATGTCACTGCACACGCATGTGGTGACGCCACGCCCATGCATGATGATGTCACGGTGGGGTGTCACCCGGTCTCCGCTCCGGGTGACCCCCGGCCTGGTGACACCTCCTGAACCAATCTAAACCTCATGTACAGGGGAATTAAAATAAGTGCATTCGGAGCTCATGTCTAAAGCACCTGCAAACATGGAATGCTTTGTACGGCTGAATGCACACCTAGATGTTTAGTAGCATCTCTTCTGCTTTGCACAAACAAGAATCTTCTGCATCCGGGGACCTTTTTATCCTGGCTTTATGTATCTAAACATGGCCAAACTCAGGAATATCTAAACACAGGAAAAAGTGATCTTGGAAGCATAAAACCTGTTCATACTTTATAGATACCTTGTGCATGAGGACTTAGGAATTAAAGTGACATTAAACCCTCCGATTTTTTTTAACATAAACCAATACTGTAATGTGTGCCTTACTGTAATCCATGGTTGTTTCCATTCTCTTTGCTGCTCTTCCTTTTTAAATCCTCATCTCTTCTCATGCTTGGGGAGAACTTCCCTTTGCAGCTGAGTGCCTCTTCCTGTAGTGCTGGCTCAGGTTGTGAACCTACACACAGACACCATTTATCCATTCCCGAGACAAGGCAGTCTGCTGCAAAATAGAAGTTCTGCCCAGCATGAGAAGAGATACAGATTGAAAAGGAAGCGCAGCAAAGAGAAGGGAAACGACCATAGATTACAGTAAGGCACACATTACAGTATTGTTTTATGTTAAAAAATCTGAGGGTTTGTCACTTTAAGCAGCCATTACCTGGGACACAAATCTAAAAAATGACCTAGAGCAGGATCTACAGGTGTCCAGTGACTTTCAGATACCTGACCAATTGTTTTCCCAAAGGAGGATGGCAAGTTGGGGAAGAGATGGACATTTAGGCCACTTTTACACTGGTGTCTGATCAGATCTGACTGTCTGATTCTTAGGTGGACCTGATCAGAAGCACAATGGTATTCTATAGGCAGCCAGATGTACACAGACATCTGTTTACAAAAGCAAGACTTTTCTGCATCCTGGGATTGCTTAGCCTGGTTTTACATGGCTAAATGTATGTAAACATGACTAAACGCATCTAAGCTCAGGAACATCTAAAGATAGGAAAAAAGGGGTCTGGGAAGCATAAAAGTTGTTGACACTTCCCCGATAACTTCTTCTGTATTTAATACAGGCGGCCCATGTGCCTGAGGCCTTATGCCAATAGAAGTGATATCTATATAAAAGTAACAAAGTCCATTGGGAAGACATACTGGTAATATCTTCCCCCTGCACTGTTTGTGGTTTTAAGTAGTAACACTGAGACCTTGGGTGGCGATTTTTGATTTTTAGGAATTTTAGTAACTATGAAGTATTTTTGTTGATTATATACCTCAGGAAAAGTGTGATGTAGCGATTGAGAGTGATTTTTTTTTTTATAGTATTAATGGAAAAAATGAACATGCCTTAATAATATCCTCAATAATCCGATAGTGCTCACATTTATGTTGATACAAGTCTCAAAAAAAGGAAAACGGTTTTTTTTTAAATGGGATTTTAAAGGTGTCGCAACCACATTCTGACAATTTTGTCACTTATTTTTATAACAGTATTATCAAAAAACAATTACGAAAAATATAAATTTTAATTTATTTTTTTCTATTTTCGGTTACATATCTTTTATATTTATACGATCCCAACCTCATGAATGCCTAAACCGTCTCTTAATGCAGGTCTCTTAATGAAGAACACAGGTCTTTTGTTTGTTCAATTGACAGTATAACACAATTGAGTTTGGTGAACATGTGTTTTGTGATGCATTTTGTAGATCTCTGCTTCTTCGGACAATACAGGAATGGAATTTCTAGTAGCCTTTCTTCAGGTATGTCTGTGAAGGGTCTCATTCATCCAGGTCATGGTATATATGTAAAAAATAAATCAAGGCAACTGCACTTGTATTTTTCTTGAATATGATTTGCTGGTCATCCGACTTTCTTTTTGAGAAAACGAGTGGATGACCAGCAAAACATCAAGAAAAATACAGCCAGTTGCATTGATTTATTTTGTACAGATACTTTCTTCAGGTAGTACGTGAATGGAATTTGCACAGTGCAACAGTATTACAAATATATACGGATGAAAAGAATCGCCAGCACTCGCGGTGCAAAATTCTTGTTTTTTTTTAACGTGCGTTCCAATGCGTCATTCAAACCAATGTTTCTGGGCCACGGTGGGTCCCTTCCTCAGGGCGACATAGTTACAAAGCAAGAAAGGGGAGACAACATCACCATGCGGGCTGCAGGGTATCATTTAAACAAAATCTTAACACAGCCAGGGCAGATGAGATGTATCAAAATACCCAAGCTATTGAATAGCTGTTCCCCCATCTACAATATACTGTAGATTTTCCCATTAACAAGGTGTTTGCAAGTTTTCTGTGTGATCAAGATGTTTGCAGGTATTTGTGTAATCGTCTATCTGAAGCAACCAGCCCAAAGATCATGCCCAGGCCGGAAGTCAGACACCAACCCCTCCAAATACAATCCCCAAGGGAATGCCTCACATTTATGTTGAAAAAATAATAAGAGCACCCACACTGTCACATTGTGAAATGAGAGGACACAGCTGTGTCAACTTTGACTGCCAAAAGTGGAGGACACTCCATTCATTCATTCATGTGACCGTGATTACCTGACTAAGAAAGCTGCTTTGGCAGGAGACTCTGCCACTCTCTGCTCCATATTCTCAAGAAGCATGTACTAACTGTTGCATCCATAAGAAAAACCTTAGGCGGTAGAACGCTGTTGGTGATTAGGAATAAAAGAAGAACATTTTTAAAAATATTCTTTTATTTTACAGAAATGGTTGTTTTCTGAACTTGCACTAGTTTAACAAGCATAGGCAATCCACTGAACCATGCATGAGGAAGAGACATAAAAAGCTGTAAAAAAATGAATTGTGTCACCAATGGATTATAGTTTGTTTTAAAGGTCTCCGCGAAATAGGGCACAGTTCACATCTTTTGTGTTTTAGTATGCCTCTTTTTATAGTTGGGAAGAAAATAAACTGGCACGGTTTATAGCAATGAAAATTTAAAATGTATCAAGATCAAAATGCTCTGAATGAAAAACTGCATAAATAGGCCCCAAGACTCTAAAACGCATATCTATAAATAGTGCTGAGCTTTAAAGAAAAAAATCCTGACTGGCTGCATCTTTGTTGGGCTTTCCAGCAAAGCTCATCTTGATGGGGATGGTTGGTAGGTTGTATAAAACACAGATATGTGAGTGTAGCAGTAATAAAATCATCTCTGTTGTCTCACAATAAGCAATCAGATGTAAATGCATGCTACGAAATGTCAGCTGGAGGATGAAAGTTGAAATCTTTTTGCTTGGTTGTTCTTATGACAACGTTTTAAGGTGAGTTACGGTAGTTCAGTTGGAAATCTTTCTATGCGTTATTTACAGCGAGCCAATAGGTTCCCATTCATGAACCAATGAATTTTAGGATGAATGGTTTTTGGCCTTTCTTCAGAACGCCAGAAATTGAAGTTCCTCTTCATAATGCACAAGGGGAACTTTAGAAATTCACATTTCCTGTGATCAGCTGGTCAGAGTTCATTGCTCAGATTTTTTTCTCTCCACTGAGCACTTACAGGAAACAGAAGGCAAAATCCAGAATGTCTTAAATGTTGTGTTTTATTTAGGGGTAATTATCAATACTTATGTGGCTTACATGTTTCTTAATATGTTTCCTAATATTTCAGGGTAAACAATAATTAACTCACCACAACGGACCAAAAATTGGACCTGCTGCATTTTTGCTGTGTGCTACAATGCAGGTGCATTGTGAAGGTGCTTTGGGGTTCCAACCATAATGAATGACACTGCAGCACCCCCAACATATGTAACATGCATTACTACAATGCAGTGGCATTAATGTGCCATTAAACTGTCACTTGCAATGCCCCCACATTCTATATTTATGCTCAATAAAACCTTTGCATTTGTAACCATTTTACCTATAATGGTCAAAACCCATATAACAAGTTATATTTAATATAGTGATAGTTTATGATGTCACCAGAAAGTCCTCTCCCTGGAGTAGCCTGTAATCTTAAAGTACACCTGTCACGAAGAAATTATGGGGGTTGCCCCATGTGTAAAATGTTACTTACCTGCCTCTGTTTTGCGTCAGTACATTTGAATCACAAACCCAGAACAGACATGCTGTAAATGAGTGTGAGACAAAGCTTCTTCTGGCTTATCACTTAAATGCTGAATTATAACTCCCCTTTCAGGCAAATGTCCACTTTCTTACACAGCTCTCTGCATTGCAATGCTTCAGGGTGCCATTTATGCATGGTTTGACGCTGCACTGTTTGGTAAAGGCCTGGTTCCACAATGCAAATATGTGTTCCTGGCCTGAAACATCTCTGAATGGTACAATTAAGGCATTATAAATGTAGTCAGTGCTACCAGTTATACAGTGAACAATAAATGGCCCCAATAGCAACTTCTATATTTCTTTAGAGGTTTCCTTTAAATATCAGTTGGAGCTTCTGTCTAGACAATATTGGCAAATTGGCAGTAGAAGGTAAGATGTATGACTATTAGTTGTCATGGGTACTTGCTTATCATTGTTCCTTGCATGCACACTTTGTCTTACTGACTCAACATTTTTTACTTTTTAGGCAAATGTCCATTTTGCAACACACCTAAGTACGGAAGAATTGGTAGGAAAAACCTGTTTCTGGTGGAGAAGGTTGGGGAATTCATTGCCCCCCCCCCCCCCCCCACAAAAATTATTGCACTCCATTTCGGGTGGAGAAGGGTGGGGAGTTCATTTCCCCCCCCCCCCCAACAAGTAATTTAGTGCCCTCTTTATAGCAGCATAGTGTTCCCACCTTTCAACGCGATCTTCTATTTGATTACCTGACTCTCTTTACATTGATGCTTACATTGGATGGCAGGCTTGGTCTGTCCAGCTAGCAGAAATGGTAGTTACATAGTTACATAGTATTTGGGGTTGAATAAAGACACACGTCCAAGTCCAACCCATATAGGTCCACGCATCATCTCATAGGGTACTGGTATCCCTGGATATTACGGTCCCTCAAGAAATTGTCCAAACGTTTCTTGAACAAATCTACACTCTTGGCTGAAATCACTGCCGATGGCAGTGAGTTCCAGACCTTAACCGCTCTTACTGTAAAGAACCCTCTTCGCCCATTGTGCTCGAATTTTTTCTCCACCAACTTTAGTAGTACATTGGCCTACATAACTGAAAACAAATCAACCCCCACCCAAAAAAAAAAATGTTTCCCCACATAGCTGGACCCCTAACCTGTGTTGAATTGGGCCTAACTTAACCCTTAGGCTGTTCACTTAAGTGACCACCTAAATCTTGTCGACTGAACATGGAAGAGCTAGCACTACTATGTGTTTTTGCCTGTGATGTGGTGCGTTTTGTAGAAGCTGTTGCAATGTACTTTTCACCAAGTATATTTTGTAGGTCCCTTTCTATGATATCATTTTCCTTTGAGCACACGGTTCTTAAACAGTCAGTGTAAATACTTTATGTCTGCTATCACAGTATTGGAAATCCCTTTAAACAATAGCAATCCTGAAGTGAACACTGAGACTGCGACAAAAGCATTTCCTGAGAGGAAGCAAAATGGGCAGTTCTGTAGCAGGACTTGCAAGGACATTCACATACAATTTTTTTATTTTGAGAGTGAATATGGAAAGATAATAGTTGATGTTATTTTATTTTTGGATAGCATGTGTATGTGGAAGAATTACATTAATGTGAGCATTACTTTTTTAAATAGCATGAGAAAAACCAACTCGCTGGAAAAGACAATAATGCTTGAAAAAGTTAAAGAGAAAGAAGAGGACCAGCAAGAAGGTAGAGAGACTCAGTCACGGATTGTTTGAACAGGCCACTGGGAAGACTTAAAACCCAAGAGAAGACTGATCATTCTGGAGACACACTATCCATGTGGTTACCAGGAGTCAACTTCGATTGATAGCCCCCATATATAATTCTGATACTGCCTATAGGAAGGCGCTGCCTTCTACTTCAGTTCTTACCTTCTATAAAGTGTGTTTTTTTTATTAGTTAAAGAACTCTGCAGCAGGGCAAAGTAGATTTATATTAGGATGGTTGTATAATAGGTCACTATGCCAAATTCCCCACACAGGCATGAAAAAACAATAGACTTTATAAAGTGGCTTAATTGTGTTTGTCGTCATCTCTGTTTGGTTTCCTCTTTCTTCTTGGGGGCTTTCCAAGCATCTGTAACTGTGTACTGTCATCACCGGCAGGCAGCTGGGCTATGCCTTCCTATGTAGTAACAGGTGCTTCCAATCTTCCAACTCGATTCTTAATTCTGCAATAGTAAAACTAATAGTAATTCAGCAAATGCCATACAGTATGCATAACATTAAAATCTTATTGGACCACCTGCATTATTGAGTGCAGAAAATCTAATTGTGCAAAATAGCAATAAGATACAGATTTGAGGGACCAGAAACCACGCCACCTAGTCATCAAGTTTTCCACTAGAGAGAAAAAAATGAGAAAGATTATTAACTTACTATGTTTTTATGCATACAGGATTCTGCCAAATCTGGCTTATGCCTTTACTGACGTGCCTAATGGGCAGGAGATTTTGGAAAGTGGAATCTGAACTGAACTGAGGAAATTAACAGATCTTTTTTGCACTTATCAAACATGCACCAAATGGTATAATAAACATACCAAAAAGGGGTCATATCAGAGAAATTCATTGTTTGGGTTTAGATACACTTTAATGCCTCCCAGTGCAGCAGCACAAATTCACCATTTCCCCAACACATTATTCTTTATTTCCCAACATCTGATCAAATCACATCTTCAGTTTATGTCTTTTTAATGTGACAGAGGGGAGTGAACAAATTTGCAGAAATCCAGATGCTATCCCTACCGCTCTAATAAATTCACTCATAAAAGCATTTGGAACAATCTGCCATTTAGAGTAGGCTCACACAGTCATCAGTACGTACCAAGGGATGCTTGGCACTCATTGCAAACATTGGCCAAGTACACCCTCAAGTGCTGAATCTGGATGTGTGTACAGAGGTGTGCAGCTGAACACACACTGCCGCCTTCTTAGTGCAAAGAGCTGCAATGTGTTGCCCATGCTATGACATTACCATGATGAGTGGGGTGATTGGGAGGCAGGAGGGGGGTATATTTTGACCTTACCTAAATGTCAAGGCTTTCAGGATGGTCTAGGTTTCAAATGTGCTGTAACACTGTTGTAGACTTCAGAAAGTATGAAGTGTGTGCATGTACCCTGTGCTCTGTATGGTCAATAAATCTATATTTTTAAAACATTTTTCCAATATTATTAAACAATTCTGTATTGTAACCAGGGGCATAACTAGAAATCACAGGGCCGCATAGCAAAATTTTGTATGGGGCCCTGTGATTTCTAGTTACGCCCACCTGATAACCCAAACAGCCCACCCGAGAGTGACCCTGCAGAGCCCACCATAGACTCTCTATGGTGGACTCTGCAGGGTCTCAGGTGGGCGGTCAAGCCCTCTTACCTGTCAGCTCCGATCCTCTGTCCGCCTCCTTCTCCGTCACTGGGCCCCACCCCCTCCATCGCCGTGCCTAGCCTCCTCCATCGCTGCCGACGACGGGCCCAGCCACCTTCTCCGAAGCTGCTGGTTGTCACGACTCAGCAGCAGCTGTGAGGAGGAATGCGCTGCAGCACACATCACTGACAGGTTGTCAATGATGTGAATAGCGGTATGTTCCTCCTCACAGCCGCCAGTGAAAGCCAGCAGCCTGAGATGCCATAGCGACCCAGGCGGCCTGCATGGCATCAGGGGGATATCCTGGCTGTGCCCCGGGCACCATAGCGGCCATCTGGGTTGCTATGGCGATTGTTACACCACTGATTGTGACAACAAAGCAAAACCGCAGAAAAGCTGATGGATTAAAAAGATTTTTCAACCACACATTTTTGGTCACACATCTTACAGCCTAAATGTGTGCACGTCAATAGTTTTGCCAACGATTATCTAGTGCAAGGGCCTACCGAAACAATTCATTTAATTAATATCCTATCCACTTGCCAGTGACGTGCGATACCCTCTGCGCTGGGTGAGGCATTCCCCAACCCACGCCCCCAGCCTGCTGAAACCCTGCCCCAGCCTGCCAAAGCCCCATTCCCAACCCGGTCACCAAGCTATGTGTGGAGGAGGAAAGGAGGAGACAGGGAGGAGCCTCCCTGTACCTCACTTGCTCATCACTGGCGGAGCATTGAGATTGATGTCCCCAGTGTTTTTTTTTTTCTTTTTTTTGATTGGACAGCTTGGGCCAATGGCGCTGTGCAATTGGTCCAAACCATCCACAGAGCTCAAGCCTCTAACATAGGGGTCTATTTACGAAGCTGCCGAGTGCAGCCGAGTGAATGACCGATCTGAAGTGAAGTGAGCCGAACACTGTTCGGCTATTCACTTCAGGCTGGCACGGCTAATTTCAGCCGTACATCGGCTGAAATCAGCCGTACATCGGCTTGCTTCGTGTGGCTTCGGATCAGCCGAACATGCTCAGCATGTTTGGTCAACCCGAAGTGCAGAAGGAGTTCGACTCAGCCGATCCAACATCTGGATCGGCTGAGCCGAACCCCCGGCAGGCTGCACACTGCTGTTCGGGCTATTCTTAAAGATCCCGAACAGCAGTGAGTGAATAGCCGAATGCCGCCGAGCGGCATTCGGCTTTTCTGCTTGGTCCCTCAGAGGTACTGGTCAGAATGCGTTATTGTCCAGTCAGCAGATATTTGTGTGTGACTGGCAGAGTTGCAGAAACTTCTAATTTTAAAGTCAGCTAACAGTACTGTAGACTGAAAGACAGACACGGAGAGACTAAGCGGAGGGGCTACATGACTGGGGGGAGGAATAGTCCCGGGAGAAAGGGTTAAAAAATAAAATGGGAATAGCTGCTCTTACCTGATTGGACGTGGGAGTCAGGTGTCCGGGAGGAGCCGCAGGGGAAGGGACTGCGAGGGCTGAGGGATGTCCTCTTTCTGGAAATCGACGAAGGAAGCAGTTCGTTCTTTTCTTCTCCCTGCTAGTGAAAGAAACACACGTTGCCATGAGTGACCTGGAGTCCTTATTGGCTCAGGTCAGGGCAGCTGCCGAGCAGAGGTGGCTCCAGGGGCAGCTTGCCGATGTTTTAGGGGGTCCCAGGGAGGTCCCTTCCAGCCCCCCTGTTTCCAAACACGCTAGGAGGTCTAGGCCTCCTGAGCGCTTGAGCCCATCTAGTTCCCCCAGGGTCCGGCGTCGCTATGGGAGCCCCGCCAGGGACCCTCCAGCCCCTTGCACGCTGCCTGCTACTTCTAGGCCAGCTGTGAGGGCTGGGAGGAATCCCCGCCGTCGACGGGACCCAGGGGGGGTCGGGTTTTCTTCTCCTGTACCCGCTCCCCCAGCCTGCGTTCACCCGCACCATACGACCGCCCCTGCTGCTGATGTGCCGGGCAGAGGGGCGGTCCAGCGTAGGACCCGTTCTGCTGCGGGCGGTGGGGAGGTCTTGCCTCCCTCCGCTCATCCTTCCCCCCGGTTGCTGCTGGATTTGGCCTCCCCCTCCAGAGTGGCGGTGTCGGAGAGGGGGGCCCGTCGTGGATCGGGACCTGTGACGGGCAGCGCGAGCTATGTCTGTTCCCCCGCTGCCCCTGCTTCCTCTGGCCCTGTGATTCCGGCCTCCCCCATCGCTGATGTGCCGAGCGGGGGGAGGGCCCGTGGTGGCTCCGGAGCGGTGCCGGCCGGCGGCCGGGATGTGTGTCCCCCTGCTGCCCCGTCACGCGTGGTTTTCGGAAGGGTCGCGTGGCCCCGGACTCCAGACGTCCGGTGTCTTTTGCGTTGCTGGTGGAGCTTATGGGTGTGTTGGAGGGGGTGTGTGTTTCCCGGTACGAGGCTGTGCTGTTCAGGGCGGCGTTTGCGCTATGGGGGGCGGAGGTTGTTTTGGGCAAGGTGGAACCGGAGGCGGTTTGCCCTGTGTCTTGTGTCAGGGGTTACATGGAGCTGAGGAGGCAGGCGGCTGGCCCCTTTTTGCGGCACGCGGATGCTTCTGCTAAAAAAACGTTCTGCCCCCTAAACCTCCTCCCATTATGTTTAGAAAGCCTCAGGATATCATCATATGTAAGATTGCCCACAACAGGATAAGAGATGTTGAGAACATCAGACATAGTAGATTTTTCTTCAGCCAGACAGGGAATTACAAATGTGGTGTACCAAACGTTGGTGCCTGTAGTTTCATGTGGCATAGGAAAAAGAGCTTTAAAGGCACTAAAGGGGAATTTTTCAATATCAGACAGTTTATCTACTGTGGTGCTTCTTATGTGGTCAACGTTTTGCTTTGCCCATGTGAGAAACCTCCCCTTCTTTAGTGTCAGTTGCAGCAATGAAAACCTCCCCTTCAAGAGCATCATTGGTAGTAATTATATATACCCCTTTATAAGAGTTCAGTGGTTATTTAACAAACGCTCCATGATGTTGTCAGACTAGAACTATACTATTCTTGTTAATTTGGTTGACAGGCTGTCCCAGCATCATTCAAGTATTAAGTTCTGGACCTCAGCGGAGATCCCCCAAAAATTGTAGAGAACATATTAACAACATAAAATGTGATTTGTGTTCTGATTTTTCATATTGCCACTGTGCAGAGTTTCATTGTTTTGACTGTTGATTGTTGTGGCCTATAAGTGACTATACAGATGAAAGATAATATAGGTCACCAGCACTCAATATTGTGCAAGAAGCAAAAGCACTTTTATTAATGCGTCATATGTATCATAAAGCCAGCAATTCGGGGCCACGCAGGGCCCCTTCCTCAGGGAGACATAGTGACAACCTGAGGAAGTGACCCTGCGTGCTTCCAAAACGTTGACGCATGTGACACATTAATAAAAGTGCTTATGCTTCTTGCACAATATTGAGTGCTAGTGACCTCCATTATCGGTTATATTGTGGCACGGCACCATCCATGTTGTCACTTTATACACTGACATCTGTATTGATGGTCTGTACGCTGTATAGAGTGCAAGGGACTCTCTAACGCTTGATATACAGATGAAATGGGAAAACTAAAATAAGTTGAAAGGCCTGTTTTGATGGGCTTTGGGTTTGTGTCGATAGGCATCACTTTGACTTCACTTTAAGACAGTTTTGAGATTATTTAATATTCATTAAATGATTCATTTGACCTGCAGATGACCTTCTTCTGACCTGCAGTTGACCTGCTTAAATGGATTTTTCATCCCAATAGACTTACTTCGGAATGGAAGACCCATCTGATGCGAACAAGAGCCTGTCGACACAAGCTCTAAATGTTAGCACGTCATGCCAAAAATCTATAAGTATACATAGAGTATAAGATCTTACCAGACTGTATGATTAACCACGTGAGCATCTGCCCCCGAAAATAAGACCTACCCCGAAAATAAGACCTAGTACTATTTTTGGGAATTGCTAAAATATAAGACCTATCCCGAAAATAAGACCTAGTTGTGACCATTCCCAGGGCCGGTGGTGGAATAAGGGGGAACTTGAAGAGCTGCAGGAGAGAATCAGCAGTGCCAATGAAGCCAGCGCTAGAGGAAGCGAGGCGGCAGTGGAGGGAGCAGAGCCGCATAAGCCGATGCCTCCTCTATAGTGCCGGCTCCTGTCACAGGCGGAGTGATGCCAAATGCACTCTGCCTGTGAGGAATCGATAGTGAAAGCGCGCTTCGCTCATTCTGGCCAACGATTGGTTAGCAAATTGCTCTTGGAGAGGTAGGGCACACCTGATTGCCCTGATAACACATACCGGCGTTCGCTCACCTCTGGATCCTGTCACGGCTCTCTGCCGTGACAGGGGAGGGGCTGGATTTCCCCCTCCCCACTCCGGTCCGCCAGCTCTGACTGGCAGAATGGACGGGGGAGGGGCAGAGCCAGCTGTCAGTCATGCAGCTGGGCGGATTCCGGCATAATTGTCGGCATCCGCTTCAGCTGCGGCGTCTCAGTATACCGCGAGCAGCAGCCCGCGGTATACTGCGGCGTCTCAGTATACCGCGAGCTACAGCTCGCGGTATACTGAGCCTAGGGTGAGGGGAGGACGCTAGTTTGTGTCCTCCTGTTACCCTAAGGAGAACTATGAGGAAAAGCCTTGACCCCATAGTTCTCCTTTAAAAACTCTAATGTCAAATTAGCCAATTCAGGTTTTGTAAGACTTTGCATTAAAATCTTAACAGGTGCTTTTTATGTAGAGAGAATTAGTTACTCCATTACTTCCAACTTATCTTCATTTAAAAATCATTTACTTTCCAGGAGAGCCTAGTAACTCACACAATATTAATATGTCAAATGAGCTATAATCACACTCTGTTCAATCCATATTTAGATATATCATTTATGTCTAATATCCTTTTCACCATAGTAACTGAGATTTGTATCTTAATGATTTCTTGTAAATCAGACACTTCTTGCTGTAAAATAGTCTTTTACTTTTACTACCACAAGAACAACTGAGTGCTGAAAAACCTGATGGGGAAAAACCGTCAATGTTTGCTAGTACCCCCAGTTTTGAATAGGGCATGTGCACATAAAGGACATACACTTTTTGCTGCATCACATTTCCTAACATACAAGGCGATGATGTAATAATGGTAGCTGCTGTGCTGTGGGGGTAATACTTGAGGTATCACATATATTAGGCATATATATTTCATAATGATGTTGTTAAGTAGTGTTGCATTGCGTGGCAATACCACGGTGTTATGTGGCCTCAAAGTCACCCAGGATTCTCAGCCAGTCCCAGGAATGGAGCCACTCAGCCAGAGTGGCTGAGTGGCTCCAGGAAGCAATTGCTTTTACCAGGAAAGAGCTGACTTTTCAGTTCTTTCTGGGTTTTCTGGATCATAGTTGGGATCCTGGAGCCGGGAGATTTTTTTAAAGAGAATTGGGAAGGATGAAATCTCTTTTCCTGGGTCCATGCTTTAGTAGCGACCAGCACCTAATTGTGGACCTGCATACAAGCCTCATGAAAAGGGTGCTGGCTAGGGCTCCACCTGGGAGACAGGAGAACTCCACCCAGGAGTCAGAGTGCAGTCCAGTGCAGCAGGGAGCTTCAAGTTGTGAAACCAATTGTGCAGGTTAGCACGTTACTGAGGTTGTATGGTGGAAACAGACAGTGGCCCTGGGGATTGAGGCTGGAGCAGCAGTGCTGCAAGAGAAAAACTTTAAAGGACTAGGACACTGTGAGTGTATGGGACAAATCGAGAATTGGTAAAACAATATATGTTGTTATGCTGAAGACAATATACCCAATTTGCTGAAGATAAGTAATCTTTGTGTTATATGCTGAAATAAAGCCTTAATTTGTGTTTTTCACCTGCACGTTGCCTGAAGAGAAAAATAAAGACTTTGGTTTGATGGAAAAGCCATGTGCGAGTGCTCTGTGAGCTCCCCAACTTTACAGTACAGTAGATATACTGTAAACTCTTCTTGGACATCATTTAGTTTGCCAAAGCACTGTGTATTACAAGCAACTGCCATATTTTGTTTCTTAACCTCCCTGGCGGTCTGATTATTAATTTTTTTCCCTTTTTTTGTTCTATTTTTGTTCTATTTTTTTTCGTTATTTTTTTTAAAAATCCCTGCCGGTTCCGCCCCCCTGCGACGCGGACGTTTGCAAGGGACAGAACCCGGAAGACGGATGCCGGCATTGGCTAGAGGACACAGCGAGGCTCGAGGCACAAGGTGAGTAACGCTACTGTGTAATCCCGAGTGTGGGATTAACCCCGAGCCACACTCGGGAATACCGCCAGGAAGGTGAAAGTACTGCTTTCACTGTCTTTGCACCTAACCTCATCTCAAACTCTGAAGCCAAAACTTTTTTTTTTTTAGTTTTGGAGGGCATAACAGAGGATTCTACCCCTTCAGCTTTTTTTGCCATCTGTGTCCCATCGGGGGGATTTCCCGTCACTTCCCATCCAATAACAACCACAGGAAGTGACAGGAAATCTTTCCAAAGTGAGGAACATCCTTGATGGTCATCAGGGTCACCAGAACAAGTTCCCCCACTGGAAGATTTCCCATCTATCCCTGCTCTAGTGGCAACTCACAATTTGGGATTTTGTTTCATTTCAGTGATAATGATCATCAGGATAAACAGGGAGGGTGAATCTCCCTAATGCAGACACAGACACTAAAAAACCTGGCAGGTGTTGTAATCCATCTCCACTCTATCCAAAACTTTAAAAAAAAGGTTTGGCTTCTGTTGCACTTTAAAGTAGCTACTTACTGTCTATGTGCACCCACTCCGTTATCACCAGCAAATCATTTTTCTGGACCAACTTACCAATAATGAAAATGGTAAACCATGCCTGTGCAATGTGTGTTGGCAGCTTGTAATTTTCACCGGGGTGCTTGTGACGGGTTGACAACACAGGAAAACAACTGTTGTCAGCCCATAACAGGAAGTGCCTTAACAAGGACCCTTATGGCAGCATCAACATATATTTCATGAGAATATTGTCATAGAAGCAAATTTTCTTTGCTTCAGACTGAAACTTATGTAATTAGATCTCCCTACCATAAATGAAAGCTCTTTTAGAGGTCAACTTGATATACTTTCACCTTAATAACAGTATAGAGTCTAAAGAATGCTGGTTTCAAATAGAGACTGTGGGGCGTTGGACCCATAGCCAAAGTACCAGTCTTGCCTACAGTATAAAAAGGGACTTCCTGAAGAAGCATCAGGATCAGATGATGATTTTTTTTTTAGGTAATGGTTTAGTATTATAAAACTCACAGGGATAAAGGATCTGTATGACAAAATGTTCACAGGCTTATAGGGTCACTTTTCCTTTGATTTTAAAACAGCATGACTGGTACTGGATGAAAGTTTCTGTAAAGTTAATTCCACGCGCTGAAATGCGCCTAGGTGGGAACCATGCCCATAGGAAATTATGGGATTTCACTTGCTGAGCGTTTTTAAGCGCTACGATCAGCGCTGAAAAACGCCCAGGTGTGAACCCAGCCTTACAGTAGCACTGTATTGAACTACATGAAAAATGAAGGCATTGTATTATAATTGAAGAAGCTTTGTGATTATTTGTACCTCATAGAATATCTGTCTCAATGCCATTCAAGCAAAATCTAAATTAAAGATGAATGATGTGTATCCATTGTCTATAGGTACCTCAAGAGTTGAAGAACAGAATCACTGACGTGTGCTAGCTGAAGGTGACATTATGTCTTAGTTTAGATGCAGAGATTTAATTCACAGCACATTTATCACAAATGCAAATCCCTTAAACACTCTCTACATGATTTATGCCCACAAAACAATTTATTGATCCCAACCATACTTTTCCTGTTTAGATTTTTGTCATGTGCTTCCTGTAATTTTCCTTTTGGCTGTACATGGAGGGCACAGCATCATTGGCACATTGTAAATCAGTTAAAAAAGAATCCTTCAAGGTGCATCTGCATTACATTGCATCCCTAATGTATACCATTTTTACTAATCTAACTTTGTATACAGCTGCTGGTTCTCTGTCCTTGGAATCTAGAAAATGATCAGATATTTTAAAGTTCAGTAAACTTATTTTTGTATATTTTTAAAATTGTGAAATATTGTTGTATTAACTGAAAAGTGTTCACTTAACAGGACTTACTTACAATTCATTTTTGTATTTGGTACTTTACATTTTAAACCTGCTGACAAGTATGAAGTGCAGGCCCTGAGAGATGTCTACAAATACTTTCAGAAGCTTGTTGGATATACTGCTTCACCTGAATGCCAGGCCTTTCTGATCATGCAAAGCCTCAGCATTTCCTCATAGTGCTGAGGCTTGCCCACCCTTTGGCCTTCCACACATTCCCAATGGCTAGTGAGGCAGCCCATCCTAGTCATGGACCCCAGAAATAGGGGGTAGAGATGGGCTCGATGTTCGAATCGCACACCGGCAGTTTGTGTGTTTGGCGAACATACGAACTGTCAGGGCATTGAGCTGGCTGTTCACCTGCCGAGCACTCTGTGCCTTGTGAGCCCTGATTGGCTAAAGCCTTGCACCTGACCACAAGTCAGGTGCAAGACTTTGCCCAATCAGGGCCCAGTACTCTACAAAAGCCATGATTGGGCAAAGTCATGATTACTTTGCCCAATCATGGCTCACCTGTTACAGCTGTAAACAGTTGGGCAGAGCTAGCTGTCACTGCTAGCTCAGCCCGATTGTTTATATTTTTCCGGCATCTATCAAAATGCCATTATGTGGTGGGTGCTCATCGCAAACGGATGGGATGGCGGTCTTCATTGTTAAAAAATTATTATTATTTCTATTTATTTTTTATTTCGTTGAGTTGTCGTGGACAATGCTGGACGTCATGATTGACATTGGATTACGTCAGTGGATCAATTTTTATTTTTTGTAAATAAAAGACTTGTCCCAAACTTGTCTTTTTTTTTCAAATAAAGGATTTTTTTTATATGTCTGGGCTCTTTTTTACACTTTTTTATTTAACC
>NW_017306473.1:1684988-1709187 GCF_000935625.1 Nanorana parkeri
TGGGCCATTGGGGTGCGGGGGGGGGGGGGCGCTTGCTCATCCCTCCTGCCCTGCCAGGTCTGTCCTTGGATCAAGGGGCTGGTATGGAATTTTAGGGGGAACCCCACACTATATTTTTTCTTCACTTGGGTCCCCTCGTAACATTCCTACCAGACCTTAAAGGGTCTGGTATTGTTTGGGAAGGGGAATCACACACTTTTTTTTTTCTTTTTAAATGTCATTTTCTTCTTTAGAAATAAAATTTTTGCTGCAGCAGGTTCAATAGATCATACAGATGTGCCACTTTACAGGCAGTTTAAGGGAACCCCCCCCCAGGCACGATATTTAAAGGAATTTGTCATTTTTATTGTTTTTACTTTAAGTGATGCTAAAATCACTGCTCCTTCATAAACTGTATTTTTAAAAAGTTTTTTTTTCCATTGATTCATGTCCCCCAGGGCAGTACCCAAATCCTCATACACTTTTTATGGCCATTAACTTGCAAATAAGCCTTCAAATGGGGTCAATTGATTTTCAAAGTTCTAG
Source organism: Nanorana parkeri (assembly GCF_000935625.1). Classification (NCBI taxonomy): domain Eukaryota; kingdom Metazoa; phylum Chordata; class Amphibia; order Anura; family Dicroglossidae; genus Nanorana; species Nanorana parkeri. The sequence goes on from NW_017306473.1 coordinate 1,685,514, forward strand.
CCCCATAGACTTGCATTGGGTTTGAATTCAAACTTTTTCCATGTTCAAAAGTTCGAATTCGAACCGAACAGGGGGTGTTCAGCTCATCACTAATAGGGGAGTTCAGGATTTTACCTAGAAGTGTCGGAGCTTTGCATAATCAGAATGACATCACATTCAGGTGCAGCAGAAGATGATGAAAGTTGCTATAGATATGTATCTTCTATATTCTTAAAGTGGGTCTCTATCTATATGCCCTGGTTAATATCGGAGCAATTTATCGGAGCAATTTGAAGCTCTTTTCTAGAATCGCTTGAATACTCGACATGAGGATACCCACTGTATACTATGACATCAGTTCATACTTGAGCACTGTATTACTGCTTGACCTAGCAAAGAACTACAAGAGCTTTTTTTTGTGCTTGATTGTGCATTGCATATGACGCCACATGACCTGCAGCTGCTACCATGAAAGATATCATAGTGGACATGGCTGAAGATGGCTCTGATAGCAAAAGAACAACCCACAGCACCACACAGAAAAACTAGGAAGCAGATAACCGGAAGATGACGAATGATGTCACAAAAAAACTGCTTTCCATTGGCTTACACAAAATCGCTTGAGCTTGAAAGCACGTGAAAAAAGCATTAAAAAAGCTTTGACAATACACAGAAAATGTGCATGAAAAGCTCCAAAAACACTTGAAGAAGCTCATGTGAACCTAAGCTAAGAAAAAAACACTAAATGGGTTCAAGCGTGTTAATAGGTTGATGGGGCTAAATAAGGGTAGTGCATTACAATTAGTCACCTCCATACCATTCTTTATCAAACCCAGTGTTGCTTCCATGTTTTACATTAGCAATGTGATTCACTTTTTTAGTTGAGATTAAACTGTGAAATTTGTCATGCAAGGTAAAGTATCTATAGCAAGCAATCAAACGTCATATCTTGCCTGATCTGGCCGCAGTCAACTAAAATCTGATTGGCACCATGGTTTACTGTAATTTGAATATCATCATCAAACTTGGTCATAGCACTGGCCACAGCATAGGTTTAGAAAAGTGAATATGATTGTCAAACACCCTAAGGTTCAGAAGACTGAGGTCTTTCCTTATTTCAAGCTATGTTCTGCATTAGTTGCTAAACTAAGGACGCATTTTAAATTCTTGTATATGTTCTATTTAATAATGATATCAAAGAAAAAAACAGCAACTTAGTACCATTTCGTGTTTTAAGCATAAAAAAGAAATAGAAGAGTGACAATATTTTTTCAATGCATACTAGGACTCTGATGACTCAGGCAAACCTTGGATTTTGATCATTTTTGGAACCAGACCTAATATTAGCAATTATTCCAAATGAAGAGACATTCCCTTGTATCCTTCCGAGTCCCAATCAGATTCTAACATTGAGCTGATTATACATTAACAGGGTTATTCACAAAAGGGTGAAGAATTTGGAGAAGGCAGGAGAAGTGAACAATCTAGGACAAAATAGCTGAACTGGAAAGTGAGCTGAATTGGATAATTATTCCAAATCAGCTATTTTGGCTTAGATTGTTCACTTCTCCTGCCTTCTCCAAACTCTTCACCCTCTTGTGAGTAACCCTGTAAATGTCTTCCAATAGTATCTGTGAGAGACTTAAAGTGATATTAAAGGCAAAACATTTTTCCCTCCCCCCCCATGTAAATGTTAGCACTTACCTTAAATGATGTCTCTTTTTCCGATCTTCCTCTTCTTTCCCCATGTTTTCATGTGTCCCTCCAGCGGTGTGACCTCACTCCAATCCAGCGCTGACTGCTCTGTCTCTCCGATCCAGTCTGCAGGCGGGTGCACGCGTCCATAGACTTACCTTGCGTCTCTGCTCGTCTCCCGGCCAAGAATCGGAACTGCGCATGCGCCCGCCCCAAGATCCTTTGCGGCCGTACGAGCAGTTGCTGATTCTCGGCGCGGGAGCCAGCAGCGATAACGAGGTAAGTTTAAAATGATTGTAAGCGTTTTTTTTTTGTTTTTTTTTACACTTCTTGCCTATATCTACTGCATGCTAGCAGTAGATATAAGCAAAAAAAAAACTGAGGGTTTAGAACCCCTTTAATATGATTAATTACTTAGACATGGATTTAAATCAGTAATAAATACCCTACCAAGGTTAAAGGAAACCACTATAGGCACCTAAACTGCACCATGTAACATAACTTCAGGACAATGTAAAAAAATATTTATGTGAATAAAACATTAACTACTCCTTGGAAACCTTTGCCACAAATACATGGAAGGATAAAGGAAGTAGGAGTCTTTTTTACCATGTAATAAGTGTAAGTGGTGGGGGGATATATAGATAGATAGATAGATAGATAGATAGATAGATAGATAGATAGATAGATAGATAGATAGATAGATAGATAGATACACCTCCCAGAGATTGCCAGTGATTATATGAGTCATTCATGACTTAATTGTAATAAAGCAGGTTGGGAACAGATAAGTATTGTCTGGTTTAGAAGATTGGGTGATTTCCATATTAGCAGTCATCCCAGTTTCAGAAATTGAGACAAACATTGTTAATAAGTCATTTATAGAGATCTAAACATTTCTGCCACTTGAAACTGTAGAAACCACTGTGCTTAGACAAGAGCTCTTTAAAATGAAAGAGGAATAAATGTTTGATTTTCGAGCTAAAATCTTTTTTTACCATCTGTTACTTTGAAGCTAACAGAAGGTTATTGTTTACAGTGACCTCACTCATTTACTTCACCTTCAGATCATGTTAGCATAAAGAAGATGAGTGATGCCCCAGTGGAATTGCCACATCTTTCAGAAGTAGGTGAAGAATACAATTACCATTGAACTGGGTTGAGCACTTTAAAGTAGAGACTGAATATCAAAGATCTACAAAACTTGGTGATTATGCTAGCAATATAAGCTATTATAGTATATACTAGGGATGCACCGATCTATCGGCCGCCGAAACATATCGTCTTAAAATGGCACTTTTGGCAACATGCCGAAAGTGCCATTTTCTGGCCAAAATAGCAGTGCATCCATTCTTTCTCTCCTCCCCGCTGTGTGCTGCTCTGTGTCCCAGCGGGGAGCAGAGAAACGGTCACAGACGCTGCGGGAGGAGAGCGCTGTGAGGGGCCGGCGTCTCTCCTCCCTGCCCCACTCAGCCTCTTGTCACAGATCGGGAGAGCGGTGTGGGGGCGGAGACAGCCAGCACTGTCACAGGAGGCCGGCGGTGGGAGGAGGAGTCAGCTGGGAGAGCGAGTACAAACACTCAGCAAACAGTGAGTGCTGAGTGTTTGGAAAAAATTGAGGACATATTATGTTTACGATATGAATGAATACATCACCTCCTGTTGATTTATTATTTTGGATATAGTAAACATACTCTGTCCTGCTATGGATGAACAGTAGCATTCATTATAGAGGATTCTTGTTCATCTATAACAGGGGCTTCTATTTTAAAAGGGACATCAGGTTTAGACCCCCAATATTTCCCAGAAAGTAAAAGTAAAGTAATAAATAAAAATATTTAATAAAAATGAATAAATAAATACAAATATAAACATTTTGAAAAAGTTTATAAAAAATAGAAATACAATATTTAACATTTTTTGAAAAAGTTAGAATAAAAAACATTTCCGGTTTCGGCCTGACATTTTGTTTCGTTTCGGTTTTGAAATGTTAATTTTGATGCACCTCTAGTATATACTGTACATTTTATTATTAGGTTATGTTTATCTTCCAACTGATGAGAACCTTGGCTACTTCCATAAACTGAGCTTAGCAAGGACTCTAGTTAGAAAGGGTGTAAAGAAATGACTAATTTGACCAAATGACTAAAAAAATTAAAATTAAAGTGACACTAAACTCAGGAATTAAATCTTAAAAATACATTCAAGTACCTTAACTATTAATAAAAATGTATCTTATTTGTGTATCACTCAGCTGTAGATCCTCAGATCATCTCTGAATTGGTGCTGACACTGTCCTTCCTTCTGGAGGGTGGCTACTTTTGTTCCCCATGGTTACTGTGTGTGTTGTAAAGTAGCCACCACTCCAAGCTCACTCCCGTGACAGACTACAATTTCTATACAAATTGGTAACTAAACATGAGATTGTTGTCCGTCATGGGAGTGAGCTTGGAGCAGCAGCTACTTTACAAAACACATAGGGACCATAGGGAACAAAAGTAGCCCCCCTCCAGAAGGAAGGACAATATCAGCACCAATTCAGAGATGATTAATGGATCTATAGCAGAGTGATGCACAAATAAGGTACATTATTGATCATACGTAAGGTACTTGAATACATTTTCAGGATTTAACGTCACTTTAAAGTCAAGTTAGGAAAGATAACTTTAATTGCGCAGGTTGTATGTGGATACTGCAGGTTGCAATGGTTGGACACAATAGGAAAATTTGAAAACACTGATCTGTTATGATATTAAAGTACCTTGGTTAGATAATTTAATGTTGTTGTAAGAGATTTGCACACACAGACCTAAATGTATTTGTAAGAGCAGAATAATTAGGGGCTGGCAAATATATGCATTCGTTACTTTTCAATGCTCTTATCCTGTTTGAACTAGAAATTTAATACTGACATCTTTTCTAGATGTATTCAGAATAGATTCCCTAATTAACATCAACGTTGGAGAAAGAATAAATCTAGTTCCAGATGTTTGCTTACATTCATTGATAAAAACCAATGTTGAAGTTGTTTTACAATGTTTTTCAAAGACATGCTGATCTGCAAAATGTGATATGCTATTAGCTATCGTGCACAGATAAAGGACATGGGACTTTTTGAATTGCATGAAAAGTGTTGATATGCTGAAAATATGCATTGCAAAGTAAACAATCTGAATTTAGATTGAATCAGTTTAAACAGACAAAAGACTATAATATGATTTCTGGTTGGTTGCTATACATATTGCTATTTGTTAAGAGGAGAGCTTCAGGCAAACTGCTAAATGCACACTTGAAAAACAAACTGGGGGGGAAGTTATCAAAACTGGAGCAGACAAAATATGGAGCATAAGTGCATGACAACCAATCAGCTTCTCTCTTCAGCTTGTTAAGATTTGAAAATGAAAGAGAGATGCTGATTGGTTGCCATGCACAGCTGATCCAGATTTTGTCTGCTCCACTTTTGATAAATTCCCCCTACTGTATATGCTAACTGTTTTACCTGTCAAAAGGGCTGTTTTGTCACCCTTGACAGAACACTTGCACTTCATGGCAATGAAAGGAGGATGCCACCAGTAGAGACATTGTTAGGATTGTAAAATACCTGGGAAACCCAGGGGCATGTGCCACATCGATCAGTAGGCATGGCCAGATCTGGTCTGCCAGTGGGTATGGATTAAGAGGTATAGGTTAAAAAGAGTCTGACCCTAATCACAGTACACACTGCACACATTAAACATGTGCATTTCTGTTTGGACGAACCTGCAAATCAACGAAATTCAGTTGATTCGGCGGTTTGTCCGTATCCGATATAACATTTGAATCATATGCAAAAATATATGAAAACTATTTCTAAATACATTTTCAGAATGTACACTGCGTTCTGTGCATGCCCGCAGTTATCTTGTAGGTGGAGCACATGACATCACATGACGGTGATGCTGAATGAGCGGGAACCATTATTTTGTTGTCACTTGTTGCTAGAGGAATGGGCAGCCAACATAGAGTAATAGACTCCATGGCAGGGTTACATAAATGTCACCTGTTTAAAAGTGCTTCAAAAAGAGCTTTACAATGGAATGATGAAACAGGGACAAAGATAAAATTATTATTTACATATTACACTCACTTGCCTTATATTTAGCAGTTGAACCAGTGGCGTCACAAGGGGGGCGCGGGGGGTGCGGCCTGCACCCGGGCGACACCATTGGAGGGGTGACACCAAAATGAGTTGAACCATATATACCTTTCACCTAAGATGTCCAGGAATGATTGAAGCCATATTTTATATTTATATATACTGCAGTGATTACTAACTACATATTTTACAGTTCTGCCCTATAGGATCCTGCTAATTCAAAAGGATGGAGAGTAAAAATATTTCATATGTACTAAACTGTGTGAGAGAAGTACACACAAACAGTCAAATGGCTCTTCTCAATAAATTAATCTTAGGCTAACTCAAGAAGGGGATGGGAATATGACTGGCAGGAAGGGATGAGCAGCAATAATAGAAAATAAAAAATAATAGAAAGCAAAAAAAATTGAAGAAAAATTTACATATTAAAAAAAGTATACCTGAATGTGCTAAAGGATAGCTAAACCGAAAAGCAAAAACGTATTTGTATGATTCAAGTGAGGGTGCGCCCCCCCTCCTTACCTCTGGTCGCCGCCGTTTGCCACGATCCCGGGCGTCCATCCGTCCCGGACGATGTGGCTCTGTTCACTGAGAACGGAGGGAGTCAGTCCGCGATCGACCTCCGCTCTCCTCCCGGTCTCTGAATGCAAGAAGTGCTCTGTCACTCTCCGGTACAGAAACCGGAGAGAAGCTGATGAAGCAGGTCTGTGCTTCATCAGCTTCTCTGGGGGTCCCTAGGTGACATTAGGGGTCTTAGAGACCCCTGATGTCTCCATAAAGGGGACCTGTAACTGTAATTTGTTATCACATAGAAGCACCCTATGTGATAACAATAAAGTTAAGTGTAAAAAAAAAGTAAAAAAAAGTTTAAAAAAAAATGTTTACAAATGAAATACAAATTTACACACACACCACAAAAAAACCCCCCACAATATTTTTTTAAAGTCCCCCACCCCCACATAGATGCACAAATATGCGTTACATGCGCCTACACGCAAAATCTGTGATTGCTCCAATTATGCTGCACGTGTTACATATCGCCGCGAACGTCGGAATGAGAGCAATAATTCTAGGGCCATCAATCACTGAAAACACTAAACTGATGAGCGGTAAAATCTTTTAAAGCGTCGCCTACGGCAATTTTGGCTATGGTGGTTTTTTGTGATTTCGCGGGCGCGCGCAATTTTAGGCCTTGACATGTTTGGTGTCTATTTACCTGACGTGACCCCGTCTTTTATGTTTTACCAACAAATCGGGTAAAAATAATTGTCTTCTAAAATAATAAAGGGAAAAACATTTTTTTTAAAATATTCGGTACTTTTTTTGTTATATATAAAAAAATAATACCCCCAGTGGTGATTAAATACCACCAAAAGAAAGCTCTATCTGTCCTTAAAAAAATGGTATAAATTAATTTTAGTACAGCGTTGCATGACGAAAATAAACGTCAATCAAAGTACCGCAGCGCTGCATACTGAAAAATGGCCTGGACAGGAAGGGGGTGTAAACACCCCGGTCAGTAAGTGGTTAAAAAAACATTAAAAAATTGCTCTTCACATTGTAAGTGCTTTATGATTGCTTAAAAACCCTACCTAGCTTCCCCCCATATAATGTTAAGGAGGGGGCAATAGGAAGTTATGTTTACTATAATTATCCCACTCTGTACTATGCTGTCAGATCTTATTATCAGCTGTAAATTAGATTTTAACACTGTCTGTCCTAAGAAAGGTTTAAGATCTAGGGTTAAAAATAATTGTGTGTTAATAAGAGGAAGCTCAGTGTGTGAATGGGAACACATAACAAAAATATAGAGTGGGTTTTCTCAAATTTGACTACAAAAGTGGAAATACACTTTGGGGTTATTTTATAAAAGCTCCCCCACTTGCATTGCCAGATGGCTGCCATTCACATGACATTAGCACCGCTAGATGATGCTGATGTTTATAGGAAATGACTCCTAGGCATGTTAACACAAAGTGTTAAGTTTGTTTTAATAGTTTGGCCATTAAATATGAAAAGCAGATGCAAGCATTCTTAACTTTCACTGAGAGACCAGATGGAAAAAGTAATCAGCATTTATTTTCTTTTTATTGGAACGTACTGTAAAGCAATTAACAGGTCGTTATTTTAATTAATACACTACTATTAATTGTTTTTTATTCTGTGCCCCAAGATTCCATTTTAAGTTCATTATTAATCTTCAATGGTATTTCCAGCGAGAGGAATTACAATGTTCCATTTCGGTCCCTGATCTGAATGATATGCTGACTGAACATAATGCTGCTACAACATTAGCCATTAGATAAGATTTGTAATGAATGCTGGCAAGACCGAGGTCATTGTGTGCAGAACAAAGCCTAGGCTCACCCTGGCATGATGGATAGAGAACAATTACTCTTAATGGTATCATCATTGACATTATGGGGTTGATTTACTAACCTTATAAACACACCACGAACATGTATACACCTCTGTAGTGTGTTCCCTCCCAGCATGATCTATGGGTGGAATCTAAACACCTTTGTAGTGTGTACACACCCAGCAGGTGTGTTGTGCAAAGCCCTGCATGAATTGCAAGGTGATGTTGTGTAAATTAGCTCTATGTTGTGTTGCTTGCGTTGATGAATGCAGGAATGTAAATGCATGAGCTAACCATTTTTGTCTAAACTATGAAGCAGCATTATATATGCATCATGTGCATGATTTTTCCATATATGGCATTAGTGGAAATATGCTTTTAGAGACTTTTTGGTTGATAAATACGTTTTGCTGTGTGAAAATCACACGCACCATGTGCGTGCGTGTGTTTAGGTTAGTAAATCACCCCTATGTGTGCCTTTAATTCTCAGTGATCCTCACTTGTATTTCTCTTATACATCATGGATAAGATGGAAAAAACTGTTGCATCTGACATATTTTTTAAAACTCAGCTTTATAGACAAACAGCTATATACACACACATGAAATACATATATAAATACTGTATATGAGAGCTGTTTGACCTCCCAAAGGATTTGTACTCCTCTTACATAGTTACATAGTATTTGAGGTTGAATAAAGACATTAGTCCATCAAGTCCAACCTATTAGGATCTCATTCTAGGAGTACCCGTACCCCTGTATATTACGGTCCCTTAAGAAATCGTCCAAAAGTTTCTTGAACAATTCCACATTATTTGCTGAACAGTCCTGAGATTTAACAAGCTCTGCCACACAGAGCTGTCACAGAGACGTGATTTTCTCTACTGCAGTTCAATAACACTAACAAATCTCTTCCACATCCAAACTTTGTGAAAGGACAGTAAAGGAAAAGCAGCAGGTTCTGCTCTCTCCTTCTATCACCATGCTTCTTAAACATCAGCACATCTGAATTGTTCTTTTTGCTGCTTCTTCCTTTCCCAGCCTGAGCTCTACTGTACAGGGACTGCTCTCTCATTCTATCACCATGCTTCTTAAACATCAGCACATCTACATTGTTCCTTTTGCTGTTTCCTTTCCCAGCCTGAGCTCTACTGTACAGGGACTGCAAGATGCTGATACAAAATCAGATTCAGGTACCTTCACTGCTTGCATTAAAAAATACATTTAGGAATGTATTAAACAATACATGGCTGCAATATTGTTTTGTATATGCTTGGAATTTAGATTTAAAATGGAGTTAGTGGTTTTGTAGAGACAAGAGCTGTTAATAACTGTCAGTTTATCACTGTCAGTTCACATATTCCGTGATCTGACTTTGCTGAAGCATGGGATTCCCAGAGACTCAAATGTAATAGTTCCTGCATGTTAACAGCGTCTGCTATTGAATTGGTAAGTATTCAGTAATGTGTGGGAATTGGTTCAAATACCCAGAATCCCATCACAGTCAGCACCCATTATTGGAATACATTTATGAAGTGGAGGCCCTGGCATGAAAGAAGACTCTGTTAGATCAAGTCATCAATGTATTTAAATAGCATAGAATAGACTGAAATTTACTTTATATCAATAAAGGTTTTTTCATATGTCTTTGTCTGCCACTTGTGAGGATCCCTTTACCCCTCTGGGACAGAGTTAGCAACTTACCTGGTAAATTGCACCTAATTCTCACAACACTTTTGGGGGGCACTGTTAGTTCAAAAGGGCCTGACTGGTGATTTAGGCCCCATTCAAACCAGAACTATTAGCATTTGAATGCCAACACAAGGACACCTGAAAAAGCAGGCTCTACTTCAGCGCAACGCAGCAGACTGGTGTGAACTGCTAACACATGTCAACGGAAGGCAGAAACAATAGCTTATATCAATCAAATCAAACAAAAAAGAAAACAACCCCCCCAAAAATGCAGCATAAGGCAACAGATGTCAACGTACTGCGCAAACTCAAGTCAACCTACCTCCGTTGAGTTGCGTTTTTGACTCCAATTCTGGTGTGAATGTACCCTTAAAAGAGGTTAAACCCTTCGTGACTGACGACGTACAGTGTACGTCGCCAGCATCGGGGCTGTTTAAACAGACAATAGCCGCCGGGAGTCTGTTTAAACTTGAAGAGCCGACTGCCGGCTTTACAACAGAAGCGATTCTGGCGACTTACCTGTCGCCAGATCGTTTCTGTGACCCGAAGAAGGGGCCGCCCCCCCGCCGGACACACCCGCCGTGCTTCCCGGGCTCCGTTGCCCCTCCTACGGGCCGGGGACCGGCGTCCTTGGTGTCCGCGGGGAGCTGGGGAGGAGGTCGACAAACATCCGTTCATCTATCCCCTCCCCATTCTATGGGACCGGGAGCATGTTAATTTATTTGGATATCAGCTTAAACGCCATACAGATTATACAGACTCATATTAACTTAGCAGGGTGCTTACATCCTTGCGTACCACGCTGTTATTGGTGGAGTGGGCATACTTCTATAGATTATGTTGAATCTTTTTGGGTAATCACAGTCTAAGATTAATCTAAAATTCATGCCTGTGAATCAGATAGCTTCACATCATATCTAAAACCCAGCAGTCCAATTCACACGTGTCTTATTGATGTGTAGTTAGCTTCACATCATTGCTTCTATAGAGAGATGACATGATTAATTAATTAATTGTTATTGTATTCTTAAAAAAACCTGGCAAGACTTGTATACATGTCGTTGCTATTTGTTTTTTCCATCAGTTTTGACTTGGTAGCAGTAATTTTTTATGCTGTTAACCAGCTTCTTATACCTCTTGGGTTTTATGGTAGTGAGATGGCCACATCTAAGTTTCCAATCCACTCTACTACTATTGTTATCTAGATAGCTCCATCTATAGCTCACATCTAAGTTTCCAATCCACTCTACTACTATTGTTATCTAGATAGCTCCATCTATAGCTCAGTTTCATAGAACTGTATTCTGGTGCACCAAAGAGGTAGCAATAATCAAATCTGTCCATTGGGAACTCCTGTGCACCCCTTTCCCTGATCCAGGCAGCTCCCACTAAATGAAGTCTTATTTGCTGCAATTATCTGTTTCTTCTCACTTGTCACAGCTAATGAGAAGGAGGAGTCATATTGTCAACTTAAAGGCATTATTTGTTGCAGGCAATCTTAAGGCGTATTAAGGATAAGTGTCTCAGTTTAGATCTTGGACCAGGTCCATTGGATCTATAGCCATCATACTGTACTTCACCATTTTTTTTTTTTTAAGTCTTACATGTCGTCTTTGTCTGCTATAGCTCTATCTATTGTGCACTCACACCTGGCTGTAACCCAACGTTATACTATACGATTTGATATTTGTTTATAGATATCCTGAGGCAGAGATTGCGCTTCTCATATTTGATCGCCGTCGGCTCTCTCTCCATCCTCTGTTGTCCTTGACTGTTTCTGGGGATGACTCCCCGACTGTGCGGATCCACTTACCACTAATGTCCCACTTATGGTATTTATGTATGTATTTAATTGGTTAAATTTTGTTACTGGTTTGTCAATTATGTTTGAAATATTAATATACTGATTGGCATATTCATGTGAATCTTAAAGGCTACCTCCAACTTCCTGATGAAGCTTCGGAGAAATGCATAGAAGGCTGGACGCAGTACAGACTTGCAGTATATCTTACTCTTGATTTATGACTATTTGTATAAAATTATTTATTATTATGTAATTGTTTAAAATAAGTTCATTGTATCTATTATGCATGCATCATGCACATGTACAGAGTCCAGGGAGGTCTTATGCTGTTTGATCATGGATACTGGCGGGTATATTTTTATCATGTGGATCTTGTAATCTTTTAATAAATAAATGTCATTTTATTATGTAATTTTGTCATTACTATGTTGTATTATCCCTAATTGCATTTTTTGACACCTTAAAAGCCCCATCTATCTCTTTTTTTGCTGTTGTGCTAAATAAACAGTTGAAATACGTATGTGATAACTACTTTACTTGCCAAAGGATGTGTACTTCTGCCCATTTGATTCTGAAATTTGCATAGTCCTGCTAGATAGCGCAGACACCCTGATGACTTCACTTTTTCTGGTTCAGTTAAGCAATACAGCCTGGTTACCTACCAGTCCCCAACTTGTGAATGGATAGTGAAAGAGCAGTAAAAGCTGATGAGGTCAGCTCTATGCTCTCCACCTTTCCCAGTGTTAATATTGTGATAATAAAGGGGATCACAACAGATATGATCAATTTAGATTCAAGTATTTATACAGGTTGCATTTAAAATACATTTAATGATTTTTAATAAATACATAACTGCAGTCATTGGTGTTTTTAAATATATGCCTGGAGTTCAGCTTCAATGGCTTCATCCAGCACAATTCCAATTATAGAAAGTATATTTTGTGACTATGTATAAGACGTATCTGTATTCCCTTCTGCAAAGTGGAGTATGAAAAGACTGATGCATCCCAGAAAGCAAGCAATTGAGCTGCAGGTTTGAAAATGACTTGCTAAACTATTGCAGACTTGCCAAGCTTCACAATTTTGTTGCACAATTACAGCAAGTCTGCATTGCAAGTCTCCAGATCAACGTACTATGCAAAAATGATGTACACTTGCAGAGCTCTTGCTAAGACCTGCAGGACTCTTGCTGTAGACTTGCCAAGCAAATTTGCTACAAATTCAAAAAGTATCAACTAGAACTTGTGCTGCGAGTGTTCTGCAAGTCTAAAACTTGCCAGGAATGTGTGCAGCAAGTTAACAAGAATTACAATTTAACCCTGCCACAAGTTTGTAGCAAGTTATCCTTTCTATCTGGGATGTAGCCCAAACCGGCAAGTAAAGATTTGAATATAACTTCAGTTATTTTCAACTTATATCTCTGGATCTACCAACATTTTCTGAGTGACAAATCTTATGAATTTTTTTCATCATATGCTTAGTTGGATTTACCCAGATTTATGACAGGTCCACTTTATAGTAATTCCTCTGCAAATGATCAGACGGAAAGCATTAACTATATATAGTAAAGGAAATGTTTCATAAACACTTGTGATCGATATGTTCAGTCCTCGAGAGCAACAAATGCAGGGATATAATTTATGATTCACATTAGTGAGAGTTTCAGAATTGTGCATCATGCGCTAAAATAAATGTAGATTCATTAAATAACAATGTACTTTTTCTGCATTACAGCAACAATATATACTGTCTGCTATGTCTTCTTAGAGGGTATAAAATGAAACTTCTCAGGACCTCTGATTCTGGTTTAGTCGTACATGATAATGTATTTGTTAGAAAGCACAATAGCGCATTCCGTCACTTTCCAGATGATTATTGTCATCAGGCAGGAATCTCATAAAGGCTGTTGTATTAAAATCTAATACTTGCAAATGGTCAAGGATCTCTTAAATATTTAAACCAGTTGTGTATTAATCATATAATGAAAAGAGCCCGCATTGTGAAGCAAAAGTGCAATATAAGCTTCATCAGAAAAACATTCTTAAAGGTAAATAGGATGTATTTTTAGCATTTGTGCAGTTGGAGTTTTGATTAGTTGCATCACTAAGTACATACCTCTCTCTGAGTATTAGGGCCAGACATAGCCATTCCACCCTATTCTCCCCACTTCCAGTTTCTCTTCCTAAAGTGTTGAGGCAAGTCTATGGGAAAGTGCATGCAGTGTGACGTGGTAATACAATATTACCTGACTGTCTTTGGTGCCTCTACACACTACAAAAAAATGCTTTTAACTTGTGTGCTGTTTCTCCTTAACATTTTTGGCTAGACCGATCCAGGTACATTTTAGGACTCTGTGGCTGTAAAAAAGGATTAGCTTTGAAGGTGCACTGTGGTTGACCTTGCTCAATGAAGGGATCTGGTGGGGGACTGTACCTACATGATGGTGTTTACATATATGTAGACTCAATGGGTGCCTTTGGTTACATAAAGAAATTTCAGGGGGCCTGGTGCCTTCATAATAGAAATTGATGAGGTCATGTTGGTGGGGCTGTATATGAGAGGTGCTGTGGTGGCTGAACAGGGGTAAATTACACCTAGGTACAACTTTGATCCAAAACACCATTAAACTGCTTTCATGTGTTGTTAAAACTTTTTATAAGAAGGACTGGACCAGATCCCATAATGCACCTATCTGGAGTAACCCCTCCTATGCAGACTAGGTAGTAGTTGTGACGGACCCCAGTACTCAGGATGAGTATGTCCGCCGCTGTCTTCTTCCTTGCTCAGGAGATATTGCAACCTGAAGATCCTTAGCTCCCAGTTTCCCCAGTCACTGGTCGAGACTCGAGTGTAGGGTGAAACAAACTCTGACTTATTGAGCAACTGCACAAGCTTTTATACAGCAAGTGATGAGATCAGATTATAATCCCATCACCTCCGCCCTGCCTTCCCCAGACAATCGGTCTACTCAACACCACAGGGTTTCCCCTGCTAACGAGCTCCAGGCAGCCATAGCAGGAGTCTGGTCAGAATGTCATTGTTCTGAGCTCCTTCAGAGTACAAAGGGACATAACGAGGGCTGGTGCTGATAGTCTTTTCATAACCAGGTCACACAGCATAACGCACTTAAACATAACTGAACACCAATACACATTTAACTTATAAACTCATCACCATGTCGTCACATAGCTCCCCCAAGTTAACGGATGGCAGACCCGGTGAGACCCTCTACGGGTCCACTTGGGGATGTCCATGATGTTAGTCACCCTTCCAGTTCCATTTGGCGACATAGTCCATTAGCATTCTGTTTCCCAAGCCGGTATTGGATTGTGAAATTGGACGTATTTAGGGCCAGTACAAAAAAGAGAGGATTAACCCGTTAGGAGATAACGGGTTAGCAGCGGTCAACTTAGGGATCCGGACAAGTCAATTGATTGCAAAAAAGGTGATTTTATTGAAAAACGACATTTAAGACAACACATTAGACCCACTAATTACCATTAAAACCTTGTAGATAACAGAGAGTCATAAATTATATGTGGATCGATCCTCATTCATATTAACCTTGAATCCCCACCGTGGAGGGAAGTGACCGATGTAACTAGTACTTCGGTCTCTCTTCCTACATACAAATCCCCATGTGCATGTCAACCTGCGTGAACTACAAGGACTGAAGGGATTATCCCAAAAGTAGGGGGGGAAAAAGAAAGAGATTTTCTTCTGGTTTCTATATTCAAGTATAAAGAAGGAATCTAGGCAGATCAGTGATTGCAACACTGACTTTCTCCTCTTTCCGTTGAATTATGCCAGATATTTAAAGTCAATGTTGCTTGTTAGTTTGATATTTCCTGTATAGATATCTTCTTAATTCTGAGGGATATATTTGCACTTTACTTCCAGATTATTTTCTCTTCTGTTTTCTGCTTATTGTTTAAGCTTGGATTTTCCTTTTGTTCGGTGTTAAATGCCACTGGCTTAGATCTGGCCGTGTGTGCAATTAACTCCTTCCTGTTCATCAGTAATGAATTACCCTAGTTGGAGAGGTGAGGTGTAACAGGTCCTTTTGTTTTCAGGGGGAGGGGAGTTTCTCACGGACAGACTATCACTGGGTTATCTTCAATTAACAAACCGCCTGACTTTTTCTTCTCTTTCTCCTTATATTCAGTTTTAAGTGTAGATGTTGTAAATCTCTACCTGAGAGTGATATTCAAATGATGTCCTTAATGGATATATATAGCACTTTTGATCACTCACGTTACTGAAGTTTCCTCGTAGTGCGGGCGGTTTGGAGATTTTCCCAGTGTGATCCCATAGTCCACTTGAGTGTGGGCACATCTCGTTATTTCCTCCGGGAGATGATTGCTGTAATCTGGTCTCCAATAATGGGTTCGAGTGGTGTTTTCACTCAATGGATCTTTGGTAATCTCCTGGATGTTCAGGATGTAGTCTGTCCGTCTTTGAGAACCGCCAGCCCCAATTTAGGATTTACCAGGGTTCACTGGTTTCAGGATCATGTATCCACTTGTGGCATAGTGACTGTACGTCTGATCTCTGTCTATCTGTCGACGCGTTTCGCCCCTCCCACTGTACGGGGCTTCGTCAGGACATAATCTAAGGTCGGGAGAGATGTTCCTTAAGTAGTTGGGTCACGCCCCTTTCCCCCCCCCCTTTCCATTAATTGGTTTAGGTTTCAAAGGACAATTCTCCCTCCTTAGATAAAACCGTTTATCAGTTTCATTAGACAGTACTCAAATAAAACTTACATTTTTTTATAAATATATAAAAGTGGTTTCTACACAGCCGTGTTTATGTACAGATTCTTTACTTTTGAACGGTACGTTGACACTCTTAGGATGGATTAACCCCCGTGTGTGTGGATCATTGGAGAGGATGTGGATCTATTAAAAGGTTAAGTTAGAGACAATTTATCTTATAAAAAGACATTAAGGTTGCATTCATTGTTTAACCCTATAGGTAGCATTGTATTTAGTCTGTAGATCCACATCTTCTCCCGCTGTTGAAGGATCCTATCAAAATCTCCTCTACGGGGGGAAATATTTAATGCGTAAATGACTTTAACTTTAAGCCCATCAGGGACCCCTTTGTGATGTTCCGAGAAATGTTGGGCTAGGGGGCTGTCTGTGTCTCTTTTCTTGATATCATTTAGGTGTTCACCTATTCTTACTTTCAGTTGTCTTTTAGTTTTACCCACGTAGAATTTCTGACATGGGCATTCAATTAGGTATATAACTTTACTTGTATTGCAGTTATTAAAACTCACTATGTTAAAGGATTTTGTGCTCTCTGAGTTTCTAAAAGTTTTTGTTTTATCTATATACGGGCACATCACGCAGCCCCCACAGGGGTACATCCCTTTGAGTCTTTTTTTATTTAGAGGTGATTGTTTTAATAGGCTGGGTGTGTATTCTGAATTAACTAGACTGTCTTTTAGGTTTCTCGAATGACGAGCCATCAGTAGGGGTCTTGGACCCACTATTTTGGATAGTGGTGGGCATAGATCAAAGATGTGCCAATGCTTTGTTAGAAGTTGTCTTAGTTTTTCCCAATTAGATCCATATTTGGTTATCATGCATGTATAGTTGTTGTTTTCATTCACTGGATCTTCTGTTTTTAATTCTTTATTTTGCAATAGGTCTTTTCTTGTTCTTTGATTTGCATTTGTTTTACTCCTTTTAATTAATTTATGTGGGTATCCCCTTTCCCTGAAGCGCTTGTACAGGTCTTTGGACTCACTTAGGTAGTCAGCATGATCGCTGCAATTGCGTTTTATTCTTAAGAATTGACCTGTGGGAATACCCTGCTTTAGGGGAGGGGGATGGTGGCTGGTCGCGTGAAGGAGTGTATTTGCTGAGGTTTCCTTTCTATATGTTTTTGTGATAAATTTTTGATTTTTGATCTCTATTGAGAGGTCAAAAAATGAGAGTTTACTATTGCTTTGAGTGTAGGTGAGTTTTAGATTCCTATTGTTCATGTTCAAATCTTTAATGAACGATATCAGGAGGTCTTCACCTCCGCTCCAGACCACCAGTATATCATCAATATACCTGATCCACGTCTTTGCGTGGCTCAGGTATAGAGGATGATTGTATACTAGTTCTTGTTCCCACAGGCCTAGGTGGAGACATGCATAGGATGGGGCCATGGGGCTCCCATCGTTGTGCCTCTGATCTGTTTGAAGAATACTCCTGAGAATTGGAAACAGTTGTTATGTAAAGCAAACTCTAGGAGTTCTACAATGAATTCGTTTTGAGCAGGGCCGGCCTTAGGCCTTTAGGCGCCCTGTGCGAGAAAGCTTTACAGCGCCCCTCAGTGACCACACCCCTCAGTGGCCACACCCTTTAGCGGGCACACCCCCAGTAACCACACCCATTTATTACCATTCCTGTATTGCCAGATCGTTTATTTTATTTAGTACATCTTTGGTGTCTCGGGTGTAGGAGGGTAACTGTGAAACTATTTCTTTTAGAAGGGAATCTAGATATTTGCCCATGTTTTCAAGTGGACCTCCTACAGCCGAGACTATAGGTCTTCCCGGGGGGTTATTGTAATTTTTATGAATCTTTCGTATAATGTAAAATGTTGGAATATTATAGTTGTCTATCTTTAAGAAACGGAATTCATTATGTGTCAGTAGACCTGCTTCTAGAGCTAGTTTCATCTTATTGTTGAAATCGTTAACCAGCGCTTTAAAGGGGGATTCCCTCAATTTGGTATACGTATTTTCATCATTTAATAATTTTTTAGCCTCCTTCGTATACATGTCCTCAGGGAGGAGCACCACATTCCCTCCCTTGTCACTGCTCTTAATTATTATCCCAGGCATTTCTCTGAGTTCTCTCAAGGCTTCTCTTTCTGATTTTTTGAGGTTGTCAGTGCCTTTCACTGTAGGGCCAGGCTCCACCGCAACAGCCGTCCATTTGCCCCCGGACACCCGGTTGAACCAAACAAGGGGGGTCTCCATAATCCTAGGTCCATAGTCGCTGGGAAGGAGGCAGGCTGCCAGGCCCCTCCAGGAGCCCAGGTCACGATGGACTTTGTGGCATTTCTCCCCTCCCAAAGGTAGACTAATTAGGTTCCAGTCCCCCAACTGGTCTGGACCTGCGTTTCTAGGGCAGCATAAGTCCATAAGTTTCAACCACAGGACATCCTGCCTTTGGGGAGAGATGTCTTCTGTGCCTTTCTGAGAAACATGCTGCCTCTGGAGAGAGGTAAAGCCAGAATCTTCTGGACACCAAAGCCCTCTCCTGGAAGAGAGGCCGGCTTCCTGTTCTCCCATGAAGGTTGGAACAGGCAACAGTGCGGGACATAGGCCAGTGGTGCTCTGCCCTGGTGTCAGCACTTCTGCTATGTCATGAATGTCTGAATGTCATTGTTCTGAGCTCCTTCAGAGTACAAAGGGAGATAACGAGGGCTGGTGCTGATAGTCTTTTCATAACCAGGTCACACAGCATAACGCACTTAAACATAACCCAACACCAATACTCATCACCATGTCGTCACAGTAGTAATAACTACTAAATTCACAGTCGACATTTCCATAAAAAGGCCCACCAAAATCCTCAGCGCCAGGCCCGTGATGCTCTTAATCCGGCCCTGGGGCCCAGGCCTAAAGCTGTGTAAGGGGCCCCAAAATTTCTGATGGCTGCCCTGGGTGGTCAGCGCGGTGGTCAGTGCAGGCTTTGGGTGGTCAATGCGGGCTCTGGGTGGTCAGTGCGGGCTTTGGGTGGTCAGTACGGGCTTTGGGTGGTCAGTTAGGGCTTTGGGTGGTCAGTGAGGGCTTTGGGTGGTCAGTGCGGGCTCTGGGTGGTCAATGTGGTTGTCAGTGCGGGCTTCCAGTGCAGGCTTTGGATGGTCAGTGCAGGCTCTGGGTGGTCTTTAATATAAAAAGTCAAGATTGATCCACACAATGTCTCTGCCATTGGTCATGCATCTGATCATATTGTAAGAACATGATGTTGCGGGGGGAGTTAGGTATGATTTTAAGCAGGTTAAAAAAAAATGTAGGAACATTTTTTTATTTTATTTTTTTAAGTCATATTTTAATGAGAACATAACAAATATAAAGTAGGTGTTATTCCAATTTGACTGTTAAAGTCAAATACACTGAAAATACACTTTAAGTATCTACTTTCCATCCTGAGTTTTAAACTCCATCTTCCATTTATTCACCTCTTTGAAGTGGATCAAATTGTTAGCCCCCATTAAAATTTATATCAAAGTTCATCAAAGTCATTGCCCTATGCAGACAGTAAAGAAGTTCCAAGATCAGTGGCAATTTTATTTAACCAATGGAATTCACATGAGCAGAAACTGCTTTTGTCTTCTCTAAAATGAAAATGTATGCAAGGTAGAAATACTTGAATGGTTAGTTAGCTACATCCCTTCAGCCTGTCTCCTTCTCCGCTCCAGTAAAAGAATGTCCCTTGGCGTCCTCACACCCAATACACTATACTGTACATGATGAACCGCTGGACCTTAGACCGTTGGAGCAGAGGGGGAGCAAGACTGAAATGACTGGTCTAGGAGCCAGCCACAAAATGTCCCAGAGTTCGTTTTTAATTCACACCAGATGCGTTGGGGCTGCACAGGCCATTTTTTTCCAGCGCAGCCCCAATGCAAGACAAGGCAATTTGGGCACAGTTCACACAACTGCAACACTGTGAATTGCAGTAGTGCACGCTTAAAAATAGGACTGCATGCAGTATTTTTTTTCTGTACAGCGGGCAATGGTATGCTACAACTGCTTTGCTGGCCGGCCAGCGGCCAGCGTTGATGGAGGAATCTGTTCTATTTTTTTCGTTCAGCCCGAGGGTTTCATGAAAAATATAGAACAGATTCTTCCTTCAACGCTTATGAGTGTTGAGCAAGGATTCCCCGCTGTCAGAATACCCAAGCAGATTCAGCTACTCATTGACTGGCGCCTCTGTTCATTCAAAGATTTTCTGACCAGCTTCTTCGATCAGCTGATCATTGGATGCCGGCCGAAAGGGTACCGACAGGGCACCTACTGTGCAAGTCCTCAGGAAATTCTCAGTTCCTCAGTACCCAGTTGAAAATCGCATAATGTATGGCCAGCTTAAGCTGGAAAGGAAAAAGATAAAAAATCCTCCGTCAGATTCCCAAGTCTTTTCATGCTGCTCTGGGTATTTGAGGACAAATTTCTTCTCATTAAAGTAGAATCACAGAGACTCATGGCTCAAAAGTAATGGCATTCTTTTTCCTGAAGTCTACCACAGTCTACTTACATTGACAACTCATTGTCTGGGCCCTTAACTGTAAGTAAATAGCTACTTTAATACAAAGTTACACCAAATGATCCTGTGCAGAGAAGACCAATTGCTCAACCCCTCAATTGTTCTGAAAGGCCTTGCCTAAAGACAGTCACAATAGTGTTGTTGTTTTAGGTCTTTTCCAAAGCTAAAGTTCTATGTGATTTAATGGCAAGCAACTGAAATGACCACCTCCCTTTTCCAGAGAAAATGGGCTGAGAGAAAAAGAAATATGCATTTGCAAAGAAGCACCTAAACAAATTATTATTAATATTACATTATTGTAATTAGTTTATGAGCTTAGTCCTTTTAATTTCATCAGCATAAACATTCATTATGTGAAAATGTGACCTTTTATTGTGCCATTTCAGCATCTAATTAGTGTTCTTTCTAGAGTTTAGATAAAGTGACTAGAGGATAAAAAGACACAAATGCAAAATGCATCCTATTCCTACAAGTAATTACTGGACCAGGTGATGTGAAGCATTGAAAGACAATTATATGCCCTGAAAGCAGCAACAATTTTCTCTGATTTATCAGGGATTTGGGTCGATGATTTTCAGAACTTGTTAAAAGGGAAATATTAAATGTAGATATTTCATGACATTTAACTTACTAAATGTTAGCCATGGATAAAAAGAAAAAATGAATAAACGACATTAAACTGACAGGCTCAC
This sequence comes from Nanorana parkeri, assembly GCF_000935625.1. Classification (NCBI taxonomy): domain Eukaryota; kingdom Metazoa; phylum Chordata; class Amphibia; order Anura; family Dicroglossidae; genus Nanorana; species Nanorana parkeri. The sequence goes on from NW_017306473.1 coordinate 1,707,146, forward strand.
ATGTGAATAAATGCAGATGATGTCATATTTCAAAGTGAATATGGGAATCTCAAAGTACTTTGTTTCTTTATACTGATGATTTCAACATCTTAAAAGGTGACTTTAAAAACTTTAATTTTCTCCTTAAGATGAGTTCAGGAAAGAAACAGCTGAAAATAGAATCCAATCATGATATGAAATGCATGTATTAAAAATAAATAATAAAATATAATACAAAAAATAAACTAGTGCTAAGTTTGAATTAGGAAAACAAACAGAAATCACTTGATTGGCACTATTAAATAACATTCATATAAATGTTAGAGCCTAGCTAATCTCCTTGTAGTAAGTAAGTAATTACAGTTTTTTCTTCTGGTTTATTTCATTGCAGAAAATTTTGCTTATAGCAGTCATAGCACAACACATATCACTAAGTTTTATATATATCCTCAGTTGGGATAGCTAGTTCAACCTTTGGATTTTCCCTCGATCCTCAGCTTTTGTCACTGAAGCTGTTTAAGTTACATTTTGCAGAGTGACCTAAACATGCTGAAGGGATTATACACTGCCTGGCCAAAAAAAAAAGATGCACACTTTAATATTTTGTTGGGCAGCCTTTAGCTTTGATTACAGCAACCATTCACTGTGGCATTGTTTTGATAAGCTTATGTAATGTCAAAACATTTATTTCCATCTAGAGTTGCATTAACTTTTTGATGATGAGATTCGGAGCACTGCATAAAGTCTTCTCCAGCACATCCCAGAGACTCTGAATGGGGTTAAGGTCTGGAATCTGTGGTATCCAATACATGTGTGAAAATGATGTCTCATGCTCACTCTTTCACAATTTTAGCCCAATGAATCCTGGCATTGTCATCTTGGAATATCCTCTTGCTATATACAGAATTTGGGGATAAATATGGAGCAAAGGCAATACCACACTCAAAGAGGAATTGTGTAATAATGTGGCAAAGATAAGGGCTTTTAAAGTATCAAAAACACCACTGATATAGCACAGAAATAGGTTAAGATGACATCTTTATTTTATAAAAAAATATAAAAGAAAAGTTGACTGTGCATAATAAAACACTTAAAACAGTGATCTTTCCTTCATATTGTGGCATACAACAAAGACCTCCCTTATAAAGATACCAGCAATATTGATTACTCATCCAAAGACCATATAGAGTCCAGAAAATGCGATATTATCATGATGTCATGGTATCAAGGGGTGCCAATATTCCTTAATGTGTTTCACGCCCAATATAAGGGCTTCTTCAGGAGGAAGGAAGGGGATACACTATATAGATAGAAATGCATGAAGGTAAGTAAACAAATATATCATATTATGTAACATACCGTGTTTCCCCTAAAGTAAGACCTACCCCGAAAATAAGACCTAGACGCACACACGCACAATGGAAGCGACATCCGCCGGGACCGGCAACAGCACACCGCCTTCCGGGACCTCGTCCACTCCTCCCCCAGCCAGGTAAGACATCCCCCGAAAATAAGACCTAGTGTCTTATTTCGTGCAAAAAAAAATATAAGACACTGTCTTATTTTCGGGGAAACACGGTAGTAGCAACGAGATACAATGTATCATACATGGATATTTAATGACCTGTCACGCTGGTGTGACCAATTTTTTTGTGTCAAGATCTCCTTTTCAAATGACGAGTTCAATAAGATCTACCAATGAAAAAAACACCCAAAAATTGGGCTTCAACAGTTCTTAAAACATTTCCAATCCTGTCTCTCCTGGCTCTCTCTCCTCAATCTCTCCCCTGGCTGGGAGAGATTTCTCCTCGCTCTCTCTCTCTGTGTTTCTCCTCACTCTCTCCTGGTTGTCTAAGAGCCGGCTGTGACGTCATGGCCAGCTCTCCCCAGTTGTTCATTGGCCGGGACCTGCTAGAAGACTCTAGCAGGGGCTGGCCAATAGGAAACAGTTGGGCAGAACTAGCTGTTATCGCTAGCTCCGCCCAATTGTTTCTTTTTTAATGTATTTTTTTCTTTCAAAATGTTTTATATATATATATATATATATTTATTTGTATTAATCT
>NW_017306473.1:1712389-1714224 GCF_000935625.1 Nanorana parkeri
TATATATTTATTTGTATTAATCTTTTTTTAACAAATTTAAAATCATTTTGCAATTTTATTTTATTTTTTAACATTATTTTGCACTGATTTTCTATTCTGCTCAGTACCACTCGGCGCCATTCGGCTATTCACTCACTGCTATGAGCAGCCGAAGCCAGCCGACGTACGACTGATTTTAGGCGATGTAAAAGGCTGAAGTGAACAGGCGAATAGTGTTCGGCTCACTTAACTTCGGCTCAGTTATTCACTCAGCTGCCTTCTGCAGCTGAGTGAATAACACTGTTAATAAATGTCAGTCAAAGTATTGCAGTGCTCAATACTGAAAAACGGCCTGGACAGGGAGGTGTTTTAACACCCCAGGCTTCAATAGATTAATATGTGTCCTGTCTGCAACACAAAACACCTTCACAATGAATAATTGAACATCCAAAGATTGTCTTGAAAATTTCACTTTAAAGTTTGCAGAACACTGCTGTAGCTGCTCTCACTAATTTTCTCAGTACAGAAGGCAAAAAAAACTTGTGATCCATGCTTATCACATGTGAGAATCCAGCCTTTAAATACACTTTTTCTATCAACTTTCTGAAATAACTTTTTTTATTAATCTACTCCTAGTTGTTTTTTATCTTGTTTTCCTTACTCTTTAGCTGCTCTACTGAGTTTGTTTGTGTTGTTGCTGCTAGTGAAAGAACTTAACACTAGCATGGCACTACAGCATCACAAATAAAAAAAATATCCTGTGTTCTGCTTATGTTTTTATCAGCATGATCTTCATAATTGGCCTTCTTTCCTGGTTGCTTTATAATGCTAATGATTGTCTTCTCTGTGGTAGGACTTCCTGCTCCTTGCCATTGACTGCTCTGAAAATAAAATATATTTTTGATTGCAAGCAATTTGTATGCTCAAAGTCTAAGCAAAACACACCCACAAAAACATTAGATGCCTATTGTTGGTGGGGAATCATTCATCTTATGGTAAAACACATTGACCTGGGAGATTTAACTGCAGTTAATGTTTGGTGAATGTCACATTCACTGCTTTAAAAATATGTCCCTTACTTTATCCCGTTGCCTAACACTTTTTTTCTTACCAATTACATTAATATCTGGAACATTTATAGATATGTGTTCAGGTGAGACAGGGTTGAAATATCAGTTAGAACTCAGTAACACACTGTATGAACAGTTTTCTCTTGTTTTTCTAACAAAATAGCACATCTATTGGTGAAACGTTCAGTTACAGGTCATCCAATATTTTTACCCAAGACTTGGATAAAGTCTTGGATAAAACACACAATTAAAGTTGTTACACATAGTGACTAGTCATAATTCTTGTTTTTTCTTGTTGTTGTTTATAAAATGAAAACTGATTTGTTGTCCTTGCAACAGCTGCACCATTGTTCCTATTTTTATTTCTCCTGTCTAAATAAATCAGCCCTATTACAGAGGTAGATAAACACAACTGATAACCTTGACACATCATGTAAAAAAACATTTATAGAGAGTGTTAGAAGTTCCCTTCCCATTTACTATACATTTCTATTTCAGTACAGCAGATGGCTGATGCCAATACAGAACACACATATCAGGGTTTTTATAGGGTGTATTGGTGGTACAAAGTGACACTAAACTCAGGAGTTAAATCTTAAAAATACATTCAAACACCTTAACTATTAACAAAAATGTATCTTATTTGTGTATCACTCGGCTGTAGATCCTCAAATCATCTCTGAATATGTGCTGCCGCTGTCCTTTTGCTCCTTTTGCTCTCCATGGTCCCTGTGTGTCAGAGGCGTAACTAGAAAGCTCAGGGGCCGGGTGCATAAAGGGGCCTCC
>NW_017306473.1:1715280-1746285 GCF_000935625.1 Nanorana parkeri
GTAACTAGAAAGCTCAGGGGCCGGGTGCATAAAGGGGCCTCCCCCAAACCCCCCCCCCCCCCCCAAAAAGCAAGATATTTTGATACTTTTTTTTGTTCAATAAATAATTGTTGTAAATAGTTGCTGTTGCTGGTGTAACTAACCCTTTTGTTACCAAAAATATCCTGCAATTACCCTAAAGCATGTTCCTTTCATTCTTAAACCCTTTAGCTGAAAGGGATTTTTTTTTTGCGCATGTTATAATCCCCATTACTTAAAACCCCCAAAACATTATATATATTCTAAAATCAAAGAACCTGTAGAATATAAAGGTGGCAGTTGCAAATTTGTACGTCACATGATATTAGCGCAACTTTTTATCAAACCCAATATTTTAGAAAAAAATACACTTAAGTTAATTTTAGTACCCAAAGACACAATATTGTTTAATAAAATATAAAATACAAAAGAGGATGTTACCATGAGTAAATAGATACCCAACATGCCAGGTTTAAAATGATGTGCGTCCGTAAATAGGTGAAATTACGGTACCTCAAATTGTCCTTAGGCGATGCTTTAAAAGCCTGTACAGATTATCACTTATAGATATCCAAAAAATACTGGCTCTAGAATTATTGCTCTCACTCTGGTGCAAATGGCGATATTTAACGTGTGTAGCTCCATTATTGTTTTCATACGTAGGCACACTCAAAATATGTTACAAGCCCCTTATGTGATAGCACAATGGAGGTCCCAGGTTCTCTTTGAGAAACTAGGGGTCTTATTGGCTCCTAATTGGGGGGCCCCCAAGTGGTGGAACGCTACGGCACAGTCGCACATGCAACCACTGCGACCCTAGTAGTTCCGCCAGTCCTATGTGTGCTGTAAAGCAGCCACCGCTGCAAGCTCGCTCCTGTGTTAGAATATAATCTCAGGTTTAGTTTACCAATTTGTATTGAAATTGTAGTCCATCCCGGGAGTGACTTTGGAGTTGTGGCTACTTTACAACAAACACAGGAACCTTGGGGAACAAAAGTATCCAGAAGGAAGGACAGCGTCCGCATTAATTCAGAGATGATTTGAGGATTTACAGCTGAGTGATACACAAATAAGCTATGTTTTTATCAATAGTTAAGGTACTTGAATGTATTATTAAGACTTAACTCCTCAGTTAGTGTCACTTTAAGTTCCAGTGTTAGATGGGTGGATGGACCACTTGTTCAGTTTCAGTTTGGAAGCTCCATAACCAGCATTTTTTGGTGGGTAGTAAAACAAAGGGGGCTATTCACTCAGCTGCTGAAGGCAGCCAAGTGCATAGCCGTGCTGTTCGGCTATTCACTTCAGCTCTGTACGGCTGATTTCAGCCGTACATCGGCTGAAATCAGCCTTACATTGGCTGGCTTCGGCTCCGGTGAAGAACACGTTCAACTCACCCGATCCAACATCTGGATCGGCTCAGCCGAACCTCCGGCAGTTTACTCGCTGCTGTTTGCCCCTATTCTCATAGGGATCGAACAGCTGTGAGTGAATAGTTAAATGCCGCCAAGCGGCATTCGGCTCAGTTATTCTGCTTGCTACCTCAGAGGACCTGTCAAACTCTTCCTGCAGGTCCCGGCTAAATCAACACGAATGGGCGGAGTCAGCCATGACATCACAGCCAGCTACGACTATTTGTTGTCATTCAGTGGCAGGCCACTGTCTTCAGATAATTTGAGGACAGTGACCTGTCATTGAATGACAACAAATGGGTGGAGCCGGCTGTGACGTCACGGCCGACTCTGCCCATTTGTTTTGATTTGGCTGGGACCTGCGGGAAGAGTTTGACAGATGCCAGACAAATGTAAACAGTTGGGTGGAGCTAGCAGTGATGTCACCACTAGCTCCACCCAATTGCCAATTTTGTGGCGGGATTTCTTTGCATGCGGACGGTTCGGCAGGCAGCGCGTTTTTTAAAATTTTGAATAGTGAGCAATACAGTAATGGACGTTTTTTGTTCTTGTTTTTTTTGTTTTGTTTACATTTGCGAGAAGAACGGTCTGCTTTTGGCTCAGATGAGCTGTTCAGCTACATATACAAAAGGATTTAACCCGCTAAAGGATAGCTGGTTGAAAGAGGTTAACTAAGGATCCGGACAAGCAAATTAATTGCAAAAAAGTATAAATTTATTTACAAAAATCAATTAGGACAAAACCATTTGACCATTATCTATCATTAAAAACATTGAAGCATGACAATCAATTTTTGTAAATAGATAGTTGTATCAAAAATAGATGCTCTCGTGTATATTGCATTTGTATCATGACCATGGGGGAGGGGGAAAGACTGGTGTACTTAATGTATTGGCACTAGTCTGGCTCCCACCAAAGGGCTCTCTATATTAGGAACCTATACAAATAAGCTTATGTGGCTGCAAAAATGAACCCAAACAACAAAATAGGAGAAAAATTCCTTATAGCATTGCTAAAAATAAAAGTTTATAATTCCAGTATACGTCTCCTTTACTTAAGATCTTCGGTTGATGAGTATTCATAGGATTGCAATCATTGTATAGGTTTAATTTATCTTCTCAGGTTGACAGCCAATATCAATTTCAGCCGTGTGTACGAGTAATTCGTGTTTAGCTGACCCGATGGAAGTTAATTCTACGTGCGGAATGATTTGCAACTATAGGCTTTTGATAATTGAAGAAATAAAACAGCGAAACAAAATAATGTAGCTTCTTGTTGAAATCCTGTTTGGCTACCTTCGGCTGGTGTACAGGCTATTGTGAAACTGAAGGGCTCCGGCAGCCGAAGTAAGCCGAAGGATTAGCCAAAGCTACAGCTATATCCTTCGGCTCCTTAGTGAATAACCCTCTAAATGGGATTTCAACATGAAAAATGATAAAATAATAATTGCAGAAAGTTACATATTACAAACTGTAATTTTATGCTTGGAATATATAAATAACTTTTATTAAATCTTGCACATCATTGTTCTCCAAAGCATGCTGTTGCTGCTTCCCACTTGCTGAGACTAAATATTCTAAAGTTTGGAAAACCTCTGCACAATCCCATTTAGATTTATCAACACCTATGTAGTGTGTGGGCCTACCTAACTCATCAGGTAGGCTGTCATACATAAATTTAAAGGAAACTAAAAGATTGTAGAATATGTGGCCAACTATACAGATGGATAGGTGATCCAATTCCATAGTATGTATTGGGAAAGGCAGGTACCACTTTCATATAGACTGAGATTAGATGTTTTTGAACACTCCTCCATATCTATCTAAAAATGTATTTTGTCTACAAGCCTTGTTGTAAGTACTCTTGCTGTTAAACATTTATTCATTGCCATTTGTAGATGAGGGCTGATTTTAGGTTATGATCTTGATTTACGAAGCAAACTGCTCAGATTGGTAGGTTGAGAAAAGATGAAATGTTCTTGTAAAGGATCACATCTGTTTTCTCAAGACTATTTTCTGTGTGAGAGCATGTTGTGCCTGCGATGCTTGAACCAGATGGCAAGTTAGAAAGAAGAAATATTTACACTTGCTGTCAGTATTTTTATCCTTCATACCCACTTTTCAATCTATTTTCTGCAGAGAATTATGTGTAATTCAATCACCCAAATATACTTTTGTTACATTTGTGGCATTTTAAGACCAGTAAATATATAACTGCTCTAACCAAATGTATATACTGTAGTTTAAGAAATATGTGTTTAGTGGATTTCAAACTACTGTATTTTGTCACAAACAGCATAGTCTAATGCTAGCCGTACTGAGGCCAAGTTTTGATAGTGATGCTGATGCCAATGATTTGAGCTTTGCCAGAGACGACTAGGTATTGTTGGCTATTCAAAGAAACCAGTGTCAGCCAAAAATATTTTAGAATAAAAATAAAGAAAAAACTCCATGTTAAAAACAGTACACAATGTTATACATTGCCAGCCCGTCCAGCCAAGCCCAGCACAGAGAGTCAGGACTTTGGGGCACAAACCTTATTTATTTTCCAGTGCTGCAACCTATCTGTGTAAAGTCACTGAATACTATGAATACCTTTCACATCGGTCCTGAAGAAGTAGATACAATCTATGAAACGTGTTGACCGTTCACTGTGAAATTATGTAATAAACATGTAATTATGAGCATATAGATCACATGTCTAAGTAGTCAAACATTCAGTATATATATGTATTAAAATATATATTTGCTTGGATTGCTTGAATATTGTACCTTGGATTATTTGCCATCTTAGAGGATTTTTGTATGTTTATTTCTGGAAGCATTAAATTAGTTTTTATATTTTTGTAAAACTTTTGTGATATATTCTTTTTTTTTAGCATGTAATTTTTATTAAGATTTTAATTAACAATAAAGAAATGCAAAGTAATAATGCAGTGCACATATCAAAAGTGCAGCAAAGGAAAAGTACAGAATGATATAAGCATTACATAGTAACAACCTTATACTGTATATGTAATATCGGTAATCGCTAACATATAGCAACAAGAAAATTAGAATTAGAACAATACAAGTGCAATCGAAAAAGAAAGATTTCTGAACAGAAGAATACCACAGCAAAGGTATGGGACTTATATATAAGAATAAATGATAAAAGAAAATGAGGATATAAAGGGTTAATTAGTCAAAATAATAATGTATCAAATCCTTCCCGTAGAGAACCCGGATCTGCCTGTTGTACATATAATAGCATGACATCAAGTTTACCCAATGAGCCCCCAGATTTGGCTAGAGGGTACCAAGTAGAATGTTGAAAAATAGACATAAAGTGCTTTAATTGGTCCAAGTCCAGTTCTGATGGGAGAAAATTAGACCAGGTAGCAAAAAATGTACCCGTACGTGACAGGTTGTGTTTAGTGTCCAATTTTTGGAGCAGCATAAGTTGATGAAGAGTATTTTTCACGTCACACAAGGAGCCTGCAATATATATTTTTTTAGCAGCTAAAATACAGTAATGCTCCCAATGGACTAACTTTGGAGGGTGGGGGCGGGTGGGGGGGGGTTAAATGTGGTAGAGGTAGGAAGGCCATGAAAAAGCCATAAACTAGGAAGAAGGTCTTTAGAGATGTTGGAATTAGAAACCACAAGGCAGTACTAGTTGCCAGAACAACTGTATTATGGGGCAAATCCATATTAGGTGCACTAGATTAGGGTAGGGTAGATGACATTTGAGGAATTCTGTAATCCAGTTTAAAGATGGGTTAGTAGGAGTATAAGTAAATGCATAATATGCCCTATGTATTAATTTAAATTGAATCTCCCTCCATGTTTCGCTGGGTATCAATGTAGTCATAGATGCCCAACCAGTGAGGATTACATGAGAGGTATCTTCTGGGGTCACTTGTAAAAGCGGTGCCCATTTATATGCACAGTTCCGGGTTTGAGATTGAAAGGTATGGTAAGTGGTATGAAGAATTTGGTATATGGAAGAAAGGGGCAATTTTTTTTTTTGCTGAGGTGGCCAACAGTTTTTTCAAAGGAGGAATGTGATTGTTCATTCCCTAAAATAATCATATGGGATTTCCGGAAGTGAGTAATTTGACTGTATTGTAAAAAATGATTCAGAGAGAGACAATAAATCTTAGACAGGTCCGGGAACGATCTACAGTGACCCTCAGGTGTCAGCAGGGCTTGTATGGTAGTAATTAGGGATGCACCAAAATCTCAGCCGAAATATGGCACATTTGGCAAAATGTTGAAAGTACAATCTTTCGGCCAAAATTGCGGTGCATGCCTAGTTTCTCTCCTCCCTGCTGGGCGCTGCTCTGTGTCCCCTCTGACAGAGCATAGCATCCAGCAGGGAGGAGAGAAACTGTCAGAAGAGGCCGAGCGGTGTGGGGGAGGAGAGCGATGAGAGTGACTGTCGTGTTACTGGAGGCCGGGCTCTCCCCCACTCAGCTGTCACAGGAGGCTGAGCCAGCGGTGTGGGGGAGGAGCTGTCAAAATATACAGAGCTCTCCTCCTTGCACCACCCGCTCTGCATTCTGTGACTGCAGTAGACATACTATCACCACAAGTTATGAATGAACAGGAACACTCAGTATAGAGGATTCCTGTTCATTTATATCAGGGACTGCAGAAAAAGAGATTGAGGACTCTGTCCTCAATCTCTTTTTCTATTTTAAAAGGGAAATAACAGGGATCTGTTTAGACCCCTGGTATTTCCCCAGAGAATCCGACAGTCAATTTAGAAAATGTATTAAAAAAAAAAACATAAAAAAATTAAAAGTTCAGAAATAAATAAATAAAAATTAAATATTTTTTTAAAAATAAAAAGGCTTTTTTTTCTGTTTTGGCATGACATTTTTTTATTTTTGGTTTCGGTTTCAAAATTAAATTTCGGTGCACCTCTAGTAGTAATGCCTAGATCATGCCATAAACAAAAAACCTTTGAGGAGGAGCCTATTGGAAAAACCGGGGAAGAGATGAGAGGCATGAGGGGAGAGACAGTGTCTGTAAGGTTATAAAGTGTCCTGGTTTCCCTCCATGTAATTATTGTGTCTCATAGTAGAATATTTTGTTTAATGATAGGTGGGTGAAGATGAAAAGGGGAATGAAAGATTCATGAGAGGGACCAAGGGTGAACAAGATAATGCTCTATTGATTTGCTTGATGATATTTTCTTAAGTGCTATAACTTGAGTAAACACTAATGGATTGTTTCTCTGCTGGAGATTCACAGCTCGAGCAATTACCCTTTAAGCCGGTTTATCTACCATATCAGTAACCGGTAACCTGAATAAACAAAGAAAACAAAATCGGACTGCCTCTCAAGTGTAGGCAGTCCAAGGGTTAACTAAATATTGGGACAAGCCAGAATGATTGAAAAAATGAAAAAACTTCAATTCTTATAATTAGTAATGAGTGAACACAGCCAACATCTTACTGTCAACTAATTAAAAACAACGGCACAACAGAACTGACTGTCATTAGGGTAACAATTGGTGTATTCTATTGACCCTTTGTATTTTATGCACATATGTATCCGGACCATACGAGGCAGCTTTCAGGTTTGGATCTAATATACTCCAAGTCCAGCCAAGAGGAATTAATCCTAACATCGCTGTATATCACATGAGTTAAAAACTGGATAGTATGTCCCACATATCGCCACTTTGTTTTGTTTATTTAAGCCTGTAATCGGCAGTAGGAAGATATATAGTAGCTTCTTTACAAGTGTAGCGCTCACCCCCGATGGAGCAGCTGAAATGATCGGGTCTTCCATAGCCTGTCTAGGGATTATTAAAAACACATGGCTGCCCCAAAAGCACTTACCACCTCCAGTGGTTACAGACAGATTGAAGTCCAGACAATAGCTCCAAGATGATTCTCTTTATTGCTGTAACTCCAGGGAGAGAGGGAAGCATCCAGCATGAAGGTAGACTCCTTGTAATTGAATCAGAGCAAAGTAACTGCTGCTGCCACCACAGACTTGGACCTTTAGGCCATACAGGCAATCTGTGTGGAGAACTTCTGGCAAGCAGTACTGTCAAGGGTCTTGTTCAGGCTCAACTTCAGACACGAGTGGCTGACCACTGGGCCTCCAGGCTCAGGCCCCAGTGTCCAGGCCTAGGCCAGGAGGGCCCTGGGGCGGGGAAGGAAGAAGAGACTGTTGCATCAGCCACACTCAGCATTTATATCCTCTCCCAGCATGCATCACTGCTACTGTCCTGCAGTGATTGGCTGGGAGACATAAATGCACATAGCAATCCTCATTGGCTGTTCTGCCCTGTGTGGTAACACACCCATCCACAGGCAGACACAGCTTCACAGATTGTTCTGTCACAGTTGAACTGAACATAGACTATAGAAATACTTTAGCACCCCTATAAGTAGGGTGCTACACAAGGATCAGGTTTTCAGGAGGTGAAAATTAACCATCTGTGAGTCACAGTTTGTTACATGGTGTCCAGGCAAAAACAAGAGCTCTTTTCTTGTATATTATCTTGAATCATGGAATAAATTACTTCAAAAGGGGATTTTATACAGACTATAGATTTATCAATATGCATGTCTGATCATGATTGATTATTTTGGTGAATGAAGGTAGGTGAGTCTTCCCCTTAATATTTTTCTAAGTGGACAATAGGAAAAATTCACTGCTTGGTATAGAAAAAAACGGCAGTCCTACCCACATTTCCTAGTCATCTGTTCACCGGTGTCCGTTTTAAATAATTTCCAATAATCACGTAGGTTGAGCTTTGAAGTAAAGTCCAAGATCTCCCACCGATTGACGATCTGTATAAATACTCCACAAGATGGCTTTTCTGCCTCAGTGACACTCCTACTGCATATTTCTTATATAGACGTCACTGTGTTATCACTGCAATGGAGCCACAGACAAAAATAAAAACTTGACAGCATTTTTAACTGTTCCTTACTCTATCCATTGCTAAAAAATATTTGGCTGGAACATGGCTTTAACTTTTTCCTCTTTCTAATTGTTGATAATAATATGTCCTATCATTTGTTTATACAAATATTCAAAATGTATCAAGTTAATTTATTGCTGCTTTTTTCTTCTTCTTACCATTGCCACTAAAAAACAGCTAAGCAGAATGTGAGACAGTCTTTAAACTATCTGACCACAATGCTAGGCAACAGCAGAATGGATTTGAACAGGACCAAGTTAATAGATGTGCTGTCCAAGCTCTTCTGCAGAAGCACATGAACAATTAAGAAGATTAAGTACTGAAAGCACAGTGGTTGGCCAAGGAAAATGCAGCAGATAAAATACACATTATGCTGGTTTCCCTTAGCAATCAGAAGATGTCCAGTGGAACAATCAGCTCAGACTTGGTAGAAAAACAGAGGGACTGTGGTACACCCATCTAAAGTCCAGGGAAGTCTGGTCAGAAGTAGACTTCATGGAAGAGTTGCAGCTAAAAAGCCATACCTCACACATGAAAACAAGGCCAAATGACTCTCCTATGCGTGAACAATAACTGGTGTGTAGAAAGGCAGCAGGTGTTCTGGATTGAAGTGTTTGAAATATCTGGTTTTTACAGAAAACATTTTGTTCACCTGAAGAGCGGTACAGAGATGAGTGTCTGCAGTCAACACTGAAGTATGGTGGATATTTCTTATAGGTTTGGGGCTGCACATGGGGTCGGGATGTAGTAATGATCTATTCAATGCTGAAAGGCACAGGCATATACTTATCCATTATGCATCCATCAGTGAGACATCTGATTGGTCCAAAATTAATTTTGCCTGCAGCAGGACAATGATCCACACATACAGCCAAAGTCATAAAGAACTGTCTTTAGCGAAAAGTAGAACAAGGAGTCCTGGGAGAGATAGTGTGGTCCCAGCAGAGGCTTGATCCTGCCATCAATGTGTATATCTGGGATTACATGAAGAGACAAAAGCAATTTAGATATGCTAAATCCACAGAAGACCTGTTGTTAGTTCTGCTAGATGTTTGGAACAATCTACCTGCCGAGTTCCTTAAAAAAACTATGTGCAAAGGAACTTAGTGAATTGTTGTATTAAAGGCAAAGAATGGACACACCAAAAATTGATTTGATTTAGATTTTGTTCTCTATTTTTGTGCACTTTGAAGGTTGTTAATTGATAAATAAAAACTTTTCTTTACATTATTTTTAAAAGCATTCTCACTTCATGGCATTTTTGATAAAGTCTAAAACTTTTGCAAAATACTGTATATTTTTACTGTGATGTTAGGAACAGATGCAAAGCTACTTTTTACCTTATTGCTATCTTTTGCAATATATTAACAACATATAAAGGGAAGTAGGAACGACACGAGATCTGTGAGTCACTTGAAAACAAAAACAATGTTTTTGATAGTAAGGTTCTTATGATAATTCTTAAAATAGGAATCATTTACTGTTAAGTCTGACCTATTATCTAATTCTGCTTGACTGAATTGCAGACAACTCTTAATTATTCATATAAAACCCAGGTTTCTGGAAAAGCCATTCTTTTGAGAACACTGCAGATGTTAAACATTCCAATTTAATTGCCCTTTGATCCACAATTCTGATGAACTCCGTAATCTAAAAGTCAAAGAGATTTATTTAAAGCCCAATATGCATATTGTACCATTCATTGGTACCATCTATTGCCTGAAGCTTACTTAGCTAGTGATTATATTTTTAATGGCTAACTGTAGTGGAAATCAAATGATGCTTTCAAGGCACAATGCCCATATTACTGTCTTTACATCTAAACAAAGGATCCTTCTGCCTTGAAGGTTTGCTGTTATTTCTTCTACAATTAGTCAAAAAATGACACTCTGTTGTTTTGATATTTTGAACAGTACAAGTACCATTTGTTGATCCATAATGTGGTAGACATGGTAACATCCTTCAGTTTGGGATTCAACAAATCATCTAATGCATTCTTGTCAAAATGATCACCAACATGTTTTGGAGCCGCCAATGTAGTTTTATCAGTTTGAATGAATTTATTGCACATTCATGTGTTTCTACTTTCTCTGTCTTGCCTCAGTTCCATTTCTCCCAACCAATCAAAAATGATTTTCAGAGTCCTGATAGTGGTAACATAAAGTAGAAAATTTGTAGGCTTTAAAAATATGGTCACATTTGCAGCTTGGTCAGGTCAGAGTAAAAGCTTAAGGCAGAACTCAAGGCAAATGGCTAAATATAGAAGTACAATACTTATTTGTGAAAACCAATTGGTTAATCCCAGGTGTGGATTAATCATTAGACAAAATAAGCATATGCAGTCTTAGAGGGTTATTCACTAAGCTGCTGAAGGCAACCGAGCGAATAACCGATCCAAAGTGAACTGAGCCGAACGGCGTTTGGCTATTTACTTGGGCTCTGTATGTCTGATTTCAGCCATACATCGGCTAAAATCAGTCGTATATCGGCTGCCTTCGTTCTGTTCTGTATTTGTTCTGAATACAATTTTTATTTTTATGTGTATAGGGTTATGATATTCAACCTATTTTACTACCCTTGCACACAATGAATATATCAACGGGTTTTGTTCTGGTAAGGACACACAAAGGACACACTGTCTCCTCAAACAGTAAATTGCACTGTATATGTAAATATGTATATGGCACCAGAAGGGTACATGTCCTCCTTATTTTTACTCTGTCATAAACTATTATAATAATGTCCTCTAAGAAGTCTTTTTGTTATTCATAACATTGCAGAGAAGAAGCAAATTTCCATAAAATGAATAACGAAGATAATAATAATTGGGAAAATAGCTACAGTTGCACAGTTTAATATTGCCTATATTGCCTATATTGCCTATGACTAGTGGAATGTCCAGCTATGTTTTTAGTGTCAATCACTGGTCTTCTCTGCATCCCAACTCTACAGAAGAATCTTGAATGGTAAATTCAGAGTAAAAGAATGAGCAGAACCTCCTGTCACCATTTTCCCCACAAGATACAAATAAAATCAGTCTGCAAAATGAATACAGAATTTAAAAAATGGCACACGTAATTTAAAGTTAAAAAATGAATGTCTGTTTTACAGTTTTTGCTAGCAGCAGGGAAGCTATTGCAGATAGAAGACTGGTACTTATGCTGGTCATGCACTGATTTACTTATTAACAGCAATAGCAGACTCCTGTGACTTGAAGACTGGGGGATTATTCACAAAGCTGCCAAAGGCAGTCGAGTGTATGACCCAGCCGAAGTGAAGTGAGCCGTAGTCGTGTACGGCTGATTTCAGCCGTACATTGGCTAAAATCAGCCATAGATCAGCTGGCTTTGGCTGCCTTCAGTCAGCCTAACATGCTCTGCTGAGCCAAAGTGCAGAAGGAGTTCGACTCAGCCGATCCAACATCTGGATCGACTGAGCCGAAGCTATGGCAGCTCGCTCGCTGCCGTTCACCCCTATTCTCATAGGTACCGAGCAGAATAGAAAAGAATTGAAAAAAAAAGTTGAAAAATTATTTTAAAAATGATAACAAATAGGAAAATTTAAAAAAATAAGTAAATTGAAAAAAAAGGAAAACATTTTAAATAATTGAGCCGAGCTAGCGGTGACAGCCGAAGTGTGGGAGGAAACTGGAGTATCCAGAGGAAACCCAGGGAGAACATACAAACTCCTTGCAGATGGTTACCTGGCCGGAATTGGAACCAGTGACCCCCCAGCGCAGCAGGACAGAAATGATAACCACTACACCATCTATTATTATGTATAACAGGATCAGGCTACTTTGCATTTGGCCCATCTACAGGAGCCCCCTTCTAATTGAATGTTTCAGCATGTCTATGTTTTCTATTTATGTTTGAATTGCATGCCTTCTGTCACAGATGAAAAGTGGGACACCTTTTATGCAGAAATATTTGAGTTAAACGCATGACCTTACCGTCTCTTTGGTCACACAGACTGTAATAAACTCACAAGAAAAAGACCCATTTCCATGAGTTTAGTGGACATGT
Source organism: Nanorana parkeri (assembly GCF_000935625.1). Taxonomy (NCBI): domain Eukaryota; kingdom Metazoa; phylum Chordata; class Amphibia; order Anura; family Dicroglossidae; genus Nanorana; species Nanorana parkeri. The sequence continues at coordinate 1,727,663 of NW_017306473.1, forward strand.
ACTGCAGTAAGGTCAGAAAAATACTATGAAGAATACGGCTGGTATTTTTGCCATCTGTTTCCTTTATATTAGCTTTTCAGAATTAGCAGCGACATCATTTAGTGGTTGGGCATAAAGCCTAGAACAACACAAACACTTCAAGCAGTTAAACAGTACATTTAATCATATATATCTTTTCATCAGTGCTGGTAGAAAGAGGTTGCAAACTTGTCCCACCAAAGGATTTACATTTCTCCATATATTGATGAACTTTTCTAAACATTGGAATAATGTTGAAAGTTAATACAATAAACTAAACACACTGGTATAACACTGCATCCGGTGTTGTTTATTTTTGGGATTGTGTAATCAGAGTACCATCTACTAATTCAATGCATTATCCGTATTCATTTCACAGCTAGGTAATGTTAATCCCTGCTTCAGGATTTATTGGGTTACAGGGCTGAATTGGTCTTACTAAACTATTAAAGAGACAGATATTTATCATGAAACAAATACAACCAAACATACTTAAGTCAATGTGCCAAAAGAACTTCAGAGGTGACTGAAGGTTTAATGAGAAGCCTCTACCTCTGGTGTGGTTACAGTAGTGGAAATGTTGTAATGATGCTATTTGTTTAAAGGTTATGTTCACTAAACTCCAGCAAACAGGGGCAAGTGACGAAGGACGAGATGCAGGGGCGTATCTGCCGCGAGGCAAACAAGGCGTTTGCCTGGAGCGGCAGATTCGCTGAGGGCAATGATTACTTGGCTCTGTCTGACAAGATGGCTTAATATGCCCCCAGGTTGTCGCTTACTATATATAAAGCCAAGGAGGACACCAGTAGATCAGGAAATCCTCTCATTGGCCCCGTGCTATTAAATCAGCGCAGGTGCACAACTTTATAAATAAGAATAGAGTATTCCTCTCTTTACACTGGGCACCATCCTCAGAATGGAGTACAATGCTGGCCATACACAGCAGAAATTTTCTCAGTAGGCGGCCCTGTCGGCATCCTTCTATCTGGCATCCTTCAATCAGAAAATCTAAGGAGCTGGTTTGAAAATGTCCTGGTGTGAATAGCTACAGGAGCTGGTCGGCTGCCATCACCGTTCGAGTATTCTGACGGTGGCACGCACCCGCCTCAGTCAGGAGGTTCATCCTGCCATGCTGTTTAACGTGGATGTAGGAATCTGTTATATTGTTTTAGTTCAACCCGCAGTTTGAACAAAAAAAAAATATAATAGTGTATGGCCAGCTTTACCCCCACCTTCCTTAGGTCCAGATATATCAGTTGGTTTACTTGCTGGATCCCACATTCCCAACCGAGCTGCATACTGTTTCAGAATATGTGGTAATACCACCATTAGGGTTAGTAATAAAATTATGTATCATAGCCTTTTGTCTTATTTCCTCTTAACTCCTTTCCATATCATCTTCCTTTTAGGTACTGATAATACATGTATTTTGATGGGACAGCTGTGTATATTAACTTGACTGACAACTGTGCCTGGTCAAAGACAGCTTGTGCACAGATATGTAGACATATATATACACATACACAAAATTGCGAATCACCACACGAACTAGGACACCACACCCCTAAGTATGCACAATACAAAAACAAAAATAGAGAAATGGGGCTTTAAAAGTGTCATCAAATGCAAGGAGACCCAGTTCATAATTGCACAAACAAGTCGCTTATTGTATAAAAATATATATATTCTTTATTAAAATACTAAAGATGACAGATTAGTGATATCATTAAATGGTACAAAACCTCCCTGGATCACATATAGATACATACTGTGTATATGACAATAACTTATTAACATATATCTTCTTAAATATCTCTTTATATAATTGTATAAATAAATTAATCCATAAATGTTCAGTAGATCTATAATGTGTCCAGTTTTTGACATGTTTCGCTCAAGGCTTCATCAGGAAAATACGGAGGTGCCTATAATAATCATAAGGATATTGAACTCCGTCTCCTTGCATTTGATGACACTTTTAAAGCCCCCATTTCTCTATTTTTGTTTTTGTATTCTGCATATATACACACATACAAAAATGTATGTCTGAGGTGGGGAGATAATTAAGCCAAAGTAAACAATTAGAGTTTACTTTTCATTAGTTTAGAGGGGTTAAAATGATGGCTGCTGGATCATAAAAAGGACTGTACAGTAGGTTCATTTTTTTTCTCAAGCTTGTTTAAGCGGAACCACTAACCCAGATTTCTCTTTTTTAATATTGTTTAGCAAAGCTATATAATTTGTTATGAAATGATTTAAAGTAAACCAGTTTGGAGGCGGAGCATACAGACATTTCCTGACATACAGTGAAGATTGCAAGCAGAATTGCAAGAGAGCGGCCATACAGAGTGGTTATTTTTGTAGGTGATTTTTAAGTGTTTTAATAAAGTTCGTGCAAAATACTACACAATTGAAAGCATTTATATTTCTTTCAGTGCTCCAACGGAAAATATTGGTACTAAGAGTGGAGAAATATGGACAAGCAGAGGTAAGGAGAAGGATATAAGTGGAGAGGAGTATATGAATGATCCTTGTGATAAGACGTGTAGGGCTCATTTGTAACAAGATGGCCCTAGACATTTGAGTGCGGTGTGCGAGTGCAGTTTTGGATTTGAGGCGAAGCAGAGCAGAATCACCTATACACTGTTTATAGAAGATTTTGGACATGTTGGCATGGACTTTAGTAATGTTCAATTCACAAATGACTAACTTTTCACCTCAAGCGTGGACTTTCAAGATTTTATTACGAATAGTATATGACATTTTTCTAAATTCACTTTTAGAGAGTTATAACGTTAATAACATTCAAATTGATATACACGGATTGGTATTTGATAGGCGCATATTGATATAGATATGCACTAAGCTATTTTATATGTGTTACATATTTCCATTCACATAGCATAATCTTAAAAAATCTTTTTTTAAATGCTTCTTGCAGTTTAAATGAATAGGGTTTCTTGGGTTAAAATGCTTGCTTTCCTTCTTTGTAATGTTGAGAGGGGCGGTGACGGGTGGGTGATTAAAGGATTACAACCCTGGCTTCTGCATTCAGAAGTTAATGAAGTTAATTAGAGGAACACAGTTCTCACATTTCAGTTCAAAGGCTGTCTAGAAGGACAAGTAACTGTGACGGTGCTTGGAAATAACCTGGATTCAGCCATGTTGCTTGCTGCATAAGAACATCTAAAAGATGATAAATATTTAAAAAAATATATTTTTCATTATGCTGTGTGGCTAGCAACACATAAAAAATATTAATGGGGTTTCTCAATTTTTACTGCAAAATTGGAAATACACTTAAAACTCACAAGAGAAGCGCTAAAACAATTAAAAAAAAGGTCTTTATGCTTTCCCCTCTTCTTGTGTACCTGCTCTGTAGGCTTCCAACTCACTGCTGACAGTGGGGAGCAGAGCTATTGAGAGAAAGTGAAAGTAAAAAAAAGTTTTGGCTTCAAACTTTGAGGCTAAATTACTCCATAGTGACTGCAACAAGAGGTCGGTAAGCACTTGTCTTAAAGTTTATGAAGTACTTGCTAAAAATATGTAAACATTGGAATATTCGTAGCTTGGTCATTGTTTTACATTAAATCTGATCTATTTGGGAATGCACCCCTAAAACCCCTTACTCATTGTAACCCTCCCTTTTTACTAATAGTTACAAATTCCTGAAAAAGTCCTGAAACGTGTATCTTCCTCAGTACGTAATGGGAAAATCATTTTGGTGCACATGTCACTGCCTGAGTGACAAAGATACTTCCTATTGGGGCTTTTCAAGCTCCTAAAGACTGCACAATGTGATGGCACCACCATGGAGGGACCAGTTGGCATGAACAAGGACTGTTGCATTGGATCATCGGTCTCCAATCCTGGAAGAGGCACTAGCGAGGGACATGTGAGGGAAGATTCAGGTATGCAAAAATTTATTTTTTGAAACATACTTTTATTGGGTGAAGAGTAGTGGTGACCAAATTTGGCCAGATGGGCTTTAAGGCTTTGACTGTATAGAAGAGGAAGTCACATAATCCTGTTATTGTATTCCTGGAACTGGAAAGGGCCAGGCAACCTCAGCACTTTAGCTGTTGTGGAACAAGTCCCAGGAGACAATGCAAGTCTTGGAAAACCGCAAGCATGACTCCTAAAGGCAGAGGCATGGTGAAATTTGAATTTTCACCACAGCTGGAGTGCAGAGGTTGCTTACCCCTGAATTAGGGCACTGAACAATTATTAGTAAGAAGCATTTCAGCCAGACACAACCAGGGAGCTCACATTTTCAGAATGCTCTGTAAGCCAGAATATTATTATTATTAATAATATTATTAATATTGAATGGTATTGTTTATACCCCTATAAAAAGTGCTACAGATCAGATACATGCGTTTAGCTTTTGAACACAGGGACAGCTTGTGCTCAGCAATGTACAAACATAGAACGAGGACACAAAAGTCATGCAGTCCCTGTGCTGCTCCTTTGTTTCTACCTACACACAGCGAATCTCAGGGTTTTCCCTAGCTGCACTTATGGCAAGCTTCAAGCTCCTCTTTACGCACAATATAGAGCCAGCGAAGCATGTGTGGGTATATGATTAATCAGTCTCTGATAATGCCAGGCACTTTACCATTAAATGGAAACTCTTTGGGACCATTATGTACATCAACCTCTTTTGTGTGAGTTACACAACACAAATTATAATGAACAAAGGAAGCAGCTGTGTATAAAAAGAATGCAAAATATTGTTTCTTATCCACATTCCACTAAGGATGACAAAAGCCTAGTGTACTGTATTATCCTGATTCAAGAAGACATTTTGTATAACAGATAATGGATAGTGAATGTTGGGAGGGAAGAAAACTTTCGCAAACAAAAGTAAAGGTGATATCTTTGATTTTATTTTCAATAAAAATATGCCCTTTTATTGTCCTTATATTGTAGATAACAGTCATTCATGCATCGCTGAAATTAATAAGAAAAAATTAGGTTTGGGGCAGTCCTGTCTCAAGGAGTCCTACTTAGAACTGAGAAAAGTTTCCAGGCACACTCACTAGCCAGCATGCAACAATACCTGTCTAACCACCTGTCTAAGCAGAGGTTTAGATAGACGTCTTCTGCAGAAAATGTGAAAGCCGCACAGCAACGTCAAGGCACCTTCATATAGTACGGTCCTAACTCTAAACTATGAGAGTCTCCATCTTGGAAGGGCTTTTTGCATGCTGGCTGGTGAGTGTGCCTGGAAACCCTTTGCTGTTTTACTGTTTGAAGCCCTTCCGTGTGCACCTTGCTGTAAAGCTGGTAATGAATTGATGAGTGCATTTGCCATTTCTTTTGCTTGACTGATTTGGTGCAGTGACGCATGGGGGGTCTCAGCTGCCGTTGTGATGTGCGGGGTCCCTTGTGCGTACATGTGCATTTAAGGGAGGTTGGGCTTCCTCCTGGCAAACTCCAAGATGGAGACTCTCATAGTTTAGAGTTAGAACTGCACTATATGGAGGTGCCCTGACGTGGCTGTGCGGCTTTCACATTTTCTGCAGAAGACGTGTATCTAAACCTCTGCTTTTAACCGTAGTGGTTAGACAGGTTTTTTTGCATGCTGGCTGGTGAGTGTGCCTGAAAACTTTTAGCTGCTTTACTGTTTGAAGCCCTTCCGTGTGCACCTTGCTGTAAAGCTGGTAACGAATTGATGAGTGCGTTTGCGATTTGTTTTGCTTGACTACTTAGAACTGAATGACATTAAAAGAGATAATCTGGTCATTGTATTGTTCAGTAGCAATATTTGCCTTAATCTCTGGCCAGTATTCTTTATCAGTGTAATGATTCATTTGGTGAATGGCGGATTAGTTAAAAAAGCTGTAACTGTGTGTGGATAGCTTTAGACCATTCTGAGTCACTGCTCAAAACTCTCTGCTGTTACAAGTGAAAGCTCTGAGCTGAGAGTAGAGTCTTTACTGAACTCGTAGTCCTAATTTTAATCCTAAAGAGTACAAACATGAATGTCTGATAATTTGTATTCCAGTTTATGCTGAGTTATTATTCATTGGCCGGGACCTGCTAGAAGGCTCTAGCAGGTGCCTACCAATAGGAAACAGTTGGGCAGAGCTAGCTGTCACTGCTCGCTCCGCCCAGTTTTTATTTTTATTATTATTTTCTTCTTTAAAATATCTTTATTTATTTTCCTATTTATTTACATTTAAAAAAATCATTTTAACTCTTTTTTCCCCCCATTCTTTTCACCTATTTTCTATTCTGCTCAGTACTACGGAGGTACCGAGCAGAATAGCCCAGCTGAATGCTGCTCTACGGCATTCGGCTATTCACTCACTGCCTTTCTGTCCCTATGAGAATAGGGGCGAACGGCAGTGAGTGTGCTGCCAGAGCTTCGGCTCAGCCGATCCAGATGTTGGATCAGCTGAGTCAAACTCCTTCTGCACTTCGGCTCAGCCAAACATGCAGAGCACGTTCAGCTGGCCGAAGGCTGTATGGCTGATTTTAGCTGATGTAGGGGCAAACGGCAGCGAGTGAGATGTTGGATTGGGTCAAACTCCTTCTGAGGGTAGGGGGGAATCCCTGCAGAAAAACAGAGAGGAGAGGGGGTTAATCCTTGCAGAAGAACAGAGAGGGGAGGGGGTAGTCCCTGCGAAAGAACAGAGAGGAGTGGGGGAATTCCTGGGGAAGAACAGCGAGGGTAGGGGGAATTCCCTGTGGAAGAACAGAGAGGGGATCCCTGTGAAAAAACAGAGAGTGGAGGGGGAATTCCCTGTGGAAGAACAGAGGGGGGTCCCTGTGGTAGAACAGAGAGGGGAGGGGGGAATCTCTACGGGAAGCAGGGACTGACAGTCATCTCTCTCTGCAGGGAGGAGACTATGAACTGAGCGAGCGGTGGATACATGACCATTTAGCGCTTAGTATAGAGCCAACACGTGCCAACTGCAGTATCCCACGCTGGCTCTAAGCATTAGAAGAGTATATTTTACTTTCCCAATATTTCTACTTTAAATGGTTTATTTCGACCCTCTATCTACCACTTTTGATGGATAGTTTGTTCTGTTAAAGGAAGTTGAAAAAATAACAGTCTTTCTGACCAGATCACCAGGTGAAAATAAAAGTAAAAATGCTATAAAGAACATTTTTGTAAGGATGAAATCAAGGTTTGGAACAAAGCAAGGTTTTATCTTTTGCTTGCAATGGATTGCAGTGTTATTTGCATTTGTTGTTTTTATTTTTAGTTAGACTTATTAATTATATTGTTTACCTAACTATGTAGGTACGGACATAAACAAATTTGTTGGTGCCCTTCCAGGAAAAAAAAGAACACTAATTGTTCTCTGAAATAACTTATAACTGACTGTAGTAATTGGCACACATTATTTTTACCATATTTAATAAAAATCAGATTTTGCTTTTGATTTATGATTAAAGAGAATACTTTAAATAATTTGTTCTCAACCTGTGTAACCACATTTGTCCTTGGTCATTAAGTCGCGACCCAAGTCACACTTTAATGGAATGCACAGCATTAAGGTACCGTACGTTCCGATGCGGGCGTACGAACTGTGGGTGGGAGAAGCGTTTGGGGTACCATTCAAATATATGGCAACGCAACACCCCTCCCATACCAGTATGCACAGTAGGTGCGATTGCGTGGTACTCTGTGATTAAAGCACTGCAGTAGTGTGAATCCTCCCTCAAAAACACTGACACACACACAACCACAGACACATTCTCACGCACACATACTCCAAAAAAAGTGTTGTTTTTTTTTTAAGATCCACCCAGTCTCCCTTCCTTATGAGAACTGTAGTGGATCCTCAGCCTCAGGTCCAGTATGGGCTGCTGTGCTGTGATGGAGCTTCAACCTATGTGCATTTCCTGTACAACTCTCTTGCGCACCTTGTAGAGGTGGCGGGAGCCAGAATGTGATGTCACTCCGGCTTAGGCACCTCTATAGGACACGTGAGGGAGCTGTAAGCAATGTATGTATGAATGGAGCTCCCTCACCACAATAGCCCCATCCCATCACACCTCAAGCTGACACTTGGCAAAGTGCAGCATATTTTGAATGGCTGCTTGGCGTGAGAACTGACAGTGCTGCACTAGGGGGAGGCAGAGGAGCCTCTCACCTGGAAAAGTGGAAGGCATGGGGCATGAACACAGGGTCGCGACCCACTGAACATAGGGTCGCGACCCACTGAACATAGGGTCGCGACCCACTGAACATAGGGTCGCGACCCACTATTGGGTCACGACCCACCAGTTGAGAACCAAGACTTTAAATAATAAAACAAATGAAAATGGCATGGACAAAAATTATGGGCCCCTTAACCTAATATTTTGTTGTACAACCATTATAGACAATCAGTGTAAATAAGTTTTGATCTGTAGCTCTTTGAGATTTCTGAACCTGCCAACAGTAGTTTGGCGCACTCTTCTTGAGCAAATTGCTCTAGCTGTCTCAGGTTTGAAGCATGCCTTCTCCAGACTGAATGTTTCAGTTCTTTCCGTAGATATTCAATAGGATTCATATTAGAGTTCATATAGGGTCATTTCAGAATAGTCCAATGTTTTGTTCTTAGCCATTTTTGGGAGCTGTTAGATGTGTGTAATTATCTTGTTGGATAACCCATTGCCTGCAATTGAGACATAGGGGTTGATTTACTAACCTCATAAACACGCCACAAACACGCCATGCAAAAACACGCCATGCAAAAACACGCGGACTGTGCGCGTGCGTGCGCGTATACGCTTGGCACGGAAGCGTATGCAGGTTATGCAGATGCTTGATAAATACTACCAACGCGCTCGCATGGCGTGTTAAATTGCCGAGGATTCAATAGGGATGTGCAACAACCATCAGCAAAGGGAAGCCCAGTGGCTGAGCGGTTAGAGCACCTGCCCCACAACACCTATGTCCCTGGTTCAAATCCTGCATCAAGTGAGTAGCATTAATCCACATACGACAATGCAAATATCCTGGCCAAAATCATAACTGCTGAATCTACACACACAAAAATATACTAGTACATATATGCCTATCACACAAATCGAAATGTGTACATTATTTATATGCTGTTGTGAATGGGTTCCAAATGGTACATATTCACCTGCGAAAATCTTGCGCGCATATATTCTCATCTTGTGCGTGTATTGCGCTCATATCACGCTCCGCCCATCTGGAGACATTACGATCAGCAATGACATTCTGCGGCGGATTGTCGTGCGGCGGGGTTTTTTACATTTTTTCCATGGCGGCGGGGCTTCTGCATCGTGATTGACGCTGGATTACATGGATGGAGCCTTTTGTTTTTTTATTTTGGCAGATTAAAGGATTTGTCAAAAACGGCATGTTTGTTTTGTGTGTGAATAAAGGATTTTTTCAAAAGTCTGGTCTTGTGAATTCATATTTGAGTTAACCCTTCAGTGAATGGGCAGGGGTACGAGTACCGCTTACTCATTCACAAGGGGGGGGCGGCATCTGAGTGCCCTCTTATTTAAAGGGGTACGCCGATGCAAATGAGCCCCCTGCCCGCACACCCCCACAACCACCGGGTCAGGGTTGTGAGGAAGAGGCCCTTGTCCCCATCGGCACGGGGACACCCTCCCAATGCAGAGGGCACGTGGCCTGATAAGGAGCAGGGAGGGGGGGCGCTCGTCCGTCCCCCCCCTTTCCTGCCCTGCCGGGCCAGTGCTCGGATCAGGGGTCTGGTAGGACTGATAGGGGGGACCCCACGTCTTTTTTCCCTTATTTTGGAGGCTGGGGTTCCCCCTTAACATTCCTACCAGACCTGAAGGGCCTGGTATGAATTGGGGGGGGACCCCATGCCATTTTTGGGGGGGATCTCAACAGTGGGGGGTCCTCCAAACATTCCTACCAGACCTGAAGGGCCTGGTATGAATTGGGGGGGGACCCCATGCCATTTTTGGGGGGGATCTCAACAGTGGGGGGTCCTCCAAACATTCCTACCAGACCTGAAGGGCCTGGTATGAATTGGGGGGGGGGAACCCCACACCATTTTGTTGTTTGTTCACTTGGGGGATGCTCCCTCCTGACATTCCTAGCAGACCCAGAGGGTCTGGTATGGATTGGGGAGGTTGAGCTAAGGCATTTTTGGGGGTTCATCATCTTGTGCAGACTGTCAAAATGAAATGTTTAGTATGCATCATCATGCACACACGTAGAATATGATGCACATGTACATACAGCTAATGCCTGGTCATATGCACAATAAACGTGCAAGAGGAACCATGAGCAGGGTGGGAATATATGCACAAGGCACTGTTGCCAGTGTGCAGAGCACATGGGCGTAGAAAGCTGCAGGTGGCTCTAAACAGACAGATCACTCAAGCTGGCACACAGTAGTGACCCAAAGGAAATTCCGTACAGCTGTCACTGTGTGCTGGCCTCAGTGATCGAGAGTGGCCATCACTCTCCTCAGATCTCTCCTCTCAATAAGAGGAGGAGGAGTGCTGAGAAGAGTGATCGGTGTAGCTGCTTTCTGGGTGATCCGCTCACTACCCCTGCTAGTGTTCCTCCCAACAGAATGGAAGTTGCGGCCCCCTACCCGTCTTGGGCCCCGGGGTGGCCGAACCTGCAGGAGTTACACCCCCGGTGACAGCGGTTATATTAGCCCCATACTGTTGGGATTGGATGCATGTGTAAGTCGTGTTAAAAGGCAGCTCTCTCATTTGGTTTCTCTTAAGGGAACTAACGTTTAACTATGACTTTTACATTTTACATTACATTTTACAAAAGCTTGACTTTTACATTTATTGCGTGGAGAATGACTGAATTTCATGACACCCAGTTCATCCATCTGTCCCACAACATGAAAACTTGGATGTGGATGGAATGATGAGTAGACTTTACATTTGCACAGGAATCCCATCATTTGACATAGAATTGCAGACCGAGAGCCAGAGATCTGCTGGACATGCGACCAACTTCTGGACCAGCAGCACAGCTTCCATATCCATCTCTGTGTGTAAACAGAAAACCGTGAAACAAGTAATAAGAAGTTAGTCATTTCATTTGGCATTGAGGCCACATCATCATATGTCATAATACATAGGAGAAATCATGCTTACTATAGTTGATGGTAATTAGTGTTTCCTCATATTCCTTATCCACAGGACTCTCCAGTGTCACAGGGCTCTCACCATTGCTGTAGCCTGTGAAGGCTGCCTCTCACCAGGACTATGAAGGGAGCGTCTCGCGGGTGGGAGCGTCTCACGGCCGGGAGCGTGCAGGACGAGCCTTTGCTGACTGACAGATGCCCCTGACGATCCGCCCTCCCAGCCAGATTCAACTCCGCCCTCCCAGCCAGATTGGCATCCTCGCACGGTGGTAACGGAGGTAATGTGACGGCAGGGCAAATTAGGCGGCCGCGAGGCCCTCGGAGCGCGAGGCCTAAGGCGACCGCCTAATTTGCCTAATTAAAGAGCCGCCTCTGATCACAAGTAAGGAGCATGTAAGTCATGCAATGATGAGAAACATTGACCCAAACTCAAACTCTGAACATACATATACGTACATGGCCATAGTTTACCCACATCCCATTGCAGGTTGTTGGGAGTTGTGCTAATTCACAGCAGATGAGGCAACATTTTTGGATGACAGAAAACTCTACTACATATCACTGACAACTTCTACACAAAGTATGGCGATACAGATAGGATGTTGAACAAAACATATCTATGCAGAGAGACTGACGGAGAGTGAACGTGAATATGCATGTTACACCTGTTGGGAAATAAGGGTGTTAAGGCTCAAACCTCCTACTCATACAAAAGGAACACATACAAGGCAAGCAATGCTTTCATCATTATGAGACGGTGAGGAGTGCACACGGAAAATTATAACCCCGATATATCATAAGAGCACACAAACATTTTGGAACCCAAGTCACATCAGATTAAAACCAACATATGACAATGAATGAGCCACATTTCCTATACGAGGACTCAGTTTCTAGCAGAGTGTCCTGCACACATACATGTCAGTATGCATGAGAAGAAACCAGTCATGAACCAGTGTGAGCCTTATGTAATGTCTGTTGGAGGCATGTTCAACCATTTGGTGGTAATCGGCCTAATTGCATGGGAAGGGGAGTTTGAGGTGACTGTGGTTTCCTTGTTAGAGTAACATCAGAGCCTCTGGAGCGTGCATTGGTTTTGAGCGTGAGCCTGATGCAGCCCTGACACGCCCTTGGTCCTGCCATGAGACATCCTTGGTGCAATCAGGTTCTGTCCTCCCTCCAACACACATGGGTTACCCAGAGAATGCATGCAGCATCCGAGTGCATGCGATGGACATGCGTTTGGCCTGAACAATGCATCCCTGGGACGCCAGTGTAGGAGATGGCTTTCAGTGGTGTTCCCCGGAATGTGCCACCCACATGTCACAGTCACGCCCAATGCAGGTGTCCACAGGCCCATGCATTCTGGGGCATGTCCACGTGTGGTGCATGCACGACAATGTGGACATTGTAACGTACGCATGGCGAAGGGGGGGGGGATTGTTACGGCCATAACCCCATCGCATGCACTGGAGTGAGGGAAGGGGAGTTTGAGGTGACTGTGGTTTCCTCGTTAGAGTAACATCACAGCCTCTGGAGTGTGCATTGGTTATGAACGTGAGCCTGAGGCGGCCCTGACACGCCCTTAGTCCTGCCATCAGACATCCTGGTGCAATCAGGTTCTCTCCTCCCTCCAACACACGTGGGTTACCCAGAGAATGCATGCTGCATGCGATGGACATGCATTTGGCCTGAACATTGCATTCCTGGGACGCCAGTGTAGGAGATGGCTTTCAGTGCTGTTCCCCGGAATGTGCCACCCGCATGTCACTGTCACTCCCAATGCAAGTGTCCACAGACCCATGCATTCTGGGGCATGTCCACGTGTGCTGCATGCAGGACAATGTGGACATTGTAACGTACGCATGGCGAAGGGGGGGGGGCATTGGCAAGGAGTGCTTCTAGGGTGCCATTGTCATGAATGCCACCACATTACACTTCTTGCACTATTAAGAACTCCAGCAGGTGCTTACATGGATCCCTCATGTACTCGGAGTGAACACATGTTTGCCTGTCTCACTACAGCAATTGGCCTAGAATGCTCATGTATGATCCTGCAACTTGACGGTAGCTGTGTGATCTCCAAGCTTTGTTTTCAAATCAGAACAGAAATGCATGTATTTGCAGGAGTGCATGTTGCAATGTGGCCAGGAGCACTGCAAGTGAGAGGTGCTTTTGGTTTACACCTGCGTGTGTTCACATACACCCCAGCACCCCAGGAGTGTGCTTATGCTAGCAAGCACTAAATCAGGCAGGGGGTGAGGATACTACAGAGGTGACACCCAGCAGGTGTGTTGTGCAAAACCCTGCATGAATTGTATGCTGATGTTGTGTGAATTAGATGCACGTTGTGTTGCTTGTGTTGAGGAATGCAGGAATGTAAACGCATGAGCTAACCATGTTTTGATCAACTGTGATGCACTCATGTTTTAGGAGTATTAATTAGGTAGTGTAAAAATGAATAGTGTCTATAAGTTGACTGAAGAATGGATGACAACTGTCAGGTGAAAATAAGTTGCCAAAAACAAACACCTCTGGACAGTACAGAATACATAGAAAAACGCGCCGCTCAAATTCATCCGCCATCGGCGCGTGTTTGCTAGATTTACGAAAAAATCATGCAGGATTGGAGTGGTCGTGTTTCTAGGATCAAAAAACGTGTGAACTTGCGCAGTTGCCTGGAGCACATCCGAACACGGCAGTGGAGTGTGAGTACCTTATTTTGGAATACTGTATTATTAGCAGTTTGTAGGTGTTATGTAGGTTTTTTGTATGCATATAACCATAGCAATAACATATGTATCATATGAATGATTTGTACATTTGGCAGTAGTAGAAATATCTTTCTAGCACTTGTTTTTTTTAGTTAGAGCGGCGTGTTGTCTATAGCGCGTATTACACGCCACGCGCGTACGTAAATACATAAAAACGCGCCATCGCTGTGTGAAACTCTGCATTCATGCGCGTGTAACTTTCGTAAGTACGGTTTGACGTGTAAAAACGCGCGCGCAACACGTGTGCGTGTTGGGCTTCGTAAATCAACCCCATAGACTTAAACATTGGGCAGGATGTTTTGCTCCAGAATTTCTTGATAGTTATTCCAGGTGCCCCATGCCAGATGTAAGCAAAGCAGCCTCGGATCATAACTGATATTGATATATATCAATGAGGTGCTCCACGCTCCAGCTATCTCTCAAACGGTGCCATCAAACACAGGAATCCGTCCTTAATTCCTTATATATAAGGGGTAATTCACAAAGCTGCCGAAGGATCCAGCCATAGCTTCCTCTATAAATAAGCCTTTCCAACATGTACATAAAATAAGCCATATACACCTCTTTTTTTTTACTCTTGTCTTAAATCTTCCTATAGTCAAATTAGAAAAACACTTTTTTTGATCTGACTAAACATTAAACAAACAATTATTTAAAAAAGTAATTGTGCAAGTATTCTATCAACATGAATAATATAAATAGATCACTATAACTAAAATGGCTTTGCTTGATGCCAGGAGAATGATTTCAAGTAGGTAATGGTCCATTGAGCCCTATTGCATAATATTTCTTCAGACAAGACAGAACTGAATGATTTTATCATAGATAATGATTTGATGTTCATATTATTCAGCAGCAGTGCTTTGATATATTGTCTAGCCAATGTTCTTTTCATGTGATTAGTCATGAGCAAATCAATTGGCCTGAACGGGAATTCAGCCTGAATGAGAACAATGCAGTGAGGAGGACATGTGACATTGACAACTCCCTCATGGTCCATTTTAAGCCTGTAAGCCTCACTTTTGTCCCCTTTTCCAGTAGCCAACCAGTAGGACTTGTGTTATCAGCACGACCCCCTATATATCAAATATTCTTTGATTTCTTATCACATTCATACTCAATAGGATAACTGTATAGATTACAGCAGGCAGCAGTCACACATTTCTCTTAACATTTCAGTAAATTGCATAGGTTGTGTTGGGCTTGGAACACAGAGATATAGGGGGTGATTTACTAACCTAAACACACGCACGCACTAGGTGCGTGGGATTTTTACACAGCAAAACGTATTTATCAACCAAAAAGTCTCTAAAAGCATATTTCCACTAATGCCATATATGGAAAAATCATGCACATGATGCATATATAATGCTGCTTCACAGTTTAGACAAAAATGCATTAATCAACGCAAGCAACACAATGTAGAGCTAATTTACACAACATCACCTTGCAATTCATGCAGGGCTTTGCACAACACACCTGCTGGGTGTGTACACACTACAAAGGTGTCTAGATTCCACCCATAGATCATGCTGGAAGGGAACACACTACAGAGGTGTATACTTGTTCGTGGCGTGTTTATAAGGTTAGTAAATCAACCCCATACTGTAGGTTCCAATTGTCCCTCAATTAGAAAAATAATGTCATATTCCACTTCAGTTTTAACTATTTTTGTTTTGATTATTTAGACCTCTATAAAAATGTATTATTTATTTAACAAAAATGTTATACTACATTCCAT
This sequence comes from Nanorana parkeri, assembly GCF_000935625.1. NCBI lineage: Eukaryota > Metazoa > Chordata > Amphibia > Anura > Dicroglossidae > Nanorana > Nanorana parkeri. The sequence continues at coordinate 1,743,262 of NW_017306473.1, forward strand.
CCAGCCTCTAAATATGCAACAGTATAAAGGAGTCATAAATAGTAGGGATGCAACGATACCGGTTTTTCGGTATGAGTAACCATATTTATCTTTTGGTGCTCGCCAATACCGAGTATCGATACATGTACTTCCGCTAGCATGGAGCCAGTTTTCCGGGAAATCAGGAAGCTGGGTGGCGTCTCACTACCCGCTGCCCAGCTTCTTGATTGCCTGGAAAGCAGGCTCGATGCTATTTGGCCGGCTCAATGTCGATGGGCTGGGAAGCTGGCCTCCCAGCCCATCAGCATTGAGCCAGCTGTTTGGCCGCCTTAATGCTGATTGGCCGGGGAGCTGGCTTTCCGGCCAATCAGGAAGGTGAGTCATTACCCGCCACCTACCTTCCTGATTGGCCGGGAAGCCAGCTCCATGCTGTTTAGTCGGATCTATGCTCAATGGCTGGGAAGCCAACTTTCCGGACAATTAGCATCGAGCCACCAAACACCATGGAGCCACCTCTCTGGCCAATCAGTAAGCCAGGCAGCAAGACATTACCCGCCACCTGGCTTTCCTATTGGCCGGAAAGACGGTTCAATGTTCCCCTGTGGCACTGCCGGTCAGAGGAAATCTACCTCTGTTCGGAAGTTCTGGTATGGGGGTAAGTATTGGAGTATTTGGGCGAGTACGAGTACTCACCCAATTTGGTCTATATTTTAGGTAGATAGGTAATGTGTTGCTAAATTATGCAGCACAAGTTTAGTTTGGAGGAGGCATATGCCTTCTTAGCATCTGACTCTGACAGCACTGACACTGCTTTGGATTTTGACGCAGGTCAGCTTACTGACACTTCCAGTGATGTGTCATTTGTTGGTGAGCCAGCAGCTAAAAGTAGCCATGCTACCCCCGCTACCCCTAATGTAAAGGAGGAGTGGATACCTCACCAGAATAAGCCCCTTTAGACATTGATGTAGATGTCAGTGGCTTTTCCCCTATACAATATGGGGGTTTATTTTTAGAGGATACTATTTGGGAGGCGATTGTGTCCAAGACAAATCTCTATGCCACACAATTTATTGAAGCCAATCCAGGTAGCATGATAGCTAGAGATCATAGTTGGTATGCCACCAATGTCCCTGAACTGAAAAAAATTCTGGGCCCTTGCTCATAGGTATTGCCAAAAACCAACAATCTGTGCTTACTGGAGCACCAACCCTATTTGCTCTATCCCAACATACCCAAAAACCATGCTCAGAGCTAGATATGAGTTGCTGCTTTGCTTTCTGCACTTCAGTGACAACAGCCTCTGTCATTCTGTAAATCACCCCAATAACCCATCTGCAAAAAAAAACCATTTGCTAAAATATATACCCCAAAGCGAATACTTCAATAGAAGAATGGTTCATGGAGTACAAAGGGCGATTAAGATTTACGCAATATATACCCTCAAAGTGTGCTCCCTACGGGATACCGTTTTATAAACTTTACGAGAGCAAAAGTGGCTATACCTTTGCATTTTAGGTATATGAGGGGAAAGATTGTCACCTGAATCCTCCTGGTTGTCCTGACTTTCTGGGGACAAGTGGGAAAATTGTATGGGACTTAATGATCCTCTTGTTCAATAAGAGTTATCACCTTTATGTGGACAATTTTATAGCAGTGTCAATTTATTTCAGATGCTGTATTGTTTTGAGACACTGGTCTGCAGCACTGTGTGAAAAAATTCCAAAGTTTTCCCCAGATCTCTTGTTACCCAGATCTCTCGTAAAAGGAGAGTGCAAAGCTCTGTGCAAAGTTGAGTTGTTAGCATTAACATTATAAAACAGGAAAGATGAGGTGCATGCACGCAGCCCGTTGATGGAGGGAGTGTTCTGGGGAGGCTTTGCTTCTACCCTGGGCAAACTCCTTTTTAAAGCAGAGCACGCTGCTCTACATCAGCCGGAAATTGTATCTCAGTAACCGTAGTGTAAACAGCAATATAAAATGTCTCACTCCGGTCCCCCCAACTCTCAGAAAATGAAAGTAAAACATCCAGCTGAGGCGCTGACATGGGCCTCCATTAAAATGGTTCCAGGGCCTCTTCCTTCCTCTGCCTCACAAGCGACAGGGTCCACCTCCAGATAATTTTTATCTTTGGAAAAATAAGGCTGATTCCCTTCTTGCTAAAAAACTTAGGAATCTGGACTCTTCCTTTAGACCGTTCAAACTTTGTACCTCATCAGGTTCCCCTACGTGTAATCCTACTACTATACTTGATATATTTAATCAACATCTCACTGCATTATATAGTTCGTCAGGTCAATTTTCTTCACCAGTAGCAGACAAATTTTTTGATGACCTGAACTTACCATCCTTATCTTCCTCACAGAAAGAATCTTTTGAGGAATCTATCACAGTGGAGGAAGTAATCCGAGGTATTTCCTCTTTATCCCGAGGTAAGAGACCTGGACCCAGGCCCGGATTCCCCACAATTCCCTGGGGCGGCAGGGCGCAGAGGGGCGACAGCGGTGTCCTTGTGGGAAAGTTCCGGCCGTCGGGCGCTAAGTTGCGCTCTCTACATTTAGTCCTGCTTTGCACAAGCAGGACTAAATGTAGAGTGAGGCAGGCGATTGTTCGTTTACATGTGAACTCGGCGATGTCGCCGAGATCACATGTAAACAGTCTGCAACCTCCTCCCTGCACTTACCTCTCTCCTCTGGCTCCTCCGCCGAGTCCATCTCCTCTGCAGTGAGGAGCAGGGTTAAAGGTAACCCTGCCGCTCCGTGTAGACAGTGAGAGGGGAGAGCTGCGCTGTGCTGTGCTCTTCCTCTCTCACCTGTCACAGGAGTTCCAGCACAGCGCTGTGCTAGAACTCCTGTATTGGAGGTGACAGGGTCAATAAAGAGAACCTGTCACCTCCACTTGCTATCACACAGGAGATTTGTTTTCTTCTGTGTGATAGCAAAAAAAGTTAGGTGAAAAAAAATTAAATTGATAAATAAAAAAAATTTAAATAAATAAATAAAAATGAAAAAAAATTATATGAAATAATTAAATAAAAAAATAAAAAGG
>NW_017306473.1:1746533-1793864 GCF_000935625.1 Nanorana parkeri
GGGTGCGGGGGGGGGGGCGTATCGCGGAACCTGGCCTTGGGGCGGCAGGGAGAGTAAATCCGGCCCTGCCCGGACCGTATGGTTTCACAGTCTCTTACTACTGGGAATTTAATTTCAGGAAACTTTACCTCCCCTTATAGCGGCATCCATTTAATAAAAGTAGGGAAGGTGACTCCCTGGGTAAGGATTCTCATTCAGCATCTATCTGCTTGATTCCTAAGCTTAATGTGGACCACACTAATTGCACTAACTTTAGACCCATCTCCCTCATCAATGTAGACCTAAAAATTTTGGCTAAAATCTTGGCTCAAAGACTAAATCCGATAATCGGTAAGCCAATTAAAAAAAAATCAAGTTGGTTTTATACCTGTCCGCCAGGCCAGCAACAACATCTGCCGAATGACCCTACTCATTTATTTAGCTAGAAGCAATCGCATACCCACCATGCTTCTTTCTCTTGACATCAGAAAGGCTTTTGACATGGTCTCCTGGCCTTATCTTTTTTTACCCTACGTCAATGGGGATTTGGCCCCCATTTCCTCAACTGGATATATTCTCTTTATGATAGCCCTATAGCCCATGTGAAATACTTTGGTTTCCGTTCTCCCCCTATCCCTATCTTGCGAGGCACCCACCAAGGTTGCCCTCTGTCTCCTTTACTTTTAGCCTTAGCGTTAGAGCCATTAGCCCACAAAGTCCATATTTCTCTCAATATGTCCGGTTTACGGCATACTGGTGAAACTCATAAAATCAGTCTCTTTGCTAATGATGCACTTTTAATAATATCTAACCCTATTGTCTCCTTACCCAATATCACCAAAAGTTTGTCCGATTTTGCATCTCTTTCGGGTCTCTGTGTTAACGAATCCAAATCTGTGGCTCTGAACGTGTCGCTACCACCACAAACTGTTTCCGCTATAAAGGACAGTTTCCCCTTCCAATGGCATACGGATCATATCTATTATTTGGGCATAAACCTAAGTCCTAACTATCATGACTTATATAAAGCTAACTATCCGATGATGGTGTCTAAACTCACTTGCATGCTACAAACTTGGTCTAAATATAACCTTTCTTGGATAGGCAGGATAGCGGCCGTGAAAATTACATTTTTACCCAAGTTGTTGTATTTATTTCGCTTTATTTGGGGTGGGATTCATCCAAGGATCCCTAGGAGAGCCCTTTACCTCCACAAATCCAGGGGTGGCCTAGGAGTCTCGAATCTATATAAGTACTATCAAGCAGCACACATCACCCAACTTAGTAAATATCATGCAGTAGATGAAATACCCCGGTGGGTTACTATTGAGGAGTCCTTTCTTCAACCCACGCATATTTCTAATTTAATGTGGCTCCTCCCCAAATATAGACTATCCGTAAACAACCCCATTACAACTCACTCTCTTCGTGTCTGGGACTCAATCAAAAATATACCGGGTTTACTTTCTTCTAACCTACCTTTGCTCTCTTTCCTCCATAACCCTGCATTCTTCCCAGCTTATAACTTTCCACAATATTTTACAGCATGGTCTGACCATACATTAACTCATTTTTGGAAATTCCAATCCTCCGATGAGGTAAAACTGTTCGCATACCCCCAAGACCAATACCATCTTCCTCACAAGGAGATCTTTCATTATCTTCAAATTACAGCATTTATTTCCACACATGCTAGAAAATTTTAATTGTTTGTAGAGATAATCCTCAAACCACAGGTCTTATCTCCACATTATACTCTTCCTTGCTCACCTCCTCATCAGCAGTCCCATCCTATTTTAACAAATGGAAGAGAGACCTCAATCTTTCAAATGACACGGACATTGGGGCATAATTTATGGTCACATACTAAGTTCAGTTCGCAAAGTGCAGGCATGCTGGAAATAAATTACAAAGTTCTAATGCGTTGGTATTTAGTACCCAATAGATTAGCTAACTTTTGTCCACAATGTTCCTCAACTTGTTTCAGGGGCTGTGCAGCTCCCAGGAACGTATATCCACATATGGTGGCAGTGTCCAATAGTTGTGAAGTTTTGGAACCACATCTTTAATATATCTTCTAATCTCCTAATTAGACCCATACCCAAAGATCCATCCATAGCTCTGCTTAATTATAAGCCAGATATTATCCCCTCTGCTTTTTAAAAAAACTTTTCCTTCACATTCTTAAAGCCGCAAAGAGGTAAATAGCCAAATCTTGGAAATCCCTTTCCTTTAGTATTCCTAATGTCAAACTTTATATTCACTGGATAATGTCCCAAGAGAAAAGAACTGCTAAATTAAACAATACTATGCCTAATTTTTAAAAAATATGGTCACCATGGGTGCAAAAATATTTACCCTCAGACCCACATCTTAGACTATTTACTCTTTGATTAATTATTTAATGGCAACCCATTAGAGGATACTGGCTCTCTACTTCCCCCAACAGAGCCCAAACTCCTCTGTCTCTCTATTTCTCTTTCATTTCTCTGCTCTTTACTTTCTTGCTGCCCCCTCCCTTTCTTTTTCTCTTTCTGCACATTTATTTTTCTCTTTCCATACAACAACATATTTGTTCGTTTTTTTTTTTAAGGAGAGCTTGGCCATTGATATTCATTCTACATTTGGTCCAACAATATATACGTTTTTCAATGCAATTCCCACGTCCTTCTGAAATTGAAAAGCGATATATACGCACATCCTTACTTTTTATTATTTTTCAATTATACAAAACTTTCTATACTCCTTTATATTTCTATTTGAACATTAAGAGGTACACACTACTATTTATTGAATATAAGGATTGGAGAGGATGTCTTGACAATTGTAAACGTTGATGCCTTTGACAATAATGCAAAACATTTTTCTTCAAGGCCGATGATATGTCTATGTCATAATCTGTATTGCTTATTACCGTACATTTTATGTTGGCTTTCCTACCATAAAACGACTTATCTTCTTTGTACTGTAAAATCCCTTTTTTATACAATAAATGTTTTTTTTTCAGAAAGTACAGGAAAGACGTTCAGATGTTCACCACCATCCATGATCAAACAAGGTCAGAAGTCACTGTCCGAGGAGGAGCACAGCCCAAGCCTGTTTGCATCAGGGATTACAACAGGCACATGGGGGGTGTAGATTTGGCTGATCAGCTAATGGAGCCATATCTAATTTTAAGAAAGACAACTGCCTGGTATAAAAAGGTGCCAATCTATTTGATGCAGGTGGCAACTCATAATTCCTTTATAATTTAATTTTAAAAATCCTGGAAAATGCACATTTCTCCAATTTCAGCTGTGGCTGATTTCAGAAATACTCCATTATACTAAAAATAATACAGAAATTCCAACACTGGTGACTGGTGAGTCAAGGAATTGGGTCTACAACCTTCATATTTAAGAAACCGCCAACTGCCAAAAAAGCCAATCCCCAGAAACGCTGATGTGCCTGCTACAGTAAGGGAAAAAAGGACATATACCCCTCTTTACTGCCCAATTGCCCTTCAAAACCTAGCCAGTGCATTGTCACTTCTTTTATACTCTACCATACACAGTACACATTTTAAAAATTATATCTGCAAAATAAGGGTATCTATCTATCTATCTATCTATCTATCTATCTATCTATCTATCTATCTATCTATCTATCTAACAGACCCCAGATATCTCCATAAAATGAACCTGTCACCTCCATGCTTTTACATAGCGGTGGTAACAGCTTTTAAAGTGTCGCCTATGGGAAATTTTAAGCACCATAGTTTTGTGCCATTGCACAGGCGCAAGCAGTTTTATTGCATGACATGTTTGGTATTAATTTACTTGATGTAACCCCACTTTTTATATTTTACAAAAAAATGGGTATTACGTTGTGTTTGTGTACACTATAATTCATAAAAATATTTTTTTCCTAAAAATATCAATTTGATAAACATTTGCACAAATATAGTGTGACATAAAAATGCAGCTGACATTTTTTCTATTTTGCAAGGTCTCAGCTTTGAGAAAATATATACTTGTTTGGTGGTTCAAAGTAATTTTCTATCCAAAAATTCAGATTTCAGATCATGTGTTAATAATGAGTAAATAGGAACCACTTATATTTTGTTTGTATTTACTTGTCGGGTTGCTGTAAATGACATCATATGCAAATCAAGGCTCGACCCTTTGATCTGCATAATAATGAAACAGAGTAAATACAGTACAGAAGTAGCATTGTTACTTTTTGTCTCCTTATTTTGTGTCTGAACAGTGTTCATAGCCACTATGTTAGATGCTCTGCTTTTTGCTATTACAGCTGCTGTATTTACAGAACATCTCCTGGCTGTCATTTTGACAGCTGGGAATTGCCAGGGGAACAGTAACAGGGCAGAAGGACAGGGCATACTGCACACACCCTGTGTACTTCAATCAAGTATTTTTGGGCATGTACAGCACATCCAATGTCCACAACTGGTTAAAAAAAATAAAAACTTTTGTTTTACATATACTTTGACCTTGACAAAGTATAACTTTGTTTTTTTAGGTGCCTTAAAATCACTGATTGATGTTACACAATTAGAAATATTACTTTCTAGCATTGTATGTGTTATAGTGTTTCTGTTTTTTTATTTTTATTGGGCTTGGTGATGGAAGACTTCCTCTTTTTGTACTGTGATATATTTGCAATACTTAATTGTATACACATAGTTAAAATACAGTGTGTGCGTGTGTGACCGGGGCCCCACAATGGTTCTTTGTCGGTTAGTAACTTATCATGAGCTTTCCCTTGTTCAGCCCCTCAGTCTATTGCATTTTAGTTAAGATGCTGCATGTGCTTTTTCATACAGTTCTCTACAATGTTCCTTCTAATTCAGAGGCATCATTATATGGCATCCTGTGTAATTGTATCTTTCTATCCCATCTTCATTGTCCACATTTCTAAGCCATAGATCACTGCTGCACTCTCAAACGTATTGTAAATTATCAGTGTTAGGTTGCTGCTGAGACTTTTTGTAATGTCGTTTTGCAATGCCAAGTACTTTTATTACCCGCCATTATTCTATTGTTAAAGTAAACCTTTCCAAATACAAATATGGGGCTTTTATTGCTGACCTACTTCTGAGTCAATGATGTGGAACAAGTACAGTATGCATATCAGGAAAGTCAGAGAAAATTCAGATGTTTTTTATCCGCATACCAGTTCTGGGCAGGTGATTTAAAGCATTGAAATCAGAGGACTGAAATTAGGGGCAGGCAACCAGCATTTGTAGATTTAGAAGACAGCAATGACTTTAGAATACTTGGATACAAAATTTGCCTGAATACCTACCTTTTACCTAAATTCTATAAGGACATAGCAAACCCTCCTGGCTGACCAATAATATCCGGAATTGGCTGTAATACGAAAAAAGCTAGTCAATTGGTTGATGCCTTCTTATGACCTCACGTTGTAGCCCTACCCTCTTATGTGGAAGACACTATTGACTTATTGCGGACTCTTGATGGGGTGGTGGTCCCTGAACGCATTACTCATTACTATCGACGTGAAAGCCCTGTATGGCTCAATTCCACATGAGCATGGTATACAGATCATTAAGGAATTTTTATTCATGTGGAATATAAATGATTTTTAAAGGTCTGTAATGTTTGCTTTAAAGCCCCCCTCTGGTTCTGTAAACCAGAAAATACCTTTTGCTGTTTGTCTTAAAGTTTACAGAAAAAACACTGAAATCATTCTCAGTCACCCTTCTCACTGCTCAAAGCTTAAATTCCTTCTAGCTTTCAAGGCTCTAATGCAAATATAGAATAAGTACTCTGGTGTGGGTGGATGGGAGCTTTCAACAAAGTTAGCTGAACTGCCTTAACCAGCACCATTCAGGATTCTAAATATCTTATTCATTGTTCTGAACTCAAGACCCAGAAGAAAAAATGCTGTTTGACCTTTATAGCAAAAAAAGAACGAGTTCTAGAAACAAAATGAATTTTGTAAAGGATCCAGAAGATTTATCTTCTCTCCCAAAGTTCAGCAAACTACAAAATCCTTTCCAAATGGTAAAAACCCCCACTTAGAACACATATAGTAAGTGGTACATGGTAATACTGGATTAACCTTTTTACTCTAATTAAGGGAAACACCATTTTGCAGGATGCAAATAAATCAACTCCCCCATTTTTTACCATTTCTACACCCCCTTCCATTTCTTCTCTTTTCCCCTTGTGTCACTACCGTCTCTTCCCCTCCCTTTTTTCCCTCTCTTTTCCCCCCTTCCCTCTCTATATTACCCTCCCCTCCAGTATGGTCTGTGCTTCTCCCATTCCCCCATAACTCTCCCATTATTTCACCTAATCTGCCTATTTTTTTCACCTGATATCACCCTATTTTCCCTCACCTGTTTAAAGCTAGATTATGTTCAGCTGGGGCAAAGCATGCTCCCTGTCCCACCTCTCTTTGCCCTCCTTATTTACACATAAAAGAGTTTTCACTATCAGTGGAATCACTTACCTAAGTATAAGTACTCAACAGTTCAGTTACCATACATGAACATGTTACAGTAAAAGTATTTAATAGATGTCTACTTATTTTATGATTTCTAAGTATACATCCATATGTTATGGTACCATTTTCTAGTGCATTTCTATTAGCTATAAAAACAGAAAATTTAAATAATTTGAAACAAAAAAAACAGTTTGGCATTTACAGTCTTGATTTCAAAAAACAAGGGGAACACATAGGAGCTTTACGCTGAGTAAAATTGTATAGTAGTGACCAAATCCTAGGGTTTCAATAAACTTAATTCAAAAAAATACAATCCCCTTTAAACAAGAAATCCCTAAAAGTGGAGATGGTCTGATAAATGGATCACAATGCGTAATATAATATAATATAACAAAGTTTAATGATACTAATATATATAAAGACACCTATAACAAGACATTTAAAACCAATTAAAAAGCTTCCCTAGAATCACCTGAATGTAAAGATACGGGTATTGAACATTTGAATCTCCTATGGGGTAGGAAGTCTCTGATGTGAGTGAAAAAAAAAAAAGAGAGATATATCACCCAGAAATAAAAAAACAGTCTTGACAGCAGAGTACCCTCTCTGGTTGTCTATTAAAGTATGCATTTTTTTAATCCCCCATAATTGTAACCCTATGGTATGAATTATGCCTTTAGCATAAATATACAATACATCTAACACAGTTCTGTGTTTTATAATGTACAATAACTGCAGTGGTGCAATGTACAATAGTAATAATGTGAAAACTGAATACTGTTAACTAAAATGTATTATTAGCATTTATAGATGCAGTATTTATGCTTGAAGAAGTATATTGCTTAGTAACCTCTGTGATTAATAGCATTGCCAGATAAAGGATTTTTTTTTACAATTAATCATAAAGTCCCTACTTGTACTGTTAGCATTTATGCTTGCCTTGATATCGATCAAACAAAGTTATCACATACTCTCACAGGAACAGTTTAACGTCAACCCTCCCACTCCTCAGCAACTATTGCTCACCTTGACTTCATTCCTATGTCACTCCATTTACATATCAGGAACAGGAGAAGCTGTAATGTGTAATCTATAGGTCACTCAAGTTGTAGCTTACTCAGGAAAATGGACTTTCCCAACTATTGCACAGTCGTCGGTAATTTTTCCTTCCCTTTAGTTGTTGTGCAAGTGTGTTCAGATAAAAACATTTTCAAGAGAACATTCTCTCAGGTTATATTAATAGTAGAGTTTGCTTGTTAATGACATTATGCAAGGAGATTACATGCATTAGCCTAACCCCACAGCTGCCCATAATATGTTATTCATATCATTCCAGCTCCATTAAAAATTAGATTTTTCTCTAACCCTTCTTTCCTTGACGTGTGTTCAGAAATATTTCTCTAGCAAGCAGCAAATTTATTTTAAATTGCATTAGTCTTTCCCACTGACGGATTCATTGCCTGTGGCAGCAGCCAGTACTGTATGTGCTTCTAGTGCAAATGATACCCAGGGACCAATTTTTCAAACGTACTTAAAGCACATATCTGCTGCATAAGGTGAAGGACGCATACTGCATAAATGCATCCATATGATAAGACATATTAAAGCAATATAGGCACACAGAAGACAAATGGAATGCTTTACCAGACAATCTATGCAGTCTTCTAATCTGTTTTTTAACGTACTAAACTAAAAAGTTGCCTTTCTTTACAGGTGGAAAGTTTTGATCTGTCAAGCTATATTTCTTAACTCAGTTTAATGTTATTAGTTCTTCCTTTTCACAAAAAGATGCTTAAGAATACCTGCTACCCACACACATCTGAGAATGTATTTTGTTAGATATACTGACATCCATTAGTATCTAGATTTTTTTATTGTAAAGGTTTTAAAAAGAACTTTGGTAAGAACAATTTTCATCTTAGCTGGTCACAAAACAGAACTTCATTTTAATGTTAGAAAACAAGAAACCGTTCTGTTAAATAAACGCAGTTTATGGGGCCTTTATTCCTTTCATGGGGCACACCATAAATGAACAGGACTGAACCAGGAAAAGAGATGAGGTTCCACAATACAAAAGGATCTTCCACTATTCTGTCCTATGTAGACTAGGATTTCAGTCAGCAATGAGCCAACTCCAATTCTTACACCAATTGCACAGTTCTCGTTGATGTTCCAAATGTAATGTTTTTTTCTGCCCTCTTGTACTTGTGTAAATTAACAAATTTGATTTTCTTACCTAATATTGATACTGCATCTAGAGCATTAAAAAATTGTATGCTGTAAAGAAAATGATTTCCATCTCTCAGGGCAAGTTTAATCCAGTGTGAACATTGTTGGTGACAATCGCCACACAGACAGCAATACATATCTAACAAAAGCCCTGACTTTTTCCAACCCTACCCGAAATGAAAAAAAAAAAATGTCTGGAGTTATACATTAGGTGGATACTAGTGAGCATACTTAATACATAATTTTCCAAGTGTCCTTTAACAATGGTTTGCTTTAAAAGAATGGAATGGTACAAATGAATGATGAATGATGACAAATTCATTACAGAGCTACTGGTTTTGAAATTCTATTTTCCACTTTGACAGTGTCAGGTTTGGAATTCATACATGAGAGTAGCAGCATGGGCACATATATATTGAAGAATAGCCATATCTAAATAGATGCTACCGATTCCTCTCAGTACAATAAAACACAAGAGTTATCTTTATTTACATGTAGCAGCTGAAAATCTTTTCTGTGTGTAACAGGCAAATCAAAATGAGAAAATTGCAAGCTGTTCAATTAAATTATTACTAGCTAGGGAGGTGCAAATTGGGAAGGAATAACTAAAAATGCACATTGCAAAATAAAAAGCCCTCAGCCCTTGTAACCAGCATATATTAGATGGTACATAGAACTATTTGTTAGTTATCTCAACAGCATCTGTGATTGTTTTTCTCTTGTTTAAATAATAGCTTTTCCATTATCAGCAGATCAGTTAGAAATTTAACCTCTGTTCTCCGTGGTTACATATATTTACCCATCTTTGGTCTCCTGCCACTCTGTTCAACCACTGGGAAGAAAGAGAGAAAAATCTGTGCGATGTTCAAGTCATGTATTACAGAGTTTACACAAGGCTTAGAATATCCTCATCAGACAGCACTGGGTGCCTGGCAGACAGGAATTAATGCTGCCACATGGGAGGAACAGTCACATTCACATGTGCTTCTGGTGGAAAAATACAGTCAAGGCAGCACAGGCAAGGTGAGTATATGCAGTTTGGGGGGGGGGGGAAGGTTCAGTTTAACACCTGAGGCCTTTAATCTTAATTTCAATCCCCACACTGGTACTATTGTTAGTGAAAAGACAAGGTACCCAGTCCAAATTCCTGCATTTTGTGGCCTACATATACACAGGGATGAGAGCTATATGTACTGTAAATGTGTTCTAGCGCTACCTCTCAACAACTGCTCGGTGTGGCCACACATCTATAGGCCAGGTGCTGGGATGCTGGAAAATGTAGAAGCAGCAAATGAAAATCTAATATGTAAAGCTGCAGGGACTCCAAAAGCTGTTTACTGCACACGTGGCATCAAGTCTGCTGGCTCAGTATTGTAACTGTTTTTGGTCTAAATCCCAGCCTGACTACCAAGGGATAAGGATCCAAGCATGAAAAATCCACTAATGTACAACAATAGATCTAATGAAAGCAGTTTATTATTTTACAGAATCTCAGGGTCAACATATCTACAGCAATGTAGATAAGACAGCTGTCTGGGAAAGAAGTGCATTGCCTAAAGGTGTCTTTCATTTCAAGTGACCAGACAAAGCTAAAGACCAACCTCCTGTCATTTTTTAGGGTTCTCAGACCATGTCTCAGTGTCAAATATGAAATAAAAAATTTACACTAAGAAACATTCTTTAAAAATTAGCGTGGAATCTAGGCATTCTAAAAAAATCTCTACTAACTAGGGCCTGTGTTCTTGGATACAAATTGTTTTTTTTTAGATAGATCTTCACATTACCTAATTTTGGCAAACCTAAAGGAAAATTTCCAGAAGAAATAAAAACATTTGGTGAAACATGTATGGAGGATAAAAAAAACAGTTTATAAAATAGGAGACATGAAGCCAAGAAGGTTTCAAGCTCTATTTCCACAACATCTGCATCCTACAGCTCTTTCTCTTTTTTTACAGGAGAAGGTGCCAAAATGTAACCAGGGAATTGGTGCTGTGCATTGCTCTGGACTCCTGGGAATGGGCACAAATAAGATTTGAAAGTATAGAAAGTCTACATGTGGCATGCAGGATCTTTTCCAACACTCTGCTACACAACTTGTGAGCATGACCAGGCACTATAAAAATGATAGATGATGCCATGTCCATGCATTACCCTGTGTGGGAAAATGCAGCAAAATGCATGGCAAGGCATCTGATGTGTATCAGACCATCTTTTATTCTAATTATAGGTATTTTTTCAACACAAATATGACAACTCCTTTACTGAAAATTATTAAATGCAGGCAAGAAACATTATAGTGAATTTGGGCTTTATCCATGCAGGGCAAACAAACAAGTTCACTTTAATGGTTGCCTCCGACAGCTGCTTATACTCATTTTTTCTTTTATTGCCATGCAGCTTAATTTGCATGTGTAAGAAAAATTACATACCCGTTATATCTGGGTATGGAGGAGCGTGTAACTCACTCCCATATGACAACACTGGTGCTTGAGGATTGGCTGTTCAGTTACCCAGTACTGTGAAATGGGGGTGGAGTGAAAGTTCTGAGCTCATTGCGAGCTCCAAGTCACACCTTGGAGATTACACAGGGCTTATTTTACTATCCTATAGGTAATTGGAGCAGTGGGAGATAGGCATGAGCAACTGGGAGATCAGCTTTGGCATGGACCTGTTGCATTGCTTTGCATGGGTGCCTCAAAAGTCAGGTTGCATTTTTTAATTTAAATTAAATCTGTGTAAGAACTTGAATTTGACTTAGTATCAGACTCTCCTGTACAGCAGAGTTCAGACTAGAAGAGGATGAAGCAGCATAAAAAGCCAAGAAGTTGTCCCTCATAGGCTAACAAAGGACACACTGATAGGGGGAGAGAAAAGAGTAAGACAGGGATGTGTCTGCTGCTTTCACTGTCCATGCACAGTCTAGGGGAGGGACAAGGCCTGTAACTGTTACTGACCTGAAAAATCAAGTATCTTGCTCTGTAAGAATGGACTGTGCTGTATGGCAGAGCTGAATATATCTCAGGACTGGATGAAAAAAAACATTATTGTAAATAGAAAAAGTTTAAATCTGACAAAATGATCACATGAAAGATCAGACCTGCCTGCACTGTATCCCAGAACCTCCTACAGTACATGCTAAAGGCCATATTTACAAATCATAACAATCCTGCATGAAACTGGGTCTTCTCACACTTCTGATACTCTCACAACTATGGATCATTAGCTGCTGCCACATTATGAGGCAAGATACTACATTCACATGCTCATGGTGTCAATGAGCTTGGTGTTTAAAACATGACACTGTTTGCTAATTACTTGTACAACTATTAGTTCCTCTGCATATGAATGCTTGACATTTAATTAACTGTGGCATAGGTGAAACATTCTTTCATCAGCACCTTCGTGTTTAAAATGTGCATCGCAGCAAAATAAGCTGACATATGAAGAAATTGCCTGTTAACTGATCCAAAAAAACATGCAACTTATATTATTCTTTAGTTTTAATGGTAATCTACTATTTTTTATATTTTTAAATATAAAAATGAAATTGAGTAGATTTATGTAAGAGCAGTTATCAAGAAATAATAACATTTTAACAGCCTTGTTTCTAATTACTCCACAAGCAGGGTGGTGGAGCATTTGACTCCAAGCTTGGTGGAGATTCTGAATAATTGCCATAGTGAGGCCTCTCTTCATTGCCTGGTGAAGTCCCATCTGGGTCCCTGGGAGAACCAGCTTGTATAGAGTGAAAGGATGAGTCCACAGCTATAGATGGGTCCAGGTGTTATTTTTTATTTCAGATTATTAAAGATGGTGTCTGCGCTCCTTTTCCCTCTCTGCTGCTGTTGCTCATTGTGCTATCAAAACTGCGGTCAGTTGCTAATGCCAGCTCCAGAGAATATACCTTCACTAAACAAGTTACTAATACTCAAGTTCGCAAGTAAATGGAATTCCCAGATTGTGTTCCAAGAAAACATATCTTTCTTATGTATAAGGTAATGTATCAGTCTCACTAAAAGTTTATTATAGATGTTCCACCAGGATATTCAGCAAACGGATGCCATACTTCACTAATGCTGACAAGTTCAATATCTCATCCTAAATGGACATAGCTGATCTCCACAAATATTTAGAGAGTAGTCTAATTCATGTGTTCAGAGAATATTCCATAAAAATGAGGAAGAAGAAGTGTCTGCCATCAAGCCAGTACTTGGGGTCACATTCCCAGCTTACTCACATGCTGAGCCTTGTTCTCAGTCCAATACCCAAATTCCACAGTTCCAGCGCCCTAAGCCTCCCTCCCAGACCACTTTTCCTGGCATCCTGCTTCTGTTTGTCTTACATTTCACACCACTCTACAGGAACCACACACTCTGCCTCATTTTCCTCCATTACTCAGGGGTTTGACAATTACTTATGGGAATTAAAGAAACTGCATTTCTCCTTGCACAGTAAAAGACACACGCTTTATTACAATATTTAAAAACTAGGTTGAAGACACCTCTGGCTGCTGTTGAACTGCTTCTGGAATTGACTGCAGTTGTAATGATATGGTGTTTGGGCTACAGAGAGGGAAAAGGAGTGCAGACAACATCTTTATTTACATTCTTATATTTTGGTGTGGTCAGTTTCATCTACTGAAGTGGCGCTTGACCCACCAATTTAACTGTTTAGCAAAACAGTTACTTTAAAGACACACCAACTGGTAAGGTTGTCTGTGTGCTTATTTCAGCTCTCAACCAAAATTCCAGGCTCAAGTGTCATAGCTGATCACATGTGCAGCATCATGGCAACTGCAATCCAAATAGAGGTTAAGATGCCACCTTCCTAGGTTGTAAAGAAAAAAAAGCTGTAGTTCTGGTTTAAGCGTGTTACATTTCTGCAATAATTTGTTTAAATTTGTATTCATTTTCAATAGTGTTGACAGCCAGTCCATCTCAGGAGTTATGGACAAATCCACCTTCATCAGGGCTAAAGTAGGCTTTACATGGTGCAAATTTTGGCTAGTTCTTGATGAAGCAGCCGAAATTTGCACAGTGGGTGCCCCTATCGACACCCTTCTGACCGGCAATCCTCAATCAGCTGAGAAGCAGGGTGGAAAATTCTCGGCTGAACGGAGCTTGAAGCCAATCAGCTGTACCCTCTGTTTTGGCATTCTGACAGTGGCAGGCGGTCGCTGTCAGAATACAATGCAAAAGAGCAGGGGATTCCTCCATCCATGCTTGTAAGTGTGGATGGAGGAATTTGTTTTATTTTCATTGTTATGCCCGCAGGTTGAACAAAGAAAATATAACCAAATATACCGAGCTTTAGATTTATTGTGCAAGCGGTGGTTAACCTGGGTGCCAAGTTTATATTCTGTTCCAAAATCTTGCAGGCGCCATTTTGAAAGAGGAAAAATCCTCGTATTTCTGGGATTTCTCCTGCCTCCCAGTGTTTAATTCCCGTGCCTGCGCATCATGCTGAGGCTCCATGTCCCCACCCCCTTCTTACGATGCGCAGCTGTCTTCACGCATGCACATCTCTAAAAAAAATAAACTCTAGGGGGATATTCACTAAGGAGCTGAAGAATTAAGCCGAACGTTCGGCTAATCCTTCAGCTCACTTCAGCTGCAGGAAGCCTTCAGTTCAGCTGAACAGGAGGGCTGCTGTATGGGCTATTCACAGTAGCCAAAAACAACCAAAGCACACAGCCGAGCCAAACGCATAAGCTTTGGCTCGACTGAGCCAAAGACACAGCCAAAGCGGGGAGAAGGGTCTGCCAAAGCAAACTGTTTTCCTGGTAAATTGTAAACAAATAAAAAAAAATCAGCGTGGGGTCCCCCTCCCAAACCATACCAGATCCTTTAGGTCTAGTAGGAATGTTTGGAGGGACTTCCGATAAAAAACCCAAAAGTCATACCAGACCCTTTAGGTTTGGTAGGAATTTAAAAGGGGAAACCCAATGCCCAAGATAAAAAACAAAACAAAAACTACAATTCTATTTCAGTCCCTTATTCCGGGCACTGGCCTGGCAGGGCAAGAAATGGGGGGGGGGGGGGGGGGGGGCCCCCCCCCCCCCAAAGGGGGGGGGGGGGGGGAGCGAGCACCGCCCTCCCTTTGCCATACCAGGCCACATGCCCTCGTTATTGATAGGGTGCTTTTCCAGGAGGGGTACCTTCCCCACAACCCTGGCCCAGTGGTTGGGGTAGTCTGCCCCTCCCTGTTGTGAATGAGTAAGGGGTAGTTGTACCCCTACTCATTCACTAAAGAGTTAAAGCAAAAGTAAATAAACACAATAGACTTGTGAAATCCTTTAATTGAACAAAAACACACACTAAAAAAATAAACCGCCACCCACTGGACTTGACCGCTCTCGACAAACTTTTGCCGCAAAATGTGAGATTTTTACAAATCCCGGACGAATGTAAACAGATAGGCGGAGCCACTTGTGACCTCACTGGCTCCACCCATTTGTTTTCATACCATGACAGTGGCATGAAAACAAATGGGTGGAACGAATGGAGTTGTCACCACTGGATTAATTGGTTCGGCTTAATCCTTTGGCTCCTTAGTGAATAACCCATCTAGGTCCACAATGCAAACAGCTACACATATATCAGGTGACCAAAAAAAGAAAAGAAAATGACTGCGAGATCTCATGCGAAATCTGGCAAGATCTTGTGTGTCATTTCTGTGTTGATTCTATCCCAGTGTGCATTGCTTTGGCACACATACATCATTTTTGCCCGCGAAAAGCAGGATGTGACTGTTCTGAAAGTGTAAGTACATGAAAATGTCTGCATTTTTCACCTGTAATAGGTTACTATTATAGGTTAATAGGTTACTATTATTTAGTACAGATAGAGGGATGCAATGGTAGATTTTGCTTTTTGAGGGTAAACGTCCATTTTAAGTTGTCTTGCTGCTTTACTCTAGGCATGTTAACGTAAGCTTACAGTAATTAAAGCATATCTAAAGCCAAAACATTTTTCCATTAAAGATAGAGTAGGAAATGGTTAAAACCCTTGTCAGTTTTTCCCAATTCAAGATATTTTCCTTTACTTTCAATCCTGTAGACACAGCAGGAAATGAGAACAAATCTCTCCAAAGTGAGGCAAATCTTCCCTAAGACAATTGTCATTGTGTCCTTTGGAAGATTTCCTCTCTATTCCTTTATAATACACAGGTTCTAATCTTTCTATACTCTGTCCCTAATGAAAAAAAGTTCTGGCTGCCTTTTCATATATTTTTAACAGTGAAGTTGTGACAGATTTTCACTACAAACATGTGCACAATTAGGAAGTGATCGGCGTCATGTTTTTTTGTGCTGCAGGGCTACTTTGGGCAGCTAAGGGAGGAATTAATTAACCAAGCTGCGATATTATAATTATTCTGTCTCCCAGGCTTGCCGCTCCTGTTTAGCATTTACTTCTTGTGCTACGGAATTGATACATATTCCCTTAACAAAGAGGCTGAGAATGATTACTTAGTAAATAGACAAAGCAACGGTTTCAGTTTAGTATGGGACTGTGCTGTGGCAGAGAAATGTCTTGAATGTTGGAAATGGTTTGTTAGGGACATTTACGGCATACACTGCACATTCTCTCCCCCACCTCTCATCACTCACTAAACATTTGGCTCCACCACAGACAACCTTTTCCTGAGGCTGACCATATACTTCATTATTTCTCACAATCCAATAATTTCTAATTGGATTTAATTAGATCACTGAGTATAAAGGATCTACGTTTAATATTAATTGATTGCACTGAATAAACCGGGCATGAGCAGAAAGGCCATCTTTCATTTACAGGTGCTTAGTATAACCATCCACCCAGTTATCAAAGTGTATATAAACTTCATCACAAAATGCCATACATATGTTAAGATGTAAACACACTTTTGAAATCCACAGCTTTCAGTAAAATAATATCTGGTGATACGGCCATGAAGGTCCCTGCACAGGCACTTCATGTTATAGAGTAACAAAGATCTGTCTCTTTGTCCCAATGATGCTCTTGCATTGTCACCCTGTCACATGTGCCTCCGAGTTACATTACAAGTGGGCATTACAACACACATTACACAAACATGGTTCACTGTTGTCACCATCAGGAAAACTGCTGAGAAATGTCATGCAGCTATTGCCAGAGTACGTGCAGGAGATCAGCAGTGCTAATACACAACGAAGGATGAACAAAGGGTAAAGAAAGTACGTTTTTTAAAACATAACCATGTGTTTATGTGCTTTAGAAAAATACATAGGTTTCCCTTGGTTTTTTAAAAATTCCATATTTTGCAAAAAAGAAAAATGAATGCACAATTCTCCATAAAAGCAAAAATGTGCATTTATTATTTCTTTGCCTAGGAGCCAGTAGAGCATTGCAACCATGATCAGTAGATCACAAGTGCAATGCTGCAGATTGTTCCTCCCTTCCATGTCTATATCCAGGTATGGACATGCAGTAACATGGACAGGAGGAAGTGTCAACAGACTGCAAGTGCAGTGATGTCCCCACACTTGTATTTCACTTGGGAGCTATAAGTCCCTCTGCCGCAGTAGAGCAGCCTAAGGACAGAAGAACCCTGTTATTCTGGTGAGTGGGAGGGCGGTAAGGGGATGGTGAGGAAGTTGCGATCTGACTATGTTTCATGTTACACACTAAGTATGGGGAAACATGATCAGCAAGGCAAACTTAGCACTTAATTCTACTTTAAGATATTTTAATTGATCTAAAAATAAATTTTCAACCAAAACAATGTACGTTTTAATCAATCAGTATTTCAGTGTAGATGCTTCAGTTATGATGGTTTGCATGTCACACACATAACATGACTTGTTTGATCTCCCTGAAGATTGTTACATTGTAAGTTTATTATTTGTATGAGCAGTATTAACACATTTATATATTACACTTTTTTATGGCAAAGACAGGAAAGTAACTTTTTCATTTACCAAGCTGTTATGCACACTGCAGTGTCCAGTGTAAATGCTGTCAGCAAGCCAACAGCACCATTAGAATTGCTAATTAGAAGTGTTAGAATGATGTGAGTGAGCATATAACACCCACTTACCACTTACTTCATATCTCCTGGGATTTTAATATAAGCTGTTTTATTTTAGGAGACAGATTTTTTTTAATTCAAATTATCATAGGAATGTTTGCTTCTAACACTACCTGTGAATGGGCTAATTAAGTGGCAGATTGATTGACCCTATCTTCAGAAAACTGGAATGTAGATGAGCCACACAAAATTCCCCCATCCAATTACCATCTGTTCAGCTAATAGGTGGACTACAAAACATGTTCACATGAGGACAACATGTCAACCTAAATGCAGTCATATTATTATTACTATTTTAGTTTAAATGAAGGTATAGTGAAGTTCAAATACAATAAATCATTTATTTATAGCTACAATAATCAATGGAATATCCAATCAGAAAGATTGAATTTTATCGAGCAAAGTACAGTAGCCAATAGGGACCAATCTAAAACTGAAGTTCAAATACAGCAAATTATTTACAGCAACAATCATCAATGGAATATCCCATCAGAAAGATTGAATATTATCAAGCAAAGTACAGTAGCCCATAGTGACCAATCTAAAACTGAAGTTCAAATACAGTAATTTCTTTATTTACAGCACCAATCATCAATGGAATATCCCATCAGAAAGATTGAATTTTATTGAGAAAAGTACAGCAGCCCATAGTGACCAATCTAAAACCAACATTTACTGATCTGACTTCAATAAACTGAAATCTAATTTGTTACCAAGGGGTACAGAACTTTGTACATTACCCTTGCATTTTCTTATTGAAAAAGTCTGATAATCATAAATGTGACCTTCCAGCTAAAAGTCTTACTGAACCAGAAACACTATTATGTAACACTTGTTTCATTATAGGCATGCTGTGGATGATACAACAATATAAGAATGGATTTCTAAAAATGGAATCCGTTTTCCTACATACAATGTATTATTGTATTCTGTCAAGCTTCAATCTCAGGTCATTTTTAAACAGTTACAGTAATCAGGTTAACAATGCCATCAAACTTTATTTCTCAAACAATAAAGGAAAGATTAAAACTAAGAATGTAATTGATGGAAAATATAATATTAAGAAATAGTTAAAAAAAGGTGCACAGTGTGAGAAATACAAGGTGAAGAAAGGATGTATGACATCACATCACATAGATGTTCCCATAAAGTTGCGCTGCTTTATCAGTCTGCTGCCTCTGCCCTGCAAAGTAAATGAAGCCAGAAATGCAGGAACTAATCCCACTGATGAGCAACAATTTAAACAGCAGGTAAATGTTGCAGTCATTTTCAGATATATCTGGAGCTGTCAAAAGTTTGAGTGAAAAATAATACATAAGAAAAAGAGAAAAGACAACATAACCATCAGTAATATAAAACAATTGTTGAAAATGTCACAAAGATGACTAGGGACAAATACTATAAAGGACATTCAGAATTGAAAGACACTTCCTGTGCCTTTTTTTATTTTTACACTTGAAGACTGATTGAGAACCTTCCCCCCTCCCCCCTCTACTGCTGGCTGAAATCAGACAGATCTGTTTCTTGCTGCATGGAGACAATGGACAGAGCTACAACAGCTCTTCCTGAGCCTCTATACTCTGAGAAAGTGCATTGACGTCACTACACCCTGGATATAAACACACTGCAGAGGCATCTTGTTTACACAGATCTGCTACAAGCTGTGTAGTACCCTCAGAAGCCCAGGAACTGGTTATTTTAACTCCTGAGCTTAGTGCTGGATGACATATATAATAAAACAAGGAAAAGAAAACAAATCTGCAATGCACTTAAAGAACACTTTAATGTCCAATAATTATTATTCTAAAGCTCCACATTATCCACAAATTCCCCAAAAAACACAATATAAACCACCCACCACAAAAATGAGAGATATGTCCCTTAAAATGGTCTCATCATCCAGTAATAAATGCCAGTGTCTCTAGCAGATACTGCATATTTGGTCTAAAACATGAGTGTTATTTTGATCATAATTCCGATCTTTCTTTTTGCCCTCTGATAGCCAATATGTTTTTTACCCTTTTAAAAAAAATAGCTTTGTTTTAAATCATCAGCTTCCTGTTCAGGTGTGTAAACAAAAAACAGAAAAAGAAGCACTTAACATTTTAAAGACTTAATTTACAGTGTGATATACATAGATGGTAGATAAACCTGAATTGACTCACTGTTTGATGCTGCCTGTAGGTAAAGAGGCACTGTGTGGAACCTGGGAAAGGGAAAGGCTGAAGGGGGGGTGGGGAGGGAGGGACAGAGGGAGAACAGGAAAAAGACGTTGTAACGTCAGTCTGTTGCAGCTCCCAACTTGTTGGACGCTGTTTTGAGTGCTACAGTGCTGTAAAGACTCAGCTGGCCAGGCTGAGCCTTATTGCGGCTGCATGGGAGGGAAGCAGCTCTGCTGTGGTATCGAGCACTGTCAGTCAGCGGTGTGTGAGAAGATGCCGGTGAAGGTCAGAGCAGGGCTGAAGGCTCAAAGGTCGTCCTGACGAGTGAGAGGAGCTGTGAAAGGGCTGAAGGGCTACGCGTTTCAAAGTGGGTGCCTCTTTTTCTAATCGAGGGAGAAATCTAAGAAGGTTCAGGTGTGTACAGTTCCATTACTGCCCCACTGGGATGTTTTTTTACCAGAGGTTTCGTATGAAACCTACATGGAAGAGACTATTTGTAAAAGTTGGTTCTGAGTATAAACTAGTTATCAAGGAACCATCAGTACGTAATTCAAGAGTTATATCCAGAAACATCATCTTTTGTATAGCTACATAGTATTTGAGGTTGAATAAAGACATAAGTCCATCAAGTCCAACCTATTGTGTGTTTGCATTTATGTTTGAGTTGGTGTGTGAGTGTGTATTAGTCCATGTATGATTTTGCTCTTAGGCGTACCTGTACCCCTGTATATTATGGTCTCCGAGGAACTCGTCCAGGAGTTTCTTGAATGATTCCACACTCTTAGCTGAAATCATTTCCTGCGGCAGCGAGTTCCAGACCTTAACCGCTCTAACTGTGAAGAACTCCTTGCGCCCTGTGTATTGAAATTTTTGCCAACAATTTTTGCTTGCTGAGTTTGTTTGCCCTCCGCTGCACTTTTTCGAGCTCAAGGACATCTTTTCTGAGTATCGGTGACCAAAACTGGACCGCATACTCCAGATGTGGCCGAACTAGTGATCTGTAAAGTGGCAAAATTATAGGCTTGTCCCTGCAATACATTCCCTTCTTAATGCAAGACAGGACTCTGCTTGCTTTGTTTACAGCAGCCTGGCACTGCGAGCTGTTCTTCAATCTGCGTTCTATAATGACCCCCTAATCCTTCTCCGTTTCTGACTTCCCTAGTTGCATACCCATAAGTGTATAGTCCATTTGCCTATTTTTAACTCCAAGGTGCATTACCTTACATTTATCGAAATTGAACTTCATCTGCCATACAGTTGCCCACTCCCCGATTTTATCCAGGTCATCCTGTAATGTTACGATGTCTAAATCTGTGTCTACTACCCTCTCAATTTTCATATAATCAGCAAACACTGAGACATGGCTTCTCACTCCCTCCCCTATATAATTATTAAATAGGTTAAAAAGCATGGGACCCAGCACAGAACCCTGGGGAACGCTACTCATGACCTCCACCCAGTTTGAAAAGGTGCCATTTACTGATACTCTTTGTGCACGTTCTTGTAGCTCATTCATTTCAAATTAGAGGTACTAGGACCCAATAACTCAACAAAGTCTTGAACTTCCTTGTTAGTCCCTGACCAGAGGATCATTATATCATTGATGTATGGTACCAACTCAGAATTTTTGGCAGGTATAGTGACAGAGAATGACCATTACAAAGTACATTTTCCCACTTACCAAGGCATAAATTGGCATGTGCCGGTACACATTTTGTACCTATAGCCGTTCCCTGGGCTTGAAAGTAGTATTATAATCAAACATAAATTTGTTGTTTTCTAAAAAATATTGTAGTAACCTAACCACAAATTCAGTATGTGTTCTTTTATCTGTCAAGCGTTTAATTGGATGTAAACCTAATTACTAAAATCTGATATAATATTTAAAGCTGATCTCCAGGCATATAGCTAAATATTCAGATGAAATACATATATAATTGCTGCTATACCTGCAAAGGATTTGTATTTGTTTATGCAGTCCTGAGAGTTACACAGCTTTACCAAACAGCACAGTATTGTCTGGCAGGCCAAGAGACCGGATTCTGATCTTCTGCTGTTATATAACATTTATAGGTCTTGTCTCTCCCCCAGCCTGTGATGGGACAGTGAAATGAAAAGCAGCAGATTGATGAGCCAATCTCCCTGTCACTCTGCTCTATCCACCTATCCGAATGTCTACTTTTGTTCCCCATGGTCCCTGTGTTTGTTGTAGGGTAGCCACCGCTCCAAGCTCACTGCCGTGATAGTGTGAGTGGTGGCTACTTTACAACACACACAGGGACTATGGGAAACAAAAGTAGCCACCCTCCAGAAGGAAGGGCAGTGTCAGCACCAATTCAGAGTTGATTTGTGGATCTACAGCTGAGTGTTAGACAAATAAAATACATTTTTAATAATAGTTAATGTACCTGAATGCAGTTTTAAGATTTAACTATTGAGTTTAGTGTTACTTCAGGGTACCCACATTAAAACTTATGAAAAAAAGTACAACTTGTATTTCTATAGATAACACATTAAGCTCGCCCATGATATTGTGTTGAACATGATGTGATGGTGACTCCAAAATAATGTCAATTAAGACACTAAACTTTATGAAGTGAACTATACATAACTATACAGAATATCAAGGTACCGTGCGCGGGTGTCCCCACACCGCATGCAGGTACCCACGCAGGAGGACCAAATGCGTGACCACACAAGACAAGGCAAATTAGTTTATATATAGTTTTAGGATGCCAACCAAAAGAATATAAACAGAAACAAGTAAGAGTAACCAACTACATCTAAACCAAACCACATGCAAAAAGTAACAGGCAAGTAAACCCAGGGAGCAAAGCAAAACACCAGGGGAACTAAGGGACAAAAGTTCAAGGTACAAGGAGGTATCAGAACTCAGAAACATAAGCAGGTCACGGCTCCGGACAATAAGCAGGGAACAGGGCTCCGGACAACAAGCAGGGAACAGGGCTCAGGACAACAAGCAGGGAACAGGGTTCAGGACAACAAGCAGGGAACAGGGCTCAGGACAACAACCGGGGAACAGGGCTCAGGACAACAAGCAGGGAACAGGGCTCAGGACGACAAGCAGGGAACAGGGCTCAGAATTCGCAGGAAATGGCAACAGGATACTGTGGCAATATCCAGACTGCAGGGAGTGATTAAATACCCTACTAGGTAGTGATTAATCACGAACAGCTGGGAGACGGCCACAGGTGAGGACTGAACATGCAGGTTTCAGCACCACCCAGTGGTGGTCTGGTACCTGACATCTCCTGTGTGCCTGGAAACACCTGTAGGTGAGCGCAGGAACTGGTTCCTGTGCCACCTGGAGGTGCCATGGTCCCTGACACAGAAGTACAATGTTGGGAGATATTCATTGATGTTCTATATATACTCCAATAGTGCCTCAACAGAGACTCCTGACAAAGACTCCCTTCAAACCCAGAGATTGAGTTTGGAATATGTTGTGAGATATATTAAACAAGTTGTTTAAGACTGAATGTCAAATAGTAGTGGATGGGGATACGTGGAGTCATAATGGAATTCAATAGAGTCTACTTTTTATTTTGTTTTATTGTGTTATCTATAGAAATACATTTTGTACTATTATACATAAATTTGTATGTGGGTACTTTAAAAGTCCGTGCTGTTACTTATCTAAACGAAGCATTATAATAAGGGGATGTGGTACCCCAAAGACCAACCCTTATCTTAAGAATGTCAATATGCAAGATCAGGATGGTGTCTTGGTACTGGATTTGATGGATGTCTACCTTGCACAAAAATAATTCCATTTAATTAGCTTGCATGTAATCACTCAAAAATCAACGGTTTATGTTTTGACAAGAACCATGCACATTCTGAGATTAGACAAAGCAAGGAAAAGTCTAACAGTCTGAAGCTATAATTACACTAAATGTTATAATTATACATTGGATGTGACAATGGACTCCTGATTGTACAATCATGAGCACCAGGAGCTCCCGACCCACACAAGATCCAGGCTGGGGACATTATGTTGAGTGATGTAATTACTGGATATGTGTATGCAACCAAAAAATGAGTATACCTTTTTATTGCCTAAATGTGAAGTATTTTATGTGATCTTTTTTTTAACCAAAACATGGCAAAGACAGTTTTCTTTAAAGTGATATTAAAGTCAAAAGGTTTTTAAGCTATTTCAAACACTAATGAAATCACTTACAATGGATGCTGTTTCTTGATTTTTTAAGTTTTAGCTTCCTGCAGAAACATCTGGTGCCCTGAGCACTGGCCCTGGTATTCTGTTTTAGGGCTTCTTTCCATCGGAGGGTCCTATGGAACCACCCTTGTGTATAATATTACGTTGTGTGTATCTCCACAAACACGCAGACAAGGAAAGTCACTCCCCTGCTCTCCGCTTCCCTTTCCTTCCAGAGGCTCCCAGATAGCAAGGATAACTTGCCACAAACTTGTGGCAGGGTTAAATTGTAATTCTTGTTAACTTGCCGCACACATTCCTGTCAAGTTTTAGACTTGCAGAACACTCGCAGCACAAGTTCTAGTTGACACTTTTTGAATTTGTAGCAAATTTGCTTGGCAAGTCTACAGCAAGAGTCCTGCAGGTCTTAGCAAGAGCTCTGCAAGTGTATAGCACTTTTGCAAAGCACGTTGATCTGGAGACTTGCAATGCAGACTTGCTGTAATTGTGCAACACAATTGTGAAGCTTGGCTAGTCTAGCAATAGCTTAGCAAGTCATTTTCAAACTTGCAGCTCAATTGCTTGCTGTCTGGGCTGTTTGCCCGGTGGTGTAGAGTCCTGATGACTCCCCGTTTGTGGTCTAGAGGGTGGTGGGAGTCAAATAGCAGGTACTGGTGTGTCGGTGAAACAAAGCAGCAGCTACATCAGCATATGGCACAGCATAGAAGAGCCAAACTCTCTGGTCAGGATTCAGCAGTGTACCTACATCTAAAGGAAAAAGGTCACTCCTTTGAAGACAGTCAAGTACGCATCCTAGACAGGGAGGAGGACTTGTTCAAGAGGGGTGTGAAAGAAGCAATTTATGTAAAAATGGAGAAACCAAGCTTGAATAGAGGTGGGGGGGGGGGGGAAACATCTATTGTCTGGGCAGGTTATTAACACCTCCTAACTCCCATTATGCAAATGCAATCAACATCTGGTTGCGACTAACAGATTATGTGGATTGGAGCAACCTTCACCATATTTATTCCCAGATAATTTTTGTACAAGTCATTCTGAATTGAGAAAGCTGGTTGGATGACCAGTGAAACGTCTTCAAGAAAAATACAGCAAGTCCAGTTGCCTTGACTTTTTTTTACAGATTTGCTAGCCAATGTACATTTGTTTGATCTGACTTCATTACTGAAAAAGGTTTGGGCATTTAATACTACGTTAAGAACTCATCACTTTGACATTTGTGTGATGATCCTAAAACAAATGGCCACTGTTAGTGCACAATTTAAAATTGTTTTCCCTTATCCTCAGTTTAAACAATTTGTAATTATTTCCAAGGCATAGCACATAAAATTAAGTTTTTGAAACCATTCATCTTTTAAATACATTTTCATAATGTGGTCCTCCTCAAATTTTCTTAATGAATGTGCACTCAAGCATGGTCGCAGTTTAGTCCGTTTCAATTATTTGCCATGTTACATTTTTCATTTGATGAATAATTTGATGAATAGATGGTGTCAATTATTGCTTCCAATTTTTAGCAATTAATTACAGTAAATGTATATGTATAATAATATTAGCTTTTCATGAGGCATTTCATTGTGATCTATTTTATAGTTTATAAACCCACAATAAATATCTGATCTTTGTTCAGATCAAACCTAATTAATAAGCACAATACACTACCAAATTTAGACCATACTGCTATTTTCAAGGTCACCTTAGTCAATAGAATGTGTAGTTGTTCAAACAGACCTCCAAACAGCTACTACTCATGT
Source organism: Nanorana parkeri (assembly GCF_000935625.1). Taxonomy (NCBI): domain Eukaryota; kingdom Metazoa; phylum Chordata; class Amphibia; order Anura; family Dicroglossidae; genus Nanorana; species Nanorana parkeri. The sequence goes on from NW_017306473.1 coordinate 1,772,378, forward strand.
TATATAAATCTATGTTAAGTGTTTACCTGCCAAAGGACTTTGTAATACTGTAGTAAAACCTTGTGATGTACACATATTGTCCCCACTGTACAGGCAGGTGACACAATAAAAGTGCTCAAAAACATTAGATGACGGTCCTCAAATCTGGCTGTTTTTGTCATGGTCGTTATTGATTTCCCCAAAAAGGCTGGGGTTGCCTGTAGCATGCCTCCTTTGACCTGCTCATTTAGGCTGAATACACACAATGGAATGCAATGGAGCCATTCATTTAAAGGACCCACAGCTGGGTTAAATGCCTAAGGGTAGTCCGAATGTGCCCGCACAATCCAGGTTCAGCAATGCATTTTCCCATATCACATTTTCTCCTTCATCCTTGCTTGTTACACAGTGATTTAGAATCATCAACTCAATTAGCAGAGAGATGATCCGTTAAGGAGTACTGCTGAGCAAGTGTGTGGCTATACAGTCTGGCAAATGTTTGTAAAGAATGGCTAAAGAAAATTACAAAATCTGTGGCAGGTAAAGATAGCGGCACCTGAACATACGGGCACCACCATCTTGGTGTATACCAAGATCCAAAATGGCAGCGAAACTCGCCGGTGGCCAATATGGCCGCCGCTCGTTCTGCAGTTTATTGTGCGGTTTCAGATTCGGAGGCTCGTTGCTCAAAGCTCGAATCCGAAACAGCATTAAAATTCATTTCATTTGACGAAACAAATGAAAATGCTTTTAGTTTTCATTTGTTTCATCCAAAATTAATTTTGTTTGCCATATACATGTCTTTAAAACACATCTGTGATCATTGTATCCTTATTGGACCTAAGAAGTTCCATCTGTTTCTCCAAGAACACTTATTTATATGTGCTTTTCCAAACAGGTCATGAGATCCAGATGATCCCTTGTGGAGTAAGGGTACAAAGAACTTGTGTGCTTGACAGAAGTTACCAAAGGAATTCCTGCTTGCAAAACTTAGAAGAGTCATAGATGGGTGGATCTTGCATGCGCCTACAATCAGGATAAGATCATTTCCCCTTTATATACTGTAGCTAATTCACATGCCAGATCACAGAAATATTTAAATGTGCTGTAAGACTTTTGTTATTGAATCAAAGCTCTACATAGTGTGTTGTGCTTTGATTACATACCCAAATGGTAATTATATTAAAATTGGTTGCATTCCTAGAGATAATCAGACCATGTACGATATGTTCTGATATATTAGTAATTGTGTAGTTGAGTTTCTTCAGCGTGGCTTGTTGTAGCTTCATAGGCTTGTTGTTACAATCTCACATAGTTAGTAGCTTAGGAGCAGGGATAGTGGTGGACATACCTTCCAGCTGTATGGATACTAGTTATTTTACCAGTAGGGTGTGTTCATGGGTCACTTATGTTGTTTCATCCACCAGCCAATCATTGTAGAGAACAAAGCCTGCTATTGGCTATTTAAAATTGAAATACCCAATAGCAGGCTCCACTGCTGATTGACAGAATGCAGTGGGTGGAACAATAGCCAGCCTGCTATTGGCTATTGCAATTCAAAATAGCCACTAACAGAATGGCTATTGCTTCTGCAGAGGAGCTGACCCGAGAGAGAAAGTTCTCTTTCAGGTCCGCTCCTCTATGACTGGCATCAGGCAGTGGGCGGAGCATTAGCCAGCCTGCTATTGGGTATTTCAATTTTAAATAGCTAATAGCAGGCTTTGTTTTTTTCTGCCCACTGACAGATCAGGTGTAAACATTGCATCGGGAGTTTTTTTTTTTCTTCCAATTATTGGCCGATGCTGGAATTGTGAGGCATTTTTAAAATGTATTTTAAATAAACGAATTGTCAAAAATGTGTGTTTTGTTTGATAAAAGGATTTTTTCCAAGCTCTAAACCATGTGTATACATTTTATTTAACCCTTTAGTGAATGAGTAGGGTCAGGATTGTGGGGAGGAGGCCGTTATCCCCATGTGGCCTGGTATAGTGGAGGGAGGGGGGGCGCTCGCTCGTCCCCCCCTTTCCTGCCCTGCCAGGATGCTTCCCAGATTAAGGGTCTGATAAGGCATTTTAAGGTGGACCCCATTTCCCCAACCCCCCATTTTTTTGGTGTTGGGGATTCCCTTATAATTACTACGAGACCTAAAGGTTCTGTTATCAATGCTGGGGAACCGCAAGCCTGTTTTTATTTTTTCCATCTGGTGTCCTCCATAACATTTCTGCCAGACCTAAAGGGTCTGGTGTGAATTGAAGGGACCCCATGCTGTTGATTTTTGTTTGTTTGTGGTGTCAGAAATTAAAAAGAAACAAAATAAACATGTAATGTCACTTTTCTGCAAGAAATTTTAGTTGATAATGATTATTTAACTCATATTAACTCATCAAATGTGGATTCATCTGAATGGCGAAACAAATTGACTTTCAGACCCAAAAAACAAAATATCCGAAACAAAACGAAACAAAACACATTTTTTGCCGGCTTACATGTCTAAGGCTTGACCTTCTGGGACTGTCAGCAAGAGATACCAACCTTTCCTTTCTTCAGTTCTACTATTCTAAATAAATCTTTAAAAAGGCATCCTGTCAGGGTTTCATACCCTTCCTTGTGCAGTCGCTTGTGCATGGCTTGTAATGTTTCTGACACTGTGATTGCTCTTTGGTGCCCTCTTATGTCCAAACCTATTAACATTCTACTGTGACTGGCAGACTCATGGCTAATTCCTGTCTCAGAGTGATGATGCAAACACCAGGTCCCTATTTAACCTTCACCTGGTCCATTCAGTCGCCGCCCTTGTGTTTATTCTGATCAACCAAGTGCGCTGCTGTTCCTGATTTCCGTGTATGATCCTGGCTCTGGCTGACTGATCTCCTGGTTCCTGATTCCGGCTTTGTTTCCATTCATCCTGCTCTCCATGCTCCCTGACCTGGCTTGGCTGACTTTTGGCATCTGACCCCTGGCTTGCCACTGACTACGTCCTGGATTTTCTCCATTGTTTTTTGCAATTTATGTTTATTGTTGTTTTCAATAAACTCATTTTATATTTTAAACCTGCACTTTAAGTTTCAGTCTGGTTTCTTTGTTCCCTAACACATCCATGGACTTTGATCCACACATCCAGCAAGGTTCATTGATATTCAAGCTTGTACATGCTGGCCAATCTCAGTTTTCTTTAGGCTAGGAATTTTAGGTTACACACACACAGGCTTTGCCCTTTGTAGCAAGGCCATCTTTTGTTGCCATACAGCGTCACTCTCTGGTGTATAGTTTCATCTGAAAGAAGCAACCCACGAGATTAACCCCAGAACTGAATCCCAAGGCCATAGGGGCTACACATAATACACATTCAAATCAGCTTAATACAGCCTATACATTTTTGTTTAGACAGCTTACAATTTTTCCCCTCTATTGCTCAGAATGGTACAAAGCCTAAGAACATGGATCATGGCAAAAGGGAAAATATATAGAATGACATAAGCCTAACCTCAAATTTAACATTTGAATAGGATTTCTTTGTAAAATTAATATAATTCAACATCATTATCATAAGATTAAATATTTGAAGGTGCATTTCGATGTGAAGGAGGAAACCCACTTTTTTATGAGTTTTTGTGTTGGGTCTCCCTTAAAATCTATGACATTTTAGACTGGGTGCCTCAAGATTTTGAATGCTTTTAAAGGGTGCCGTGACTAAAAAAACGGTTAAGAAACACTCCTCTAATGTACCTCTGAAGGGTGTGTCTTCACCCAGCATTTCCTATATTTAAATTAGAATACAGAACAAGTAAAAGGACAGGTCGCTTATGATATACAAATCTATGAGCTGAGCCATGCTGCAGCATGATCAGAGCACAAACAGACACAGAAGGAACCTTTTAGGGTCATCATTACCATCACTGTCCCACACATTTTATAGCCCTGACCATAATTAATCATGTAAACTTTTAAAATACAGTTTTCGCAGTCTGAGGTTTGCTTTGTAAAAAAAAAGGTTTAAAGCAGCACAATGTTCTGAGTAGTTCTCAGAATAAAGTCATGGCTCATTAGATGAGCTATATGGCAGCAGGAAGGCACCTGCGCCTGTGGCTCAGACTATTTTGGCACACAATTCCTATGTTCCTAATGCAGCAAGTTGTCGGTTTACCATGCTCCACAACTGGTAAAAATAAAGCAATCTAAAAAACAGAAGCCTTAGATATCTCTGGAGAATGGCACAGTGAATGAGTGCAATAATGCCCTGATTTGGAACAAAAGCAAATCTCTGACAAGACCAGACTCTCTGACCTACACATTCCCCACTGTACAGATAATTAAATAAGGGAGGGTCACATGTTCTCACACTGAGGGAGAAGCCTTTACACTCCTGTTGCTGGATAAAGTTTCCAAGTAGCAGAAAAAGTTTTTATTTGCCTGCCACAACAATCTCCATGTGTCATTTGTTTACTTAGAGACAACACAGCTGTGAATATGAATGGATGCTACAATAAGGTTGATGCATTACAAGAAGAAAAGAAAAGAAGCACAAAATTAGAATTGTTGCCTGGGGCAACCAATTCGAATTTAAAGTTTTTTCTGAAAAGTAAAACTGGCTGTTTTTGTCAAAACTAAAATTATGAAATCATTTTCTTTTCTCCAAAATCTAACCACTAATATCTCACATACATTTAGCATGGTAATGTCACAGTAAAAGTTGCTTTCAATATTTTAAATATATGCATTTTTCATTAATAAATACCTGGTGATGATGCCATGATGGTCCTTGTTCAAGAACTTCCTGTTATGGGGTCACACCTGCTTCCTGTTTGTGCTCCTGCATGTGATAGGCAGCTATGCCAACACACATTTCATAGGCATAGTACAGCATGAGAAGGAGACGCTGTGTAGAAGCAGTGGTCTCTATGCAGCAGATACGTCTTCTGCTGAGTCAGAGTTGGAGCTCTCCAATCAGCATTGAGCATGAGCTCTTCTTGCTTTACTGAGATGTGTTGAAGGTAAATACATTTTCTTGGTGCTGCAGTGATACAGAATTAATCCTATAAATAATATTTTCCTATGTAAACCTTTAATACAACAAATGAGCAGCAAAAACGAATTACTGGAAAACATATGCAAAGTTTTATTGTTTTGTTAAAAAAATGTATTAATGACATTTACAATACAATAAGATAACTGGGACATCTGAAAAGAAACAGACCACTGTGCCATTAAAACAATTTGCATGATACATAGATGATGCTGAACAAAGTATTGAGATGAAATTAAATGAAGCAAAACATGGCCATCAAGAATTAAGACAAATCAATGTGAATGATTTACTGTCCTATTTACCATCTCGAAGAACTGAGGCAATGACATCTCAGACTACTGGCTAATATGAGTTTGGATAAATGACTTTGTCTGCAAGGTCCGTCACCCTGCACAATGTGGCCAGAGCTGTAATACACAGATCTCTCATACACAGATTTATAAATGATTTACATTGGTCCAGTTAATAGGAAGGATTTTCTTATCTTATTACAGAAACACATAGTTATTATGTCATGATAAATTCAGGCAAAATAGAGCATTGCAAAGGGCAAAATAATGTCTAATGTGCAGCAGCCCACAGTAACTAATCAGATTTAAGTTTGGAAAAGTCAGCTCAGTGAAAAAAAAAAAACTATTCTGATTGACTGCTTCTGAGTTTGTTCATTTGTATCTTGCTTGCCTACTTGGGTGTAAATCCAGCAACAGCAGTTTCTAGTGGCTTTATTTTAAATTTGTTCTTATTATTTTAAAGAGATACGAATATAGCATAAATAATTGCTACACAAGCCATGTTGTAATTGAATGTTATTATTAATTATCTTTCCATTTTAAACTAAAGGCACAGTAATTTTCTAAAACTGTGCAAAAATTCAATGTAATGTGGTGACCTGGAGGTGTTCTATACACAGTTGGTTATAATGAAAACATCCCATTCAGGAATCAGTCTGGAAAGGACATGGAGAAATAAACAGCTTTTTTTCACAACAGAAACAGGTGGGAATCTGCAACAAAGTCTGTCCCTTAATCCCAGAATGGATTGAATCTTTTTACAAAAGTGGAATTACACTTTATAAAATATGTGAGTTGATTTAAAGAAGTGTAATTTAAAGTAGCAAGCCCAGATCTTGCTGAACTATAAATACATATTTCCCAATTACAAAGCCATATTCATCCTGTTTATTAAAAGTTGGAATTATTTTCAAGTATGAACATAAAAATATAACATTAATAGATACGGTTTTCTTACATGGCTACAAGATGAAGCTATGCTGACTTATGCTATGATAATGCTTTCCTAGTTTCTATCACTATGTGCATTCTGTTTCTCTGATACATGAGAATGAGATTTGAGGTGAGAACTAGGAGACAGATCTCATGCAGTAACAGGTTCTTATTGAACAACATATTGGGTCATTGCAATCTGGCCTCTGCAGTAGCCCCCACTCTCTACACTTGCTAACTACACATGGAAATGTTGGTGAAACAGTGAAGACAAGGAAGAAAAAAAAACCCATAACCTCCTGTCAAGTTAAATGTACAAGGGGTGTTGGAGTTCAAGGAAAGGGGTCAATTGAGAGATTTCCCACAGGCCAAAAAATTGTTCTTACAAATAAGAGTTGGCACTGAGATGGTGATAGTGAGCTGGTGATAGTGCCTCCCCAGTGCAGCACACATTCTGTCAATACAGCAGTGCAGCTCAATTTTACTGGAACAATTAATGCTGAGTTAAGGCCATGGAGACCATGCTTAGTTTATTCTTTAGATGTCCCAATACAGAAAACTATATGTGCCTAACCAAAAATATCCCAGCGGATGGAAAGTAATCTGTCCCCATTGCCCAGCACTTGCATGCAGGGAAACATGGATTCTACTACACACAGGAGCTCTATCTGCCTAGGATCATTGCAGCTACAGGATCATCCCTCCCTTCTGATGCACATTAAGAAGACGGTCACATAACCAGTTCGGTTGGCATGTTGGGTCCATTCACATTGCAGCACTTTGCAAAAGGCACAGTATCTGCACAACACAATGCATCACACGTTAGGTGTGCTGGTACAATGCCAGCGCACTGCAATGCAACACATGGTATTGCAGTAGCGTGTGTTGCAACACAGCACAAGTCACGCCCGCTGGGAGGTGCGATTCAGTATGAATTGCAATGCCCCAGTGCACCTAGCTTGTGGTGCCTTGCCTTGTGCAGTAGCACTGTGCCTTAAGAGCAACGCTAAAATGTGAATGGACCCTTAAAGTGGAATGACAGATCCAGTTTTACTTTTTAATACAAACCACTTTTGCACCTGCTTACTGGTAATGATTTGTGATGGCTAATAGTTCTACAGATGTCATCTCTCAGTTTCAGAAGAGGCAACAATAAAAAAAACAGAATTATCCTCTCAAACGATAAGTCTACTAAGCCATGAAAGCTGCTCTGTTTTGCTAGCATTCTTTATTATACACCCATTATGGTAGAACCTGTCTTTATGATCACCTGGTGCAGTAAGCTGGCCATACACTGTTATTTTTCTCGTTCAGCCCGCAGGTTGAATGAAAACATATAACAGATTCCTCTATCTATACTAAACATATCTATACTAAACAGCATGGACAGATGAATCTCCTGCTGGCGTATTTTAATTCTGACAGCGGAGGGTGTGCCACTGTCAGAACACCTGAACAGTGAAGGCAGCTAATTGGGTGCCATCACTGTTTGCCCCAAAATGTTTTAATCGGCTTCTTCAATTTTCTGATCTATGTACTGTATCTCAGACGTAAGGGTGCTGACAGGGGTACCCACTGTACAAATTTTGTCCAGTTCATTAAGGACCATCCAAAATTCCTACAGTATATGGCCAGCTTTAAACATGATCTGACAAAACATGGGTGTCTTAAATGTATTTCTACTGCTAAGGCCCAGGTCACACTAAAAACTACCGACAAAACACTCACCAACTTCCAGGTGATTCTCCCTCACCAGACGATAAATTAGTGAGGTGTCACTCCCTTGCTGATGGAAACTCTGAAGAATGAAAGTTTTCAGCAAGAGAGCAACAAATGGGAGTAGGTGAATACTTCGCTATTTGGCCCTGGACATGCAGCATAGGCAAATGTTGCTTCCAGTAACCACTGTGATAAAGAGGTAGCATTGATTAGGACAATATCTACCAACTTTTTAGAATAAAACCAATGGGTTACTTTGTGGCTCATGGACGGGTAGCAAGTTTATGAGAAAAAAGTCCATTAAAATAAATGGGGCCCCTCTGGTTACTGATTACATGGCATTTATGAGCCATTGAGGAGCAATCACTATTGTGATACTGAAGGACCAGAAGTCTGGGTCATATTAGCATTGACTTTATTGTTTAAAAAATTAGGTGGCCATGGTAGCTCCAATATTTCCATCCTAATAGGTTCCAATCAGGACAGTGACCAGGTCAAGTGTGCTTCAATTCAGAGTGAAATAAATGAGGAGCTATTCAGATTCAGAGTGAAATAAATGAGGAGCTATTCAGATTCAGAGTGAAATAAATGAGGAGCTATTTGGAGGACATCACAAGAAGAGGTTAGTAAAAAAAAACTTTGAGTATAAGGGAAGCTGTTGCTTCATAATTCCTCAAATAACATCCAAAAAGATCTACTTCATTCATTCACATGCTAGCTATTATATTTCCTCAGTGTATAGTAAAATGTTGCTTTGCTATTTCTTAAAATATGTCATTACATTTTGAATATGTGCCAGTGTACATGATGATAATGCCAGACGCTATGCAGACATTTTTTAGTTATAAAAGTGCTATCGTGTTTCAAAACCAAAAACGTCATTGAGTAAAACTATTATTTGTTGCCAACTCAGAGAAATTGTGTGCCAGCAAAAATTCTCGCAATCTGTTTTCCGCACAGCCCCTCCCCCACTATGCATTTAACTTCCACAACCAGACAATTGTGACGAGTTAGCTGACAAGAGCAAGATAGGGAAGAGATGCATGACAAATTCTAGTTACTTGGAAGGGGCACCTGCTTATTTTTATAGGCTGCAACAGACAAATAAAAAAATACCTTCTACGTTGACAAAGCAAAACCCTACTCTGTTGTGGCTTTTTTAATTTACAAAGTAATGTGCACGCTATCGCACAGTGCACCTGGTGTGTAGTGCTGTGCGTTGGTGCACTGTATTGTGTTGCCATTTATTTGAATGGCATCCCAATACACATACATTGTGGTGCAGGTGCTATTCATTTAAATGACACCTCAGCACACCTAGCACATGGTATCATGCCTTTAGCACACCACCTATGGTGTGAACCATCCCTAAAAGATTGTATGTCTAGTCAAAACTAACTTTTTTGTGTCATTTTGGATGATATATGAAAGGGTTAGAACCCCCATGTTGGGTTTTACTGCTGATGGTTTGCACCTCACTTCCTCTTCCGCTGACAACTGATTCACAAGATAGGTAGTGAGGGTAATTCTCAAGAAATACATGATTTCTTTAGTAGAATAGGAGAAGGCTACAACCCCTGACAGATCTATATTTTTGTGTAATTCTTGCAGATTTTTCCTCACTTTTTGTCTAGTGATACCATTGTCAGCAGAAGAGGAAGTGACAGGAAATCTCTCTAATGGAGTCCTGGACAGCAGTAAAACCTGACAGAGGTTTTAATACTTCCCCCTCAATTCAGAAATAAGAAAAAATGTTTTGGCTGGGCATACACTACATAGGTGCTAATCTCTTGTTACTATATGGTCTGCCGCCCCTAGATGGTATATCAGTTATAGGGCACTCAAGTGAGCTTAACTCTCAGCTGGCTCTGCTGCCCTGTCAAAGAGTCTTACTAAACACATCATAGGAGTCTCACTCATCCTGTTGCATACTCTAAAAGGAAAACAGATGTCTACAATGCAGACAATTTGTTACAGGCATTTTGGTAGCAATTTCTTGTACTGCATTGCTGATAGATTTTTTAAGGCTTCTTTACATTTTCAGCAGGAATCCCACCAGAGAAAGATGCCCTGTGCATGAAGTTTGTTTGCTCTCTGTGTGTTTGCATAATTGTCCTCTGGGTGACCCAGTTTCTTCTGTTCTTCTGACAATCCAAAACATAATGGTAGGTTAACTGGCTGCCAACCACGTCCTACTGTGTGTATGAATGTCCTGTGGGTTTTAGATTGTGCATCCCTTTGGAGGGCAATGACATATGAATGGGTCTATGCCCAATATGTGAATATATATTAAATATAGATAAATGTACTGTTAAGGGCCAGTATTGGGTTGACAATTAGTTAGGTCATTGGGGCCAGGGTTAGGTTTCCGGAGCAGCCTTCAGTTTGGGTACTTGATTTATAGGACTATAGGCCTGTAAGCATCAGCACCTGACACATACTGGCAATTAAAATGTAATCACAAAGTATTTATTACTGTAAAAAACTTTTAGAAGTTACTAGTCGAAACACTGTAATAATAATACTGTTACAGAAGGAGTGAGGCATTCCCACAGCAGTTGGGCACACATGGGAGCTCAGGTAGAAAGATCTTGCTACCAGAGTATCCGGGCGATATGAAAAACTCTGTCTTAGAGTGCCCAAAATTGTGCGAATTTCAGCCTTTTCTTGAGGAACTGCCGCTGCTGTCGGCACCCTTTTGGCCGTCTTTCCTGGATTAGTAGCTGGCAGCCACTGTCAGAATACAGTGCAAACAGCGGGAATTCCTCAATCGACACACCCGTAGTGTTGATGGAGGAATCTGCTCTATTTTGTTCATTCAGCCCGCGGGTTGAACGAAAAAAATAGAGTAGTCTATGGTTAGCCTTACTCAACTTCTTCATGTCTAACCAAATCTTAACAAGGGTCTAGGTAGACTGAAACTTAGAGGGTTTGACAAATACAATTATAAAAGCCTGACTGGTCCAGATGATCAAACTGGTAATTATTTAAAGGGTGGATCGTAATCACCCATTAAATAGTCAAGAGCCATAATCCTTCCAGAGTTTTAGGACTTTGGTACTTAATGAACTATAATTTAGCTTGGGGTCCCTCACTACAAAACATAATTGTACTGTTTTCCATCTCCTTGTCTTATGCCCACTACATCCTGACTATAAATCTTAAAGAATCTATCGAAAATACACAACCAGTTTATTTGACAGGAGTTATTGCCAAAGTTTAACAGCTCCCTGTACACAGAACAAAGAGGCTTAAGGCTAGCTAAAGAAGTAAAAACAACATATATTTATATTACATCCCTGATTTTGAGTTCATGCACCTTAATATAAAAACAGCTTTTATCGGGTCCCAATAAAATGATAGGTGAGGAAGGATGTTTTACTGAAGGATTGGAATGTATAAAATAAATGTAGAAGGCCAGATTTCTGACTTTGCTGATATTTTCTCTCTCTTCCGGCCTTGACTCTTTCAAAATATAAGAGCACAAATTTTGGTATCTGTAAACTCATAAAAAAAAAGCCCAAAAGACTAATTTGTGATACTCTGGATATTCTGTAAATATAAAACTGAATGCCCAGAGACTTATTCAATCAAACAATAGATGCAAAAGGCAATGATATACATTTAACCAAGATACCCCATCCCATCATAATCAATTCTCATCCATTATGTGTGGACAATAAAAAATCATTTTGATTGTTATAGGTTTACAGTACTTTTTTGTCTTATTGTTTATCTTAATCTGTACTAGAAAATGATAATGCAAGCATGGTACATAACTATAAGCACCATAAAGTTCAAGCCCCATCAATGTTACAGAAATACCATAAATTACACAATGTTGTAGCACATTTACCACCCACAATTCCCTCATGGTAATGCTTGGGCTTCTAAACATATTGAATGGGTATGGAACATTTCACTATGAGATGCAGGGTGGGAGCAAGTGATTAAGTAAGTGCTTGTACAGTAAACTCCCAGGGCGATCTTGAGAGCCAAGGTAAAGAACTCAAAGTATATTTTAGCACATTCTGCTACCAGTAGTTTATTTTATATCAGCACATGTCTATGTTAGATAAAGGCACTGTTTTCTCCCACTGATAGGAATCAAAATTAAGATACATAAAATCATTTTCAAACATTATTTAGACATGGTGCCAAATCCCTGCCACAGATAACCGATCCCATTTTCTGTCATAAAGTTATAATTTTCCTCCTTATTTCCCTTTTTCTTCAATCTTGAAAAGTAAAACTATAACAGTTAAATATAGTTACAATACATTTACATTCCAGCACAATAGCATGCACAGAAATCTTTAAAGATATTCTAGAAATAATTAAAGCTATATTGTTTTTCTGTAATGTGTAAATCTTCATATTATTTATATATATATATTTTATATATGTTCACAGTTTATTAGCTTTCAGCCTAAAACATTTTAATGAAACAAACAGGAGATCAAGATTATGTTGATATAGTTGACCTATGTAGTAAAAAATTGACAAAGTTCCCTTTTGCATATATTAAGTATAGTTATGTATTGATTCAACTACAGTTCTTTAGAAACAGTCTTCAATTCATAATGAAAAATGTGTGTGTAAAACTATGGTCATTACTACATGATGTTCCTCCAGCAGTCAATAAAAATCAACTCACAGTTTTTGTTAGGAATTGGTGTGGGCCTCACATACTGGTTGCCTGGCTGTAAAAACAGAACTGAAGTTGAAAATTGTAAGATGCCAACAGTGGAGCCAGGTGTAATGCAACTCCATCACACATACATAGAAGTTATGTCATCACTGGCTGTACAATGGCCGTAGAAGAGAGGAGTTAAGTGTGGAAGAAGATTCTGAAAAGATAATAGCAGCGAAGGAGAGCACGGGGCTGTTATTGCTGGAGGCAAAATAAGTGGTAAGTTTGCCATGATGTTCAAGTATGTATGCTGTGCATTAAGACAACTCAGCACTTTCAGTACTTTAGATATCACTAACCTAAAAGTATGCATATCATGCAAGTCATGGAAAAGTCACAGCTCCTTGCTTCAGATCTCTAACAAAGTATTGCAGGGAGAAGATCGGTATGATAGCCAGGCAACTAGCATCATGAAAGGAGAAGTCAGAAATGACAGCCTCCATGTTACTGTCAGTATAGGTTTCCTTTCAGTATAAAATTATCCAGCACAAAGGAAGCAGCAATGTGAGCAGAAAGACAAGATGCTCAAGCACTTCTCTCTGTGCTGTATTTTAAAATGAAGGCCACACATTTTAATTTTGAAAGCAACCTGCCCAATTAAATTCCATCCAAAATGTAATGAACAGAGTTGTTTAGAAATATTTCTTTCTTTTTTAATTGTACAGCATGTGCCATTATTCTGCATCCAAAAAGAAACACCACAGCCAGTTCATTCACTGGAAACCAATGACATTTCCAAGGCACTTTTCTGAGGCACTTATATGGGAGCTGAATAAATGTCCATGCAAAAGCAGCATATACATTCACAGGCACTTGATAGAAGAAGTCATAAGAAAGCCTACTGGACATTTTTTGGAAACCAGCAGCATCACTGGAGTTACCTGAGAATCTAAGGTAATGTTTATAAGTAAAAAGAACGCCAATAGAAATATTTACATTCTATGGTTATAGGGTAAAACTAAACACCATATTTTGCAAGCCTAAAATTGTAATTTCCCTCTGCTCCTTTCTCCCCTCTGCAGCTGTTCCTCTCATTCAGCATGTTATTAATATGAAAAAGGAAATAATTCAGGTACAACGAGGCCTCTAGACAGCAGCCAGGTGTACCAACAGATGATGCAACTAATCAGCTACTCCTGATTAAGCTGGCTGTGTCCAATGTCCTGGCTGCCCAAATGTGTGACTGACTTGGTGTTTGAAACTGAATGCAATCTAAATAGGGGGATTCTCAGATGTAATATATAATTTCGCTGGAGTAATAAGAATGTAAAGTTGGTATAATTATATACATTTGCGTTTGGTTTGATTCTAATAAAGAATGTACATTCTGTATGAGCCTGGAGTTCTCTCTTAACAAAACATAAACATGGTGTCAATCATGCCAATATTTCCTAAAGAAGTGAATGTTTACAAAGCTTTAAATGCTGGTTTGGCCTACAAAATGGCATTTGTTATTGTGTATTAGTAACAGGATATCTTCTTGTGTACTGAAAGAAATATAGGGGGTGCAATTGCAACTTCATTCTGATGATACTAATTGCCTGGCTGTCTCTGGTTGGAATCCTTTGTCCCATAAAATGCATGCAAATCAGTAAAGTTAGCATACAGTCAGAACTCCTCATATGTTCATTTGTTCCTGGACATAGACTCAAAGTACTGAAGCCAGAGAAATAATGTTTTCAGAAAGAGAAGTGAGCAATGCAACCCCTATATATCCACAGAACAGGTTTCCTTTAATACTAAACAGATTTTCTGCTCATAGAAAGATAATGTGCTTCCTTAAATAGGAAAAATATCATTAGATCCGTATGTTCCCTCCTGGGAATTCTATGTGAGCTTGATGGGACGTTCTATCCTGTGCAAATTCAAATCCCCCAAGTCCCAGGTCCCCGTCTTGTACATTATCTCTGACCTCTGCTGGTACAGGACTTGGCTGTTCACTGCCTTGCTGTGCAGAGTGAGGCATACTGGATGACGACTCTATGTCTTCATAAGCTGCTGTCAGTTCATCATGGTTAACAATGCAGTCCGCATCCTCTTCTTTTAGCCCCTCCTGTTTAAACACAATTTCATACATTTTAGAAATAGACAGCAAAATAAACAGAATCTAAAAAGATTGTTTATTATTCCTATTAAATGAACTATTCGTAATCAAACTGACATACTGTATGTCTGACTTACAGTATGCATGAAGTAAAGCTTGATTTTACTCAAAACTGATAAGTGTAGGCTTATTGCCAGTGTGGTATAGCACATTCCAATGGCTTATATATCCAAAACACTCAATGATTTAGACCTAACAAAGGAAAATCGGAACCCTGTTGTATTCTCAGTGCGAGTAAACAAAAAACTCAGAGTGAAGGATGAACGCATGAGTGTCCAGTGGATAGAAGCTGGGGCCACCGAGAAATATAAGCAGTATTTATGGGGAAGTTACTGGAACTCCATACAACTCCAATCCATCTGCTATAAAATTCATCCAAATTCCAAACACTGGACAACAGAAATCCATAAGACATAAGCAAACTGACTCTCCAGGTTTAAAATTGAAACTGAACTCAGCTGATTTACAAGGTGGAGTATATAAATATAGTTTGACCTAACTGGCACGTTGTTAATAATGACAGTAGATTTTTTTCCCACACTTTTTTATTACAACTGTACAAAAAATGTTGTAGTGCAGACAGAAGCCATTGCTAAACATCATTGCAACAACAACAGTTGCCACTATGCCAGTGCAGTTTTAAAATGGTGACTGGGACTTATGGCTCACATGCTACAACCTCAGTGTACGTTTTTCAGTATGTGCAAATAAAACGTTATATGTCTTTTTTCAAACATAAACCTAATTTGAACAGATTTGTTGTAAGGCCCCACCCCCCCCCCCCCGCCATATTTCCACTATATACCCACAATTACTATCTTCCTACTTTCCTTCAGTGCAAAGAATAAGAATAAAAAAACTTCCTGGGGACACCTATTTCTCAAGAGGACTGGCAAGACATTTGGCTTATTACTGCAATAACCTTGATCAAAGTTCTTGCAACTGAAACCAATTATATGAAAACTACACATGCTATCCTTGGCTACCTCTTTCAGTGTTTCAGGGATCACAGTGTCAAGGGCACGTTCTGACACATAAGGTAGGATTGTCCAAAGAGTAAATGTTTCTGGTCCCGTACTTACCAAGTAGTCTACACTCTTTTAAATATACCAATCTGAAAAACCCAGTAGAAGCTCTTTTAAATAAAGAAGCAGTGGACTGCACCAAATCATAGTGTTGTTTACCATGTCTTTACTACTATGTAATGGAAAAACCAAGTCATTCCTTTCAAGGAACTTAAATCTTGTGTCAATCTTTGCATAACCTTCGAGAAAATGGCTACCTAAACTTCATAAAATTTGGGAACCCTGAATCACACACTACTTACTACAGAATTTGATTGCTCTCTCCTCACAATTCGAATCCATCATTCCTTGACCTATGTGGTCTTGACCCAACCCCAATAAGCCTCCCTCCCCTTTATATTACCCCTCCTACCTCATCCACTCCCCCCTCAAACTTCTTCCCTAACCCCCCTTTACTTTTTTCCCCCTCATTTTTCTTATACCCCCTAGGTACTCGCCACACCTACTACCCTGCTCCTTTGCTTCCCAACTGTTGCTCTGAGCTTATACTTTGGCTAATAAAACAGAATATTTCTTTTGCACTGCTAAGATGGTTATGTGCCTCATTAGGCTTGTTTTAAATACAGTTGAATTGGTTGTACTATGAAACTCTTATACTACCTCTGGTTAATCAATAACTGTAAATAAAAAAAATTATTAAAAAGAAAGTAGACTTGAACTCACAAACTGATTATTTGCTATCTTATATTAGCAAGCATGCACACACTACCATGAAAAATGTACCTTTTGTGTTTAACTACTAAAGACACAGTCTCATAGCTGTATATCTGCAGTATGAGATCTCAGACTGCTAGTCTCATGGGATTTAGAGTGCGTTCTGGTGAGTTCTGTGTTGCTTGCTGGAGAGGAATTTGCATCTGACATGAGGAAGAAAAGCCTTTTTTCCCCTACCAATATGGCCACCTCCACATAGAGACACAGTGCATAGCATGGTAAGCAATTAATGGGGAAAGGATCAAGTGCAGGGAGCCTACGGACAATACTGATTACTAGTCTTTTGCTCTCTGCTTGCCTTTTTTTGGCACAGCTCCCAGAGTTTAAGTCCACTTTAACAAAAAAAAAAGAAGGAAGATTCGGGTTATTATGGGCAACACAGACAATTTATTAGTCATTTTGATAAGAGACCAATTCATTTTTTAGTTTGCAGACATTCACATTACTTACTGCATAAGCCTTTGGACTGGTCAGCACTCGACCGATGGAATTGCACCACTGAGGTAATGTGCTTGTCAAAGGAGGTCCACTATGTGTTAGTATTGGCTTGAGGTATCTTTGTAACAGTTAAAGATATAAAACAATGTAGAAAGTTGTCAAAATACACATTATTTTCTAGTAAGCACTGAAAAAGGAAACATTTTATTCACATCTCAGATCCTGGGTAGCCACGTTCACTGACAGCTCTAAAATACAATTATATGATCTCGCTCAGCTCATCTGCCGGGAATCCTAACCTTCTCTAGAATGTAATGAACTACTGTCTACAGTAAGGCAATAATTGCCGAGTTGTTCAGAGCTGGTATTGTACTATTTATCTTTGCTTACATTATTTACATCCAAGGCAATGCTTTTCTGGTGTGCCAAAAAGGTAAAATAGTTTCCAACTCATAAGCAACTCCTCATTCCTTGCATGGTAATATAAAACCCTGCCAATAACTAAAAGTACAAAATAAGTACGGCAATGATCCTCCCTCACAGCAGAAAAATGGCAGCTGAAATGCAAAACTGGCTGCACTGGACAATAAAGACATTTCCTACTCCTCAGTTTATATAAAACAGATAGTGTCATATACTTATAGCCTTCCTTTGTTATTATACATTTATAAAACTCTGCCACAAACTGGCAAATATAGTATCCCTAGTGTACATGAACAATAAAATACATGAAAAATAAAAAAACTACAAGGCAGAGAAAGACATAAATGGTCACAAGAAGTGGATAAAAATAAAAAAATCTAGGACCTGATGTTCTGGGAACATCTAAGATTAGATTGATAGACGGGGTATATGGCACACAAACCATATCCAATATGACATGGGCATATCAACAGGAGGTCCACACTAAAGTGATCAGAACAATTCCATTCTTTCAACTCCACCCCACTCTGGACTCGCCACCCCCCCTTCCCTACATTATCACTCCCACAAACATAAATAAAAATTATTTATACTTATCTTATTTATAGTTGTCTTAGGTGTAGCCCAGTGATGTCACAGGCCCACTTCAACCAATTCTATTTAGTAAGTATTTAGTATGCAGATCCTAAATGTTGCGAAGAACTGTGGTGCTTATTGACATAACTCTACTCTCCGTAGCATTTTCCTTTGGGTCCAGGGCGAGAAAAGAGGATGGAAATCGTTGCTTGCTGTGCCTATTTTCTGTGTAGTGAACTCATCCCGGAAGTCAAACACACCCGCTGCCGAGCTAACACCCTCACAATATATATACATACATACACACACAGTATTGCTGTCCCTAGACTTTTTGCAACCAAAGCAGCCAGAGTGGGGTGTTGGTGTAGTGATGTAGTGGGACGTGACATCCCTCCCAGCTCCTGGAGGCCCCCCAGGAAGGAAAAGATGGGCTCTATTTGACTTTCTACAGCAGGGGTGCCTATTAGGTAGATCGCAATCTACCAGTAGATCGCAAAGCGAAAACAGGTAGATCGCAATCGGCTCACTGAACTGTGTCCTGTCCTCCCGCGGTGCTTGTGTGGCTGAATGTGTCAGACGCCGCAGATGGGAAGGAGAGGAGACTTGGGAAGCTGCTGCAGTAAAGGTAAGAAAAGACAGACAGGAGAGAGACAGCAGAGAAAGTGAGAGAAGAGACAGCAGAGAGAGAATAAAGACAGCACAGAAAGTGAGAGAAGAGACAGCAGATAGAAACAGGGGAGAGAGAGAGAGAGAAGAGAGGGCCGGTTCACACCACAAAGTTTGCGTTCCAGAGTGTTCGGCCTCTAGAACGCATTGGAACACAAGCCGGCCGGTTCCCTGCGGGAGAGGGCGTGGTGGTGCATTGAAGTCATTAGATGCTGTAGAACAGGGGCGCCCACAATTTTTCGTCTGGAGTTCTACTTTTCAAATGACGAGCTCAATGAGATCTACCAACGAAAAAACATCTGCGGGAGGGGGGGTGGCAGTGCATTGAAGTCAATGGCACCGCAGCCACGCCCTCAGTGTGATCGCCCGCTCCCGTAACGCAGTCACATTAATGCCTGTGTTCCGGTCCAGAGCGATCTGCAAAAATGCAGCATTTTTGCAGATCGCACTGGACCGGAATGCAGGCACTAATGTGCCTGCATTCCTGGTGCGGCGATTGCACTGGGGGCGTGGCTGCGGTGCCATTGACTTCAATGCACTTCCACCCCCCCTCCCGCAGATGTTTTTTCGTGGGCATGTCTTTCCCTGCATTTCGTGGGCATGTCTTTCCCTGCATTTAGCAACCTCTCCATTTAACAGCTGGTTAACAGCTTGATGCTACTGATAGGCGAACAGACTGATGTTGCGGATTGGCTCTGTGGTGATGTCACATGATCTATACCCAGTATATATATCTGTATGATTTTACAACATACTAGCTCTGAGGAAGGGGGAATCTTTCCCCCAAAATGTGCCAGCTAGTTGGTCTTTTCTGGGACTCGCATTGCATCTCTATTTTCATTCCATATGCTAACATGTGAGTAGTATTTTATGACATATATTTTTACTCGATTTAATAAAATGTGATTACACGAAGAGAAGGCGCTGTCTGTTTTTACTTGTTTTACATATCTTGTGAGGATACTTCCCAGTGGCCTGAAGGATGGCAGCCTTTCTTCCGACATACTGATGTGGAAGAATTTTTGAACTGGGGTCAGCTGAGCGCTGTGGTGTGCAGTTTCTTTGGATGTCTGGGGATTTCCAATTACAACCAAATCCTGGCTATCACTTACAACAAAGTAGGTTTTGTAATTTGATACATATTTGGTTTGATATGTTATACGCACTTACAAAAAGTGTACCTTTATAATACTATATGAAATGATGGGCTGGGATTAAATATGTTATCACTAAAAAGCTTAAGCATGAAAACCGATATATGAATCTTGGCCTTTTAAAAGTATTCACCGTGTCTCCAAACACAAATGAGTTATAAAGACATTCATATGAGTTTCTTCCATTTTTCATTTTCTACTTCTTACTTACACTGTGAAGCCAGTGAGAGCTGAAGAAACACTAGCATGGGGCCAATTATTACCACTCAACCATCAGTTTGCCATTATTTGCAGCATATGGTTGGTTTTATTGGCAAGTTTAACCTCTTGCCGTCCGCCCGTAGTAAAAAAACGGACGGACAATTTTAATTCTTTGTTGGCTGATTTAGATGGACCCCCTGTTAGAAACCTACTTTACAGTGACAGCTAATGGTTGAATGATTGGCACTTTCTGTGCACAAAAAGCAAATATTGTGTAAGCCTCCTGAATTTAAATTCTTTTTTTTTTACCTATATAAATTTGTTGGGGAAAATACAAATAATAAATAGTCAATTGTGAAAACACTTATCAGAAATAATGGGATGAGTGCTATTTCAGGCTGCGCTGTGAAAACAAATTGTTAATACAAGCATTCACTGCTTGTGGCACAGTATGCCCTACAATATTAATCTCTCTCACTACTTAAAACCTACAGCGCCACTTTTCTCCCCTGACAACCTATAAAACTCACATTCTCCATTTTTCCTTAAAGAAGAACTCTAGGCATAGTAAAAATTAACCCTTGCAGTGGGACTACCCTCATACTGAAGGGGTTAACTGCTTATTTTGGTCTAGAGTCTAAAATACAGACTATATACTCACTCAATCCTAGGTTCCAAGGTGGTGACCACTCACCTCTGTCCCATTCTGCTTCAGCTGTGGAATATTCCTTGGCACCCTCACTCCAATGGAAGTGAATAGACATGAGGACGTACAAGGTCATTGGACGGCTGGAACCGGGGGATGAATAAGCTGGTCGAGCAGCCAGACGGGACTGGGTGAGTATATATTTTTTTATTCTAGACTGTAAACCAAAATTAATACTTAACCCTTGCATTGAGGAGTAGCCCCACTGTAAGGGTTAATGTTTAATATGCCTGGAGTTCTTCTTTAAGTCTGCACCAAAAATGTATCTCAGGGTCAAGCTCGGTGCACTATTTTTGTCAGAGTTTTTCCTACCCTACATAGTATTTACTTTAAAGGCAATACAGGCTACCAGAGGACATGGAGCTGCTTAGGTTTAACCTCAAATAGCTATTGATTTTTTTGCATCCCCAAGGCAAGAGCTAAATCACAGCATAAAAAGTCAAACAGCCCTGAGTCTTGCAGATCCATCAGATCTACTTTGAAGCTCCATCCAAATAGGTAGTGAAAATCAAGCAGGCATCGACAGTGCTTGTACTAAGTTTACTGAGAAAGATGTATGTGCTTTCTACATGAACGTGGAACATCGCTTAAAATCCAGTGACGATTAGAGAGGGGTCTTGGTCTAGAGCTACGTGACTCTAAAATCAGTTATAAGACATCAATTGAGGTCCAAGAGAACATGTTCATATTTGGCATCTAAGCAGATCTTATACAAACTTTCATTTTGCAGGCTTGGCAGGTGTTAAATCCAGAGATATTGAAATATGTATGTGTGAACCT
>NW_017306474.1:0-5055 GCF_000935625.1 Nanorana parkeri
GTGGAGGATGTAGCTCCGACCAGGTCGGAACGCACATTGGTAGGCCTCACCTTGTTCTATGACGCAAGGCTATTGCTATGTACTGGAAAAAGCCGGCCCCGCCGGAGTTGTCCTTTTGGAAAAAATTAGTGAATGATAACCTGCCTCTATACCAGGATACGTATGCTAACAGGGGTTGCCCAGGGAAATTTCATAAAATTTGGGATAGCTGGCTAGAATGCACTAACTCGGCTGCTGACCTAGATGCCCGCTCCTGAGTAGGAATTAATGCCCAGGAAGGAAGGCTCCGGAACGATCTAGACAGTCCGACCTATGGGTCCGGACGAGATAGGCGCCCTATAATGAGGATCGCATATCCAACGACCTCCTATCTAAGCAGGGCCTCTGGCTGTTATGTGGAGGAGCTGTTAGAAGACCTAGTAAGGCCCCTTGAGTAATGATTCCCCCACCTGAAGTGTAGGACCAGAACTGTATTGTTTTGTTAGTTTTCCCTTATGTTGCTTTTTCTTTTGTATTTTCTTTATTGAAGTAGTAATGTTATGTTGAATGCACTGCTATGCATGGTGCCACCGATGTAAGGCACAAATAGCGTGCACTGTTATGATGTATGTCTCAAAATCCAATAAAGTGTTTTGCAAAAAAAAATATATATAAATAGATATAGATAGATAATATAAAATTTCTATAATATTCAGTGTCTATCTATTTAAATACTTATAAATAAAAAGTGTATCCACAGTGTAAAATATCTAGTATCAAAATCATATACAATGTCAAAAATTACAATATATAATATTTACACTCTTGTGTTTTTCAATAATAAAGTGATCAAGTGATAAATTAGTGTCAAAGCATTTCTGTGAACAGCTGATATGTAAAGTACAGGGATTCAGGTACTGAATGAGATGACTCGGGGACCTATACACACACACACACAATAGGTTGGACTTGATGGACTTATGTCTTTATTCATCCTCAAATACTATGTAACTATGTAATATGATATCTCCTAAAAGCATCACTCCACTCCTATATGACAACCAGGTCAATAGTACACAGATAATGATAGTAGTGATATAGGAAATTACATAAATAATGACATGATTGAAAAACATATGAAAATACAATGGTAATGTCATAAATATTGACACAATCAATACTGGCAATTGAAGTGGAGGAGTCATGTGGTATCTCAACGTTTCACGCTTAGTAGCCCTTCCTCAGGAGATGGAGAATATCAATTGAACAGGTAACACATGTGCATCCAGATGGACCAATTTGGGTGGAACCCAGACTCGAGGAGAAACCAGGTGAGGATCAATGCCCCCAAACAAGCAATAGAAAGTGGGAGTCACAACATAGATGAGAAAAACCCATAAGTGCTGGTTCCACTAGAGGTAAGAAGGTCTACCCATCAGGGCATACACAGCCACAGAGGACCCCAATATTCCACACTCCCAAGAGCCCTCAGCATTCACACAGCCGCCCTGGAGATGAATGGTCTTCAATTTCAAAATCTTCAATTGCCAGTATTGATTCATACAGGTCTATTCACAAAAGGGTGAAGAGTTTGGAGAAGGCAGGAGAAGTGAACAATCTAGGACAGGGGTCTCAAACTCAATTCCCTAGGGGGCCACTCGACATCTTTTTCCCCATGGGGGCCGCTCACCAAATTTCAGGTGTTTACATGCAGCTGCTGTCACCTGATCATTAACTTGAATAGGTGGCAGCTGCCGCCTTTAAACGCCAGATTAGGGATGCAGGAAACGCAAGTTCTTTATGTAGGAATCCCTAATTGCACCTAAAGATACAAGTGTGAATGGAGCCTAATACACTTATACTCCCCCGAAACCCCCCCATACACATGAAAAAATACAATGCCGGCCGAAAGGATCCGAGAGCTGCTGGCACAGAAGCAGCTATGCGGTCTGCATTCGACAGAGATGCAGACCGTGTAGCTGCTCCCGCAAGTCCGGTAAGCGGTCCGTCATAACCGCGTACCACACTTGTGAGCTAGCTGCGGGCCACATAGTACCGGCCCGCGGGCCAGTTGCAGACCGCGGGCCAGTACTTTGAGACCACTGATCTAGGAAAATATAGCTGAACTGGTAAGTGAGCTGAATTGGAGAATTTTTCCAAATCAGCTATGTTGTCCTTGATTGTTCACTTCTCCTGCCTTCTCCAAACTCTGCACCCTTTTGTGAATAGACCTGATAGTTTTTATTAAATATATACATTTTTAAAGCTGTAACTTCTCAATTTACCAACAAAAACTTTTCCAAGTACAAACTGGGTACCAATTGCTATAACCCCAGTTAAGGAATACAAGTCTTATATCTCAAATACATTGATTGTACATTTAACATACAGTAGGAGGAAGCAGGTAAAATGGTTTGCCCAGCGTGGTTCCCCAGAGTGGAATTGTCAGACAGGTACTAAAAGCACCCTGTAAAAAATTGCATGCTTTTGAATAATATCTTCCTGGCCCAGGAGTCTGCTGCTGAATTCTGTTTCCACACACCAGAGTTCATATTGGCTGATCCTCCCCTTCAGAAACAAATCATACAACCAAATGCCTAGCTTTTTTTGTTTGTTTTAATTCATGGTACAAAGGAAATAGTGGCACAATTCTTGTTGGCTAAAACAATGTAGGGCACCATTCTACTTCAGTCTATTAATGGAAATGTACAGGTGAAACTGGAATAATTAGAATATCGTGCAAAGTTCATTTATTTCACTAATGCAACTTAAAAGGTGAAACTAATATATGAGATAGACTCATTACATGCAAAGCATGATAATTCAAGCCGTGATTTGTCATCATTGTGATGATTATGGCTTACAGCTCATGAAAACCCCAAATCCACAATCTCAGAAAATGAGAATATTACATGCAATCAATAAAACAAGGATTGTACATAGAACAATATCGGACCTCTGAGAAGTACAAGCATGCATATGTACTCAGTACTTGGTTTGGGCCCCTTTTGCAGCACTTACTGCAATTACTTTTGCACGATATTCTAATTATTCGAGTTTCACCTGTATATTTGACAAGAAGATGCAAAAAAACTGGAATTAAAATTAGATCACATAATAGATAAACACAGATAGGATAAACCATTTATTTAGCAATTAGAGCACATCCAGTTTGTTACTTTGCCCCACAAACATTTACTGCATGGATAGTTTTACTTAAGCAGTGACGTTAAAGAGCAAGGCTAAAAGGCAGTGGAGCACATCAATAGCTTGTGCTCTGCACTTCTGTGCAACGTCTTTTGATTATTTAAACCTTAAGGAGTTTATCATAGTTTACCTATCTGTGTTAAACAGTATAAGGTCGTGGTCTGATATTTTATAACTTGGCCATACACATGAATGGTCAGATGTTTAGTACCCCAGCCATGGAAATGTACTGTATTAAGCAAATAATAAAGACTCCCTATATAGTACTAGTGAAAAATGCCACACACACTTAAAAATATTTAAAAGTTAAATTAACTTGTCTTAGTTTCAGACAACTGGTTACAAAGATAGCAGTATCAATGTCCCATCCAGTGCTCAGAAAGGGGCATGACCTGCAGCTATCTTTTGTGTTGGAGGTCACTGCGCTTGATGATCAATGGTTTCGGCTATGGATCCATCTGCAATCCTGCTCAGTAAAGCTCTGACTTGTCTTTCATAGTATGTTCAAAGCAAAGAGTTATGAATTTGTGACTGCACTACACATTTCTATACTTAGAAACAATCCAAAAACTTAACCAATACTGTTATCCACTACTGCTAAATACCTTGTTATGTTCAGCTATAACAGTTAATCAGTAAGTTCTATTTCCATAGTGCTGATTTTAATTTAAAATGAAAATAACATATATATAGCGATAGCCAATGACTGTTTCTTTAACAATTAGCATGCTTTCTTAATAGCAAACACCTTAAGAAAGCATGCTGATGAAACATTTTAAATATTTTTAGCCTTTGTAAACAACACGTAAAGAGAAGTATGATGTTGAGGACCAGGGTTCCCACCTGAATTGGTGAAAACTGTAAAATCCCTTGCGTTTGTTCCTTTATTGCAGTAGCGGTGGTTTACAGCCTTCCTCAGTCTACTCTTGATTTCAGGTAATTTATCTTCCTGGTTGAGCAAAGCAGCGTCCTACGTCATCACTCAGATTACCGCCTCCACCTTTAAAAGGTGTAGTGACAGTGGCAACCATGCACAAGACAGGGGCATCTAGGTACAATCAAAACAGTTTTTCAAGGAGTCCCTGGGAATGTCTACCTTACAAAAGTTCAGATGGGCAAAACCTTGTAGAAGACTGTGCCACTGTCCTGACTGAATAACATTCCAGGTTCTATTGAACAGTTCTACAACCCTATTAGTTTGGGAATTTAGGTGAGTAATGCTCAAGAGGCAACACAGCTCTTTGATTACCTTTGACATGAAAGCGGGTCCGTCAAATTTTTCCTAACAATACTTGTACAGGAAAACATGTTGAACAGATATTTCACTATAATCTTAGAGGACATTTTTTCTGAGAGTAATTGCTTCTGGATACTTAGTGGCATAATTAAGGACTACCAATATGTGTCTGAGCAGGGGCGGACAGGGCCGGGGGGCAGTGTGGCAATTGCCACCCGGGGCTCTCTGCTGCCTTTAAAAAACGGCCGCTGCCGCGTGACTTCACTGACCCCCGCTAAAAGAATCCTCCAGCCGCCAGTGCAGTGGCTCCCTCCGCCACCACTTACAGAGTACAGAGCCGCTACAGATGCGGTTCTGTACAAGGGGCGGCCGTTCGCTCCTCAAGGTTGACCTCCGGAGGCCCTTACGGGCAGCCCTCTACAGTGCCTGATTAGATCCAGCCAGCCCGGATTGCATTGGTATGCGACTCGGGCTGGCTGGATCAGGCACTGTAGAGGGCCGCCCGTGGGGGCCTCCAGAGGTCAGCCTTGAGGAGCGAGCAGCCGCCGAGTACAGAGCCGCATCTGATGGGGGCAGGCTGGCCGGCCGGGTGCATGTGGCAGAGAGGCGGCGGAGGGAGGGAGCCACTGCAG
>NW_017306474.1:6312-6735 GCF_000935625.1 Nanorana parkeri
GTGTGCAGCTTCTGAGAAGATACGCTATTAGCGTAGCGGGCGCTTTGCAAAATGCACAGCCAGCTTCCTCGCTACGCTAATAGCGTATCTTCTCAGAAGCTGCACCCACCGCGCGCAAGCTTCTGACAGCGTGGGGGACGGGAGGCTGCACTTGGCGGTGGATCAGGTGAGTATTTTAAAAAAAAATGTTTTATTTTATGTTCCCGTGGACATAATTTGTCTGACTTGGTCAGACAAATCCTCAATCTGGGGACTGTCCCCAGAAATAGGGACCAGGGCACATGAGCTCCTGTGTTTGCGGAGTTGGTAGGAGTCACAAAGAGGCGGGATATCGGGGATGCAGGTCACAGGGAGAGAGGAACGAATGATCTGTGCGTTCTGAGGACGCACTAGAGGCGCAGAATCTAAGAAGGGCCAGGTATT
>NW_017306474.1:7668-12406 GCF_000935625.1 Nanorana parkeri
CCGCACCTCCTCCCCGCCTCACGCTTGCCGCTGCTAGACTCGCCCACCTGCAGCCACATGCCACACCTCCTCCCCGCCTCACGCTTGCCGCTGCTAGAACCGCCTGCCTGCATCCACGCTCCACACGCCGCACCTCCTCTCCGTCTCACGCTTGCTGCTGCTAGACCCGCCCGTCTGCATCCACACTCCACACACCACACCTCCTCCCTGCCTCACACTCACATTCCGCCTACATCCCTGATCGGCACAGGGACGTGAGGAGAAGAAGCAAGGAGGAGCAGGCGTGGGGGGATGACAGCCGCCGACAGACAGGCCCGATCTCAGAAGCAAGTTGCTGGAAGACTGCCCAGGTAAGCCTGCACTCCCCCCCACATGTTGCTCTATAATGTATTGCTGGGATTTGTATTCCTCTATAGCTGATGGTACATTGTGCTGTGTATTATACCATCAGCTATAGAGGACTACTGTATGTATAATGTACTATTGCTGGGATTTGTTGTACTCCTCTATAGCTGGTGGTATTCTGCATTGCGCTGTATAGAGGACTATAAATCCCAGAAATAATATGTTATACAGTGCCAGCTATAATGCACTATTGCTGGAGGTATTCTGCATTGCGCTGTATAATGTATTACTGGGATTTGTAGTCCTCTAGCCGGTGCCATTCTGCATTGATTGCTATATTGCACACCACACTTTTTTTTTTCCACCGCTCCAAGCGTTAATCCTGTGATGGACTACAATCTCAATACAAACTAGTAATCCATCACTGGAGCCATTTTTTAAAATCCCGATTAACCGGTTAATTGAACTTAATAATCGGCTAACTAATCGATTTTGAAAATAATCGTTAGCTGCAGATCTAGATAAATGGTCACCCTACACCAGGGAGCCCCCACTAACCACCAGGGAGCACCCACTGGCCACAATGGAGCCTCCACTACCAACCTGGGAGCTAACACAGAGCAACCACTGATTATCTAACACATGAAAATGGCGAGATCCAATATCATCCATGGTGAGACTGGAGAATGAGCAGCTGCTCCAAAACGGCTCCTGTTCTTTCATTACATAATACAGTAAGTAATAGGACACTGCAAAACATGGGTATACCAGGCTAAGTTCTGGTTCTCAGGGTACCCCATTTATCATCTTTACTTTTTTTCATGCATTTGCCAAATTGGGAGCCCCCCAACTGTGTGGTTCCAAAATCTTCCCTGGTCACTGTTATATCTGACAATAAGGCCATCCACTGACTCCCCAATCATGACCCATAGTGGGAAGTTGTCTTCTGATGTAAGGTTACCAACATCTCCCATGAGGTCAGGTAAAATAATAAGATCATTTACTTTGGACATACTTTCAGAATAGGCTATCTGTTTTTGTCCCCACAGTTCCCAAAACAGTGGAAAAATCACAACTCATTATTTAACTGTGTAGCAAGTTCTTAACCACTCCTATGACATGCTTTAAAGGAATCTTTACTGTGACGTGGGCTGTGGGCTAGTCATTGGCATTGCCATGTATACAGAGTACCTCCGTATGGCTTGAGCCAAGCTTGGCAGGGTCCACCAGACCAAGGCTTCAGGCGTCTAACAATGCCTCCACCTGGTGTCTTTCTATGGTAATAGGACATATTTGCCTTCAGATCATAAATTTGTTTTAAGAACCAGCTTGGTATATAGTGACATACACCCCCCCACATTCCATAAGTTCCTGTATTATGGGGCAATGGGCGCCACATGTCCCAGTTCTTGGCACTGCCAGCACCTATAATATCATGTCTCTCTCAAAGAAGAGACTTTTTTTACTAGGTGGCCATTCCTATCTCTCATCAACCGGTGTTGCTCCCACCTCTCTCAGAGCCTGTTTACCTCTTTGATAAAAAGGAACGGTCTTACCTAAGGTTAATGGTTTCTTATTTTCAGGGATTAATAGTCCAGAGTACAGATTCCAGAGTTAGACCCTAATGGCAGTATGCCACTCCTCAACTGACACCAGCTCATCCACACACTAAGGTTTGTATGCCTAATGGTGTGCTATATCTTAGGCTAGCTTCACACCTAGGCGACACCTCACCGCGCGGCAATCATGCACGATTCTGCGCGGATGGCCGCGTGGTCAGAAGTTGCCAAAGTGTAAACCGATCGCGCTGTGGGCGCCATTATTTTCTAATGGCACCCCAGTCGCGCCAGGCGGATCATGCAGCCACGCGTCATGTACAGGCCCGGCGCTACAGCAAGGCAAGTCAGGCGGCCGCCTGAGGGCGCTGCAGGGTGAGGGCGGAAAAAACAGGGCATTTTGACAAGTACTTGTACTTGTAGTGCAGGTGTGAACCTAGCCTCCACAAACAATTCTTCGATCCTCATAGGGTAATAATCACATGTGAGCACACCCTGCACTGGGATGACCATATTTGGTTAGGACTACTCCTTTAAGTTTAGGATACTACATGACATCCCAGGGTTGTATATCAAAGTAGGCCTTTTGGGGCTCCATTGTTAAAAAAGGTGCTATCATATGTGCCCATGCAGTAGGGCTTTGTAAGTCACTTTACTTCTGCTTCAAATAAAGAATCAAATCATTATGGCCAACAGATAGCTAACACTCTTCATAGATATGCAGCAAGGGATAAAACCTAATTAACCTCTGGCCGATTAACCCATTTATGGCAGCCTTACGTTTGTCCTAATTCTTGTTCCTTTTGACAGCTTGGTCTGCAATGAAGGGAGGAGAAAGATGTTAACAGAAAAAAAGAAATGTGTATATTGAATAATATAATTGCAAATACTAACTGCACGCAGTAATTGGAATACACAGTTTTTGCAATTGTGGCCTCTTCAGACTGTGCCCACTACTGAGATAGCATAGTACTACACACCTGAGCATATACTGTAGATAGCCGTGGTTGCTTGGCATCTGAATACTTGATGTTTACTGTTGATTACTGTTCTTTCAATTGTTATATCCTTCTATGGAATGCTTGATGAGATCTATATATTTGCTGAGTAAAACTGCTTACAAAACTCTCTAAGGTGTGTTGGTGTGCTGTGGATCCTATTTGGGTGGTACATTTTGGCTTGGGGACAGACATGCCTGGGATTTTCTGGCGGCTCCTTTTGGGGTGAGCGCTACACCTGTTTAAGCCTTTCCTTAGAGCATGTTTGAGGACTTACAAGTGAAATAAATGGCAAATGCATTAATCAATTCCTAACTAGCTTTAAAGTAAGGTGCAAATGGAAGGGCTTTACACAGTAGAAAGGCAAACATTTCCCAGCACACTCACCAGCCAGCCTGCAAAAAAAATGACACTGTCTAACTTTTAGGGATAAAAACAGAGGTTTTAGTTTCACAGCTTTTGCTAAATATATGGAAGCCACGCTGCCTCATCAAGGCCCCTCTGTGTAGTGCGGTCCTAACTCTAACCTATCAGAGTCTCCATCTTGGAGCACATGTAGCAAAAGATAAAATTGGGTGCAGGTTCACCAGGAGGCAGCCCAACCTCAATAAAGGCACAGGGACACACAAGGGACCCCGCACATCACAACGGCAGCTGAGAACCCCAGTGTGTCACTGCACCAAATCACTCATGCAAAACAAATGGCAAACACACTCATCAACTCATAACCAGCTTAAAAGCAAGGTGCACATGGAAGGGCTTTACACAGTACATGTACCACCACACAGTTATGAGACCCAAT
This sequence comes from Nanorana parkeri, assembly GCF_000935625.1. Classification (NCBI taxonomy): domain Eukaryota; kingdom Metazoa; phylum Chordata; class Amphibia; order Anura; family Dicroglossidae; genus Nanorana; species Nanorana parkeri. The sequence continues at coordinate 11,370 of NW_017306474.1, forward strand.
CATAAAACTACAAATTAAATAAGTAAGTATTCCTCTATTGGTCCTCAATTCAAAATGCAAAGTCGTTTTTCAGTAGTGTAAACTTTTTATGACCTGGCTAAGGAAAATAAAATGTATATAACAGTGTCACTGAACTTAAGTTCATAGACTGAGTGTCATAGTATCCATTGCGGGAATTACATAACTATTTAACTGTAACTAATATACAGTTCATAGAGCATGAACAATTCTAACAGTGTTTATATGTAGCATAACAACTTGCTTACACCACCATCAGGAAAAGATTGTATTATGTACTGTATGTGGGTAAAAATGTAATGATTGTATTCAGTAAATTAAAGTACATCTAAACTTTCCTTTAGTTTCGGATAGAGTCAGATAGTCAAAAACCCTGACAAGTTTGTTTTTGCTGCCTGTGTCTTATTAGAGAGATTTTTCTTCATTTCTGCTTCAAGACACAACGGGGAAAGAGAAATCTTTCCCAAGTAAGACAATTGTCGTCAGAACAGATTTGTAATGAAATCTCGCAATGCAGGCACACCACGGTGAATTATGCCTTTTCTTGATAATTTAGTAATAAGACCCTTAGCCACACCTTATGGCAACTGCACCCTTGTAGACATATTACCCTGGAATAAACCCTTACAACTAATCCTTATTTTTATAGCATGCAGTAAACTTCAATAGCAAATCTATTCACCTTGTTGAACTAGGGCTTACAAAGCTTGGCAATCTGAAAATGTCTTAATTATAGATATGGGAACTCTGTGACCCTACACTGAATGTAGAGTTATCAAAGCAACGTCATATAGTACATCCAATGACATTCATAATCATGAAACATTGTCATATTTGTCTGTTATTGTGGGGAGGCACAGGAAATATGCAACAGTCCTTGGGATTTTATGACTGAATTGCAGTCTCAGTGGAGATAAGCTGGGCATAAACTTAAAACACAACTTGTATGCAGCAATACATTAAATTACTTCCTTTGAATTGTGCAAATAAATCTTATAGGGGCTTATATATATATATAT
>NW_017306474.1:12418-31758 GCF_000935625.1 Nanorana parkeri
ATATATATATATATATACACTTTATTGCCAAAAGTATTGGGACACCTCTCCAAATCATTGGATTCAGGTGTTCCGTGAAATTTCTTTGCTACTAAATATTCCACGGTCAACTGTTAGTGGTATTACAACAAAGTGGAAGCAACTGGGAATAACAGTAACTCAGCCACCAAGTGGTAGGCCACGTTTCCATGGCTGAGCATCTGCATCCAAGCCTTACATCACCAAGTGCAATGCAAAGGGTGGTGTAAAGCATGCCGCCGCTGGACTCTAGAGAAGTGGATACATGTTCTCTGGAGTGACGAATCAGGCTTTTTTGTCTGGTAATCTAATGGACGTGTCTGGGTTTGGCGGTTGCCAGGAGAATGGTACTTGCCTGACTGCATTGTGCCAAGTGTAAAGTTTGGTGGAGGGGGGATTATGGTGTGGGGTTGTTTTCCAGGGATTGGGCTTGGCCCCTTAGTTCCAGTGAAGGGAGCTCTTAAGCCACCAGCATACTAAGACATTTTGGACAATTTCATCCTCCCAACTTTGTGGGAACAGTTTGGGGATGGTCCCTTCTTGTTCCAACATGACTGCGCACCAGTGCACAAAGCAAGGTTCATAAAGACATGGATGAGCGAGTTTGGGATGGAGGAACTTGACTGGCCTGCACAGAGTCCTGACCTCAACCCGATAGAACACCTTTGGGATGAATTAGTGTTGAATCAATTTTTATTAGAATTTTCGTAGGATTCATACAGTACAGTATATATAAAAAAAACAACACATAAGAAGTAAGGCAATACAATACATAGGTGAGTATATTTCCCTGTAATGGAATGACAACGCTATACTAGTATCGCAGATGCTCCTATAAACCAAAGCAAATTGAGTGTGTCTAGGGTCCAGGTGTGGCAATAATAGAACATTGCTAATGGGCAGGAGTCTATATTATCAGATCAGATATATGAAAACGCTACTGGACTACTCAGCTGTTGATTAGGAGGCGAACGGAGAAAGCCAGGACAGCAGTTTCAGTACTAGATATTGCCAGTAAACCGAGCGCATGAATCTCTAGGTCTCTTATAAGGAACTACAAGAGGACAGACTTATGTAGAGAGCAGGAAAAGAGAAAGCAGAGTAAGAGGAAAAGGTCAGGAAAGGAGGGAGGGGAGGGGGAGATACGGAGGGCTGGGTGCAGGTCCCCATCTGAGAGGCTATCTAACAGAGAAAAACTCTGCATCTACGTTGGAGCAGGGCCTAGGAAGGTCTGGAGATCGGTGGAGGAGGAAAAATGGATCCACACACTCCACTGCCTCATAAATTTGGAGAAGGTATCAGTATCATTCGCTAACAGCTCTTCCATACGCATTATGTCATTCACATGACTTACCCACATTGAGATGGTAGGCTGCTCTTTTCCAGTAGAGGGGGATAACCTGACGGGCCTCTGAGAGAAAGTGTCTCAGCAGTGTGCCTTTTTGGGATTTCCAGGACCCAGGTAAGAGCGACAGCAAGGCTACCTCAGGCGAGGGTGGCATTGTAGCCCCGTATAAATGGTTGAATATCTCAAAGACTATCTGCCAAAAAGAAACAATTTTAGGGCAGGTCCACCATATGTGCAGGTATGTACCACTTGTGATGGACCTAGGGCTGCAGATTCATTGCATCGGAGAACTTTGTGTGCTGGGGGTATTTTACAGTTTACTATGTTATCTGGGGAGAGCCAGTCACTATGTGACTTGATGGGAACCATTGTTCTAAAGGCAGCAGGTTGGCTGGAGGGGCCATTGTTAGAGTGATGGGATTAAGCTCCTCTCTAAGTAAGACAATACAATGCGGCACCCGGCTGTCTGGGGGAGGAAACTGTTCCATGTAACAATGAATGCTTATCTGATCCTGTCAGATATAAATGCTGTGTGCTCTGCCTCAATAAAGCAGTTGTTGTTTCACTCCGAAGTCAGTCTTGTCTGATTCTTGGAGTAAGCCTTCCATGCCATAGTCACAGCTTCTGGTTCCAGCACCCAGGGAATAGGCTGAAGACGGAGATATCCAGTCGGGGTATCAGGGAGTCCGTCACACCACTCACCTCATTACATCTCCAGCATGACTCCGGGGAAGAAGGGTGAATCCTATGTACCAAAACCGGGTCTCGATACCACCTGGTTACAATTTTGTAATTCTTCTCCTGGGCATAGGAAGATATAGAAGATTTATGCGTAAAATGGAAAATGGTTGCCCAGTCTGAGTCCGTCAGTTCTTTCTTTAAGTCTGCACACCACTGAGCTTGGAAGCCCAGCGGCGTCCGCTGGGAAATGTCTCTCAGCATCCCATAGATTACCGATATTGTGTGGCGGGCCGGTGTTCGAGCAACTAGCATGTCTTCGGAGGGCGTCTTTGAGTTTGGCCAGAAGCATATAGGGCCGAACAAAAGCTGGACAGCTGTCTGTCTAATAACCAGTTCCGAGAAGGACATAACACCTGCTTCTCCGGCCCAACAAATCGTCCAGTGGATGGGTGTATGAACTCCCTAGCTGTAGGCCAGTCGCCCCTCCTATATCCCCCTATCGATGAGATCGCCACCCCTACGGGTACCAAAGAGTTGTCAAACAGTGGGGAGAGGGGACTAGGCACAGTAGTGAGGGCAAAGTCGGAGTAGACAGTGTGCCACGTCTTCAGAGTAGCAGTTGTGAGGGGAGAAGGTTGGGGGGATGTCGCATAGTCACTAGGGAACATCCAAGGGAGGGCTCTCAGATCAACCGGGCAAATTTCCCGTTCTATCAGCACTGATGGTGTGAACTGCATGGGAGGGGCCGGGAACCAGTCTAGAATTCTGGCCAGGAGTGAAGCCCGATGGTACATTTCAAAGTCAGGTAAGCCCACTCCCCCCCTCGATTTGTGTCTGCACGGGAATATCTCTTCTCCCAGATGAATCGTATTGCTAAAGAACACAAAGCATGGAAAAATGCTTTGGGAGGCTGATAGAAATAGTTTGGAAGATATAGAACAATTTAGGGAGCGTCTCCATCTTAAAAGTGGCTAATTTGCCAAACCACGATAACGTCGCGTTGTGGTAAGATTCAAATGTACGGCGCATAGTACCCAGTAGGGGTAGATAATTCAGAGTAAAAAGATCCAATAAGGCGGCGGGAATCGAGGTGCCCAGGTATGTGAGAGATCGGGTTTGCCATTGAAAGTGGTAGTTGGTGTGCAGGAGAACAAGAGTGGGGAGAGCCAGATTCAGGGCGGCCGATTTAGACATATTAACTTTAAAGTTACTGAATCCACCATACCTACAGAATTCCCTTTAACAGAGCCGGGGATACTGGTATGGGGACTTGTGGTATACAAAAGTAGATCGTCCACAAATAGAGACATCTTATGATGAAAGAAGGGAGTGTTGATACCGTGTATATCTGGATTGGACCATATGGCCTGTGCCAGGTGTTCCATGACTATTACGTAGAGAAGGGGAGAGAGAGGGCATCCCTGCCTAGTGCCATTGGAAATGGAGAAAGGTGTGGAAAAAATGCTGTTTACCATTACTCGCGCTGTTGGGGAGGAATATAGGGACATTATTTTAGCGAGAATAGTTGGGCCCAGACCAATCTGCAGCAGGGCCTGGTGGAGGAAGCCCCATTCTACTCGATCAAATGCCTTCTCATCATCAATAGAAATTAAACAAGCCTTAATGTTATGTTTATGAATGTGGGAGATCAGATGAATAGTTTTAACTGTGTTATCCCTGGCCTCCCGCCCCGGTACAAAGCCCACTTGTTCCAGGTTAATGATGGACGGCAAAGAAGGGGAGAGTCGGAGTGCTAGAAGTTTGGAGAAAAGTTTAATGTCGACGTTAAGCAAAGAAATTGGCCGATAATTTTGACAGAGAGGAGGATCCTTGCCGGGTTTGTGAATAACGCAGATGTTTGCCTCTAACATGCTGGGTGGGAAGGGGTGATTAGCGTCAACTGAGTTAAAGATGCGGGTCAAAACCGGTAATAGGAGATCTGAAAGAACTTTGTAAAACCTGGGGGAATACCCATCCGGTGCCCGCACATTTCCCAGTTTTAAGAGCACGAATAGCACAATCTACCTCAGACTGGGAGAAGGGTGCCTCCAATGCGAGTGCATTTGTAGGGTCTAAAGTCAGCAAAGCAGACTGTTTGATATATTGTTCCAGGGATTCAGGGACATGCCCGGGGGGCGGGGTAAACGTGGGGGCGGGTAGATTGTAAAGACCCGAGTAATAGCAGCAGAACTCTCCGGCTATACCCGGAATGTACTCTAGTAGATCGAGGTGCGGAGACAAAGGGGATAAATGCGCGCGGTGGGCAGGTATGTAAGGTTCTTGCTAAGTGACGCCCGCATTTATTGGCGGACTCATATCGCAGTTTACATGCCCTATCCCTGGCTAGTTGTGATCCAGAGTCTAATAAAGAAAGCAGTTCTCGGCTGGCATTTGACAATTCTACGTAAGTGGCGTCAAGCCGGGTGAATTTGTGGAGGCTCTCAAGCTCTGCTATAGTGGACAGAAGGTCCGCAATGTGGGTTGCTCTAGCCCGTTTGAGGCGGGAGCCATGTTTTATAAAAATGCCTCTCACCACACATTTAAGTGCTTCCCATTTGGTCAGTGGGAGTGTGGGATCAGCGTCATGATCAATGATAAAGTTCTGGACTGAGGTCCTGATCTCGGCTAAGCAGATCGAGTCAGTCAGTAAGGTGTCGTTCTGTCTCCAAGAAAAACCTGTGCGTGGGACCGGTGGGACTCCCAAGGTTAGAAAAACTGGGGCATGATCGGACCAGATACGTAGGCCGATGCGGGCAGAAGGAGCAAAGTCCAGCAGTGGTTGTGTCAGGAAGAAATAGTCAAGTCTACTGTATGAGTTGTGGGACGGAGAATAGTATGTGTAGTCCCTCTCGGATGTATGGAGGACCCGCCACACATCAATCAGTCTGAGCTTGAGCAGTAAACCTTTAAGTTTGGTGAGAGATGCATAAGACATTGCGGACTTACCGGATGAGTCTAGACTGGGCACCAGGGCTACGTTGAAGACTCCTCCCAAGGTCAGGTTAGGACAGCCAAAGTTCTCCAGAGCCATGACTAAAGATGTAAGAAACCACAGCTGGTCCTGGTTGAGGAAATAAACATTAGCCAGGGTATACACATTATCCAACAGTTTAACTTTCAGAAAGAGGAACCTGCCCAAGGGGTCCAGTTGCTGTTGCAAGATCTCAGGCTGAAGGGATTTATGGAAGGCTATAGAAACACCCTTGGAGCGCGCGTCAGAGTTAGTACTGTGGTACCAAGCTGAATAGAATTTAGGAGGCAGTATGGGAATGGCGTCGCTTTGGAAATGAGTTTCTTGCAAGAACAAGATGCCCACCTTTCGTTTATAAAAATGATTTAGAACCTGGCTCTGTTTTTGCGGAGTGTTAAAGCCTTGCACGTTCTGCGTGGCTAAAGTGATATGGGGATTAGCCATCATGGGGGCATGAAACAGTGGAGTGCCAACCACCCGCATCAGGGATAGAGGGAGAGTGGAGGGGAGCGGAGAAGGAAGTACAGAGGTTAGGGAAAGAAAAGAATAAGTTAGGAATAGTGAGAAAAAGAAACATGGTCTCTCACGCCACCTAGTGACGTCTGGAGAGAATAGCATGACAATAAACCACAACATGTACCAAGTAGCAACATAAACTATCAATGGGTCTGTGAGTGCATTCACAGACAACCTAAGTGGGGGTAACATGGAAGGCACAGGGAGCGTCTCCCGCTCCAGGGCAAATACAATGAACGTTAATTGGACAGCAAAGGGCTGTGTAACAACTGAGTATAAGAAATAACACATACAGTGTATCTGTGAAAACAAGTTAGAAATGCAATGAGAAAAAAAACAAAAAACAGAAAAATCTCAGCATTAAGTCACAGCAGCACCGGTGGTCCGCAACTAAACCACTCGGAGCTATCCCGGCAAGGCATCGGGCGTTAGTAGGCAACAGGATGAAGGTGTTCTTCAGTGAGTAAAGGCCCAGTCACTGGGTCTTGAGGGAAGAACCGGATTAGGTAACGTGACCGCAATCAGGTGTGCAGGGAGGCAGATGTCTCCGTGCGTCCCGCAGTTCTCCTCGACTTCTGCGACCAGGATGCTTGGGATGATTGGGCAGCAAATCCAGGTAGGGACGGTTTGAGTGGCCAGTCCCGTAATGCGACGTGGGGGAGCTCCAGCTTGTCCAGGAAGGTCGGGAGGTCACCTAGGGAACGGAAAATGGCCGACTTGCCGTTGTGTTGAACAATAAGTTGAAAGGGGGAACCCCAGCGGTATTTGAGGTTGCGTTGGCGAAGCAGGTCAAGAAGTGATCGTAGAGCCCTGCGGAGGGTGAGCGTGTGGCTCGAGAGGTCAGGTAGTAGGGAGACCGGGCTTTCGTTGAACAGGATGGCCTCCTGCGCCCGGGCGGCCCGCATGATGTCATCTTTAACCTTGAAAAAATGGATCCTACAGATGACGTCTCTGGGGTTGGAATTGTCCGGGCGTCTGGTTCCCACCGCCCTGCGGATCCGGTCTAATTCAATAGGAGAGTCCTTGGGCTTATTCAAAAGTTGGCGGTTCCTATTCTCCTGGTCATCTTGTTGATAAATTAAATTATGCAATTGATGCAATAATACAGTGTGTTCCTGCAGGGTAGTATCATGTAAGCACACTCGGGAGTGCAATTCAGATGAGGATTTTTCAATGTCATCTTGAAAAAAAAAAATTTGTTTAGTTTAGTTTCGTTTTGATTGGGACCTTGCATTATTTCGTTTTTCGGATTCGGGTCTGAAATTAAATTTGTTTATGGACGAAAGTCGTTATTGGACGAATTTCGTAGGGGAAAAAAAAAATGACATTTTTAAATTTTTTTTTTACAGTCTGCAGAAGATGAAAAAAAAAAAACCTGAGGTTCCCCCCAATTCATACCAGACCCTTCAGGTCTGGTAGGAATGTTAGGAGAAAGCCAATTCAAAAGCAAAGAAAAAAAAAACCTTATCCATTATTCTCCCTGTCCTGGATTAGAACCTGCAACCTTGACAATGGCAAACCAGCACTCTAACCACAACACTATTGGCTTTGAACTTTTAACCAGAGAATTGTTGTAGAGGGAAAATGTTGTAGTAGGTGTTGTAGGAGAAAATGAAAGTTTGTGCACGTTATAACACAAAAAAAGAGCCGAGGTGTCATCTGAAAAGAATTATGACACCTCGGCTCACAGACCTGAATAGCATTCGGAAACTGAATAGTATTCGGGAGTTCCCGAATGCTATGTAGCATTTGACAGCTGAGAATGTCAAATGGGCGGAGTGAGCCGTGATGTCACGGCTCGCTCCGCCCATCTGTTGATATTCGGGCTGAATGTCATTTTGCGGCGAGCTTTTGTCGGGTTCGGACTGTCGTTATGCGGCAGGACTTTTTTTTTTTAATTTATCCACAACCATCAGGTCAGGGTTGTGGGGAAAAGGCCCTTGTCCCCATCGGCATGGGGACACCCTCACAATGCCGAGGGCACGTGGCCTAGTAAGGCGCAGGGAGGGGGCGCTCGATCCTTACAATCACGCTTACTTACTGGAAAGTTATGACCACTCAATGTGATGTACATCTGAGAACAAACCGTCAGCTCAGAAGACAGACATCTGAGCTACAAACACCAGTACATGAAGAACAGAACTCTCCAGAGCACTGTATGAACAGTCTTTGAAGAGTCACAAAGTTTAAGTAAGCGCGATTGTAGGGAGTGGTGGAGGACAAAGAAGAAGAGGCACATCTCTTTTAACCCATTTGGTGGATAATTTCAAGTCAAATAACCTCCGGCTTTTTTATATTTTGTAGTTTCTGGCTCTCCCCCTCACATCCCTTGTGCAGTGCACATAACTAAGCTATGAAACTGCATCACACATCTCCAGCGTGATTCGTTAAAATGTACAGTGTAGTTTAAAAAGAAAACCGCATATAAGGATCTTAAATCCTTAAAAGATGCAAGAAACCTGTTTTGTTTGGAAATTTACTGTAACGGTTATTTATATTTTACAGACAAACCCTAGCATGGCCAAGAGTAGGCAGCTCTTGCTATAATTTGCACGTATGCACAGCTTTCTTGAATATTATGGCAGACTTCCCTCTGGGTTTGTGCTCTTCCAGTATTGACAGCTCCATGATCCCTGTTATTGCTCTGCCCCCCCTACTGCCATCTTTTCCTCCTCTTCTTCCAGACCCAGTGTTTTCTTTCTTCTGCCATTCAGTAGCCACTAATAACATAACTCCTGAGAATGCAAGCTGTGGCTACATCATCCTAACACCAGGCTCCATTCTCAGCATCTTGCAGATGCTGGGAATGGATTGGGAGTATACAGTGCACTGCACAAGCACAGCAGGCAAGGCACACAAATAAAAACAATTGCTAAAACGAAGGGTGAAGATTTTTTTTGTTTTGGCCGAAGAGACATGAGGTATTTCCTCTGCCAAAAAGTTCTACCTTTGCAATTTGTTTTTGTAATATCGCTTTAAGATCTCAATCTAAAGCTATTTTCACTTGGGTGGAAGACAACAGAGGCTAGCAGAATAGGAAACTACATTCAGCCTGCTTTTACTCAGGAATGGCATGTGCGGATGATTGTTAGAAGAACTTTGCCTACCTATGGGTGACCATAGGTAGGCAGATACCTTCGTAAGAATAATGGTGTTATATGCTCATTCTTGAGTGAGCCATCAGAGCACCAGGGCTGGCCATGGCTTACAATAATAGCAGCTCAAATTGGGTACTGTGTCTCTTAACTGTTCTACATAGAACAATGAAAGATTGAGCCCATTTACAGGGAGATCTCTCTATGCTAATAGGGGGCAACCTTAGCAGGCTGGAAATGGCTTTTAATGCTTTCATCATCATTTAATGGAAGCAATACTTTACATCAGTATTTGTGCATGTTTATGGCCAGCCTTATACTGATGAATCCAAACAATGCAGCTTTTAGCTAGATGTCTTAACTGTGCAAAGAAATATGTTAAAAAGATGTACAGTAGTTTACAAATATACTTTATTTATATCAACCTCAGGGCTTGTTCACACTATGTCCGAATCATGTCCAGACCAGAATAGTTTGTTCCCAGACCAAAAAAGCATCCCAATTTATCCCTATGATATTTCTGGGCTCTGTTCACAGCAGACCAGACAAAAAAATACAGCTCGTCTCATTTTCTCTGGTCTGGGCGCACTGGAACGCATGTAAACACATTAAAACCACATGTAAATGCATGCAAACACACTGGAACGTACTGGACTGCACCTGAAAGCCCATTTTAGGCTAAAACAAATGCACCGCAACATGGCAAAAACTCGGCATAAGCGCACTGCACTGCGTTTGCAGATCTGCTCCAGATCTGGTCTGGATATGGTGTGAACATATCCAGGTGGAGTCTAGTGCATTCCACTGCATATGCATGCATTTTTATATGCATACACACGCGATATGGTGCATTCCAGACCAGAAAAAATAGTACATGCAGCCTTTTTTTCCCTCTGCACCAGAATGAACTGCACTGGTGTGAACAGAGCCCAGAAATACCAGAGGAATATATCGGGATGCATTTCAGGTGTGGACAAAAAAGTTCTGGTCCAGACATGGTGTGAACCCGTAGGGCTGCTTCACACCACTTACAGTGCGTTCCAGCACGGTTTATACTACATCATATTAGCCTGTCATTATGATCAATAAGAATGTATTTTTATTTCATCTCTGTTAGAGTCAACCGCTCAAGGTGATGCAAAATACTTTCAAAAAACTGTTTCATTTTTTATGTACAGTTCTGCCAGTTCCCTAAAGTGCATTATTTTAAGAATAAAATGTAAATGCTGATTATAACCCATCTGTGGTAAGCCTTTCTGTATCGTGTTGCTTTGATGTCAACAATGGAATCGTTTCATGTGGTGATGAATACCATATGTTTTGTGTTGTGACATTTAGCTATCCTGGATAGAACTACATGAAAACATACACAAACAACATAAAGAAATGAAAGCTTAAGAGGTAAAAGATCATAGATTTTCTTTAATCCAGACTGAGCCACCAACAAACAACACAAACACGTTATAGAAGCAAAGATGTATTACAGTCACTGTGGGTTGCACTTGCACAGTGTCCTCTGCATTCACTTTATCACAAATCTGTATGCCTTCGAAACAAACTGGCATAGTATAGAAACATAGTCACAGCTGGTAATATCACCAGGCATTCAACATGCCTACTTGCATAGAAATGTTTTTTCAGGAACTGTGAAAGATTCCCAACATGAACTGCAGTCTTGTACAGGGACAACTATTTATACCACTGCTGGGAGCAGTTCCGGCAACAGACTTTATCGTGAACAATCCTTTCCAGATTGTTTGTATACATTGCAAGGATTTCAACATAATTCATTGAAGATTCTTGCCTTCCTTTATCTTCTAAATCAGGGGTAGACAGACTTCAGCCTTCCAGCTGTGGTGAAGCTACAACTCCCATCATGCTCTTGCCTCTGGAAGTCATGTTTTTCGCTGTCAGAGTGTTGTACTGCCTAATGCGAGTTGTAGTTTCACCACGGCTGGAGGGCTAAAGTTTGGCTACCCCTGCTCTAGATATTAAGGCAGAATATTGCACTAAGATCCTTGAACAGACTGGTAAATGGGATAGTCCATCAGCTAAAAATACACAAAATGCCCACTGCTGCACAAAGAGAAACCCCTTATCTCAGCATCCCTCCAGATGTGTGGTATCCTTGGCATGTATCTCACTAAAGATGGCAATATTTAGGTGTATATAGGCACATTACATATAAAGTTCACCTTAACCTACTATAGAAACTGGGGATCTTCTCATAGGTTATCCTGAGAAGGTCACTCACAGCCATGTTTGTTACGATGGCTACATTAAAAAAATAGTTCCAATAATAAATGGCACTTGCTCTGTCAAGGGCAGGCAACTTTGGCACCCCAGCTGTGATGAAACCACACCAGCACCCCAGCTGTGATGAAACCACAAACCCCATCATGTCATGCTAAGGGAGTCATGCCTGTAACTGTCAGAGTATGCAATGCCTCTTGGAATTTGAGGTTCCCCAACAGCTGTAGTGCTTACCCCTGTGCTATGTGAAAGACCTGAGGCACACTTCTTGCTTGAAAGGGCTGTAAAATGTTCTATTTACAAGACTCAGGTCTAAAAATATCAGGGCTTATGGGTAAATGGCAATGATTAACTCACTATAGGGTAAATTCACTCAGTTATAAGGTATGCACTATATTCATCACCATGCATATTATTATTATTATTTTTGTTACAACAGAATTTTTAATTTCCATTCGGTAATTTGTCCTTCTAGGATCAATAAAATTTACCACGCTCATATTAAATTATTAATTTTGTTTGCTTGTAAAAGTTCACAGTGATTTTTTTTGTAGGAATTAGGTAATCTTACACTACTGCAGGCTCTGGCTGGTAATACTTGTCAGGTTCGGTATGGTGTCTATTGTCTTAAAACCAAGTGAGCTGATAACAAAGCCCATGCACACCATTGCGTTGCAATAAGCACAAGTTACATGCATTTATTCTCTGCTCTGCGATTCATTGTAAATAGTCCCCCAACGCACCTCTAGAAATGTATGTGCTCGGCAAAGCAGCATGGCACAGTGCCCTCTGCATTGAAGTAAACTGAACATTGAAAATAACTAAATACAGCTTAGTAAACTGACTATTATATTGTTCCACAAGGTGGCAGCATTTACCAATACCAAATTCTATATTTCTCAGGAGCCTAGCAGGGAAAGACCTTATTTACTGTTCATTTTAAGCCCTGTAGAATACAGTTGACTGAATGCAATAAAATGTTGAAAAATGCATAGCTACACATTCCTCTCACTGCAGTGTCTATGACCCCTTCAGTTGTATATATTGCCTTGTTACCTCCATGCCCCCGCCAGGGACACCCATTAGTTTGTAGTCCCTGTGCCACCTCTAGAGTCACTCTTCATGCTGTTTCCATTCTCCCTCTGCAGTCATTGCTCATTACCACTCTACTCAGAGACTACAATCACTCATTGGTGTCCCCAACTGCATTCTCACTCATGTCTTCCTCACTGTGCAGTATCCATTCCGGCTAAAGAGATGTTCCTCGCTTCATCATTCTGTAACTTTGTTGTAAAGGGGTGGCAGCTCTATAGTCCCACAGCATACAACACCATTCTTTTAATGCTAGAACTACAGTAATCTACAATAAGCTGTTCTGCTGATGCCAGCCATCATTTTAGTGCTGGATTCAAATTTTTACCAGGCCCCATCCCTAACCTGTGTGTATTGTACCATCATTTGGTCATCTGCGTCAGTGTGCGTCAGGTTTAAGCAACTACAATAGAGCAACGCCTTGTGTTTATTCAGATACTTCTCCAGTGGCCATCAGCAAACATTGTCTCATTCTATATGTGGGAGTCAGTAAGTGCACAGTGAAATTATTTCTAAACCTTACCAAGCAGCAAAAAACGAGCCCTTACCTCTGTAGCTGCAGGCACTGTGGACCAATTCATCCTCAAGGTTCACAACAGAAGCACTGAAGTTGTTCAAACTGTTCTGTCATCAGCACAGCTCATCCTGCTACCTTTTCCCAGCAGTGATTTGGCACTTTAATATTAACACAAAGCAGGTTCTCTGGAAAGGGGAGCAGGAGAAGCTGAGCTGCTCAGAGAAAAAAAAACTTAAAGGATAACTATGAGGTGAGTGATTTTCACTCATCCTCATAGTTCTAGCCGACCTGTGACAATGAAACTGTCACAGGTCGGCTCAGTAGATCGGGAAGTGAGCAAACACATACCTTCTCGATCCTGTCACTGCAGCGAACTTCTCGATCCTGTCACTGCAGAGAGCCATGACAGGGGAGGGACTGGATTCCCCCCTCCCCTGTCCGATCGTCCAGCGCTTACTGGCGGAACGGACAGGGGGAGGGGGCGGATACAGCTGGCTCTGCCTCTAGATAGGCAGAGCCAGCTGTCACTCACTGGGTGGATCCAGACAGAATTGTCGGGATCCGTTTCAGCTGCGGCGCCTCAGTATACCGCGAGCTGTAGCTCGCGGTATACTGAGCTTTGGGTGGCGGGAGGACACTAATTTGTGTCCTGCCGTTACCCTTAGGAGAACTATGGGGAAAAGCCCTAACCCCATAGTTCTCCTTTAAACAGCTTCAGTGCTTTTCTTGTGGACCTTGAGAATAGATTGTTCCAAAGTGTCTGCAGCTACAGAGGTCAGGGGGGGCTTGTTTTAAAGTGCAGCTACTGCTTGATAGGAGTATGTAAATAGTTGAATGTCCATAGCCTGTCCACAGGTTCACTAAGGCCTGGTTCATACCTAGGGATACCCATATAATTCAGTGGCGACAGTTCACACCATAGCGTTACATCGCGCGTGCGATATCGTCTGTCACGCAAAAAGATGCAGGAGCTATTTTCAGACGCATGCTATGAGGTTTTGGTCCCATAGACATCCCTATGCATTGAGAACTGCGCGTTTTTTTAAAAGCAAAAATGCGCAATTTGATGACACAATCTATAGATTTTACTGTAACTGCACAAAACTGTTAACATGTGTAGGATTTCTGAAGATCTAATGTAGCCATAAAAATTGCATGTGGTGATGTCAAACAGTGACAGGATATTGGAAAATGTGTCATTAGCTGTAAGCAGATTGTAATATTTGTAAAACATGCCACAAACCTTTTTTTTTTTTTTTTTTACATTTTTAATCCAATCTGCTATCTTTTTGGGCTTTTTTGATCTTTGTGTAACATTCAACCTACACTTGATAGGCTGTTAATCAAACTGTAAAGTGTGGTGGCCAATGTAATCAATGTACGCTATGTACAGTGTGTTCAAGTTGAATAAAATTAAAAGTGTGGCCAGATCTGCAATGTAGATTTCTGTCTATACTCGGTAAACTGTACAATTTGATTGTGTGCAGCCATCTTCTTATTGATAGATAGGTATTATTTATGTTACTGTGTTACTGTTCCTCAGTGTCTTCACGTCTATACACTTGTATAGAACATGATAACACAAAGATTCAGACCGCTGAAGAGGAGGGGGAGAGAGGTTCTAGAGACCGGTCTAAGAACTAGCTGGTTCCAAGGATCTGGTGAGTATAACTTTTTTTTACACAAACAAGCAGTTAACTGAATAACTAGTTCTTCTGTAACTGCTTGCCGTCCGCCCACTGTAAATACCCAGGCGGATGGCGGATGCTTACCTGGCTGGTGGGTGCTTTCTGCACGGGTCCACCCTCTAACGCGCGCAAGGAGAATCCTGCCGGCCATGTAAACAGCCGGCACCGGCTGTTACAAATAAGCGTTCAGCCGGCTATAGAGCCGACCGATCGCTTGTATAACAACGTACAGTGCACCCCCCTCTGCTGCCGTGCTCCCCCGACCTCCAACACCGCTACCGGTTATCCCGGGCTCCGCTGTCCCCCCTGTGGGCAGGCACAGCAACTGTCTATACTGAGAAGGAGGAGAGATCAGCATTCCCCCACTGATGATCTTTCCCCTTTTCTCTCTAAAGCGCGAAGCGATGTGTATTACATCACTTCCGCCTTTAGCTGTCATTTCTCTGGCTGCTATAGCCAGAGAAGAAGCTGGTAAGCAGGTGTCTGCTTCATCTGCTTCTCTGGGGGTCCCAAAGAAGGGGTCTTAGAAACCTCTGATGTCTCCATAAAGAGGACCTGTCATTATATATTGTCTATCACAAATGAGTGAGCTAATTTGTTTTATTATTCCTGCAAATTTTAATATTTAATTTTACTTTTAATTTTAAAAGGACACTATCAAAACTCTGCATAACATACAGTTTAATATATATTGGAGCAGCATGGATTACATAATGCGTAGGGCAGTATATTGGATCAGTAATGTACAGTATATCAGAAAAATTGTAAATATGTACAGCATAGTGTTTTGCTAAGAATATGTGTGTAAAGCTCATGATGGACTTTATTGCCACCATTCACAACACTGATGGGAAATTTAGGGAAACCTGATTTATTTGGATAGACACACGCACACATGCACGCACAAACACATGCAGACACACAAAGGTTGAACTTGATGGACCTTTGTCTTTATTTAACCTCAAAATCTATGTAACTATGTATCACATAGGGGAATTGTTAGCCCCCTACGTAATAGCAAAAAAGTTAAGTGTAAAAAAAAAGTTAAAAAAAATAAATGAAAGACACAAAAAACAATAAAAAACACAAAAAACATTTAAGTCCCCCGCCCCCGCGTTCACGGACATATAAACGTAAATACACGCCGGGTGCGCCTACGTGTGAAAACGATTATGCCACACATGCTACATAACGCCGCAAACATCAGAGTGAGAGCAATAATTCTTGGGCCATCAATCACTCAATCACTGATAACACCAAACTGATGAGCAATAAAAGCTTTTAAAGTTGCCAATGTCCAATTTTAGGTATGGTATTTTCTTGCGATTTCACGGGCGCACGCAATTTTAAAGCTTGACATGTTTGGTGTCTATTTGCCTGGCGTGACCCAGTCTTTTATATTTTACCAAAAAATATTTACTGTTAATTTTTTTCAAAAATATAATAATGGCTAATAATGTTTTATAACATAACGTAGGGAGAACAGGTTTTTTTTCAAAATATTCAGTACTTTTTTCATTATATAGTAAAAAATAAAACCCCCAGTGGTAATTAAATACCACCAAAGAAAGCTCTATCTGTCCCCAAAAAATACTATAAAATTGATTTCAGTACAGTAGTGCATGAATTTATAAATGTCAGTCAAAGTACCGCAGCGCTGAATACTGAAAAATGGCCTGGACAGGAAGGGGGTTTAACACCTCGGTCAGCAAGTGGCTAGAGTGTATTTTCACTTTCACAGCCAAATAGGGATAACAACTCTTTTATATTTGTTACATGTTCCCATTCACATAGCATAAGCTAAAGTTAAAAAAAATGTCTCTTGCAATTTAAGTTGCTTTTACTCGAGTTAGGGTTTTAAGGGTTATAATTTGTTCTTGTTTCTATTTCTTTGAAATGTTAGGAGGGGCTCCGAGGCGGATTGTCCATTGTATGTTAATGTTGCTTATCAGAGAAACACAATCTTTATATTTAGGTCCTAAGTTTTTCCATTAGGATAGACCGCTGTGAAGATGCTGAGAAAACCTGGAATTGGCAATCTTGCCGGTTGTAACAAAACAACTAAAAAGTAAGGAATATTTTTTAAAAGTTACTTTTCAGTATGCTGTGTGAAAAGGAACACATAACGAACATATGGAGGGGTTTTCTCAAATTTGACTGCAAAAGCGGAAATACACTTTAATATATTTTTTCCTCGTTTGAATATAGTGTTGTAATAATACATTATGGCCATTAGATGGCACTGAGAAGCATAGGAAATAAGTATGTATTTATTTAATAAATATTATTTATGAGTATAAGAAATAAGAATTTATATTTATTTTTAAGTATTTATTTAAACTGGGCATGAACAGGGAATATGATAATTTCCAAACAGTCATACCTGCCTGAGATCCCTAATTTACCTAAAATGATGTACATTCGCTGTTTAGAGATGTTCTAGGATGTTCTTCTCCCCATTGGCAAAGGGCAGGGCAAGTTTATCACTACTAAAACCGCAAAGTATTTCCACCCCAACGAAAAAAAATGTTTGTGTTGTGCAACATTTCATCCAATGCACAGCCATCATTAGGATACATGCATGCTGACTACATGCTTACACCATATTGCGTTTGGGAGCATTTGCCCAGTATCATTTTAAAATTAACCAAATTTTGAAAACGCAGACACACATTTGGGTGCATGT
Organism: Nanorana parkeri; assembly: GCF_000935625.1. Lineage (NCBI taxonomy): Eukaryota > Metazoa > Chordata > Amphibia > Anura > Dicroglossidae > Nanorana > Nanorana parkeri. Next base: position 29,284 of record NW_017306474.1, read on the forward strand.
ACAACAGTGAAACATTTGAATGTTCCGTTCACAACAGAGGTGATCAAGCTGACCCTTAGCAAGCATGCCTAAATGTGATTTGGCATGGCTGATTTCCTACAGGCAGTCTGAAGTGCGTAGAGCCTGCTGGGACTCTCCCACAGCTCTGCTCTCTGCACAGGTTATGTTCAGCAAATGAATGATGTCACTGCTAAATTTACAAGGTAATAGCTGGCTTGCAAAGGCATTTGGTGCACACAAAGTCGATTTATATCCTTACTTGAGTTTGAGGGACATTTTGTGCCCAGAGCTCAGCTTCAGGAAAAAGCATGAGCAGTATAGATGTTTTAAAGTGAATAAACACTAGTGCCCCCCGAAGAAGAATTGATAACCTGGTCTGCCTTTCTGCAGATTCTGGGCAATGCTGCAAATAAACATCTGTACAGCTCCACTCTTTCCCTGTGAGGGTCCAAAGCTTTGTGGAAACATGCCAGTCATCGCTGACAGTGTGAATGTCCCTTAAAGGCCAAACCCAGCAGCAGGACTGCATTCAATCCCTCTGCAGCATAGTCAGTAGCATAGGCATTCTTCAGTTCATACGAGCCTGGACTAGCTCACTCGTGTTGGGGTCCAGGACCTTTTTATTGCCCCATGGAGACTTTTTTTTAAATGAACTCCCATCTTGACCATTTTCTGGCACAGGATTATGAATATCAATGAGCAGCACAGTGGCTTAATGGTTAGCACTTCTGCTTTATAGACATTTCAACTCTCCAGGATGTTCCGGGAGTCTCCCACTATAAGATAGCAGCTCCCCGGACACCCAGTCGCTGTCAGTCAGAACAGAAAAAAAAGGGCTAGAGTGCTATTGGCTATTTTAGTTTGCAATAGCAAGTTCTCCATCAGGTCCTCTTCTGTAGACTGACAGGGCGGGTGCAATACCCAGCTTGTTATTGGCTATTGCAAATTTAAATAGCCAATAGCAATCTAGCTATTCATTCCTATACCGTTTTTTCTTTTTTCTTTTATTCTGACGGCAGCAGCTGTCAGAATACTAAAAAAACAGCAGAGGGCACCTCCCTGAAATGACTTATTTCAGGTTGGGATCCCTGGCTTTACAGCACAGGGGGTCCTTGGTATGAATCTCAGCCAGGGAGCTATCTGCATGGAACTTGCATGTTCTCCCTGTGCTTGTGTCAGTTTCCTCCCTCACTCCAAACACATGCTGGTAGGATAACTGGCTACTGTGTAAATTGTCCCTGTATGTTTGCATGTGAGATAGGGACCTTAGATTGTAAGCTCCTTGAGGGCAGGGATTGATGTGAATGTGCAGTATGTAAAGCGATACGTAAATTGTCAGTGCTATATAAATACCTGTAATAAATAGCAAATAGATGATGATCCAGCAGCAATCCTCCTAAACTTAACACCTATAAGCATTCACTTAATGCTGCCAGGGCATGCGTCCTGAGCAGTTGAAAACAAACCACCCCTCCCACCATGGGCCAAGGTGAATTACATCAGAGAAATAGACAACCTCTCCTCAGGCCTAAAAGATAAATTGAGGAACACACCCTAATTTGGTTTTACTGCATGGAAGAATAAGAAGGATGGGCACCAACCAATCAGACATCAGAGTCCATCAAAAGTTTAATATTTTTAGAAACCATGGTTGCTGCCCATTTAATCCTTCACTTTTGGGTATCCTGTATGGGGTACCTGGTGGAGCTGCCTAAGCAGAGCCAGTGAGCTCTCAATAAGGCTTTACAAACCTTATCTGGTCATAGGAACAACAAAGATTCCCAGGACCTCTCAAATCTTTTTTTTAGGTTGGTTTTACTGCAATCGGTTTTTAAACTCCAAAAATACATGTAACCTCACCCCCTGCTCAGGGATATAAAAGCACCTCATTTTTTTTCTCTCTTCCTTTTCTTGTCCCTTTACCCTTCACCCCCAAACTTATTTCTCTTCTGTCCTTTGGGCGTGTTCACACCTGTGCATTGTGGTAAGTAACACATGAAAAGAGGGACAGAGGGATGTGGTCCAAATGAGGGGCAGTCCCTCCAAATCAGGGACAGTTGGGAGGTATCAATATAGACAAATGCTCTTGTGATGGCCCCACTGATGTGATAAGGGCTGTTCCAATAATGAGGTAGCCTAAGGTGGTTCCCTCAGACGGCATCTCTTTGGGGAGTAGTCAAGTGTTGGGGGGAGGTCATAGTGTCCCCCTTAGCAACCTGTGACGTAATAGCTGGCATCCCACCCAGCTCACTGACATCACCGGTTTCCTAGAGCTGAGTGGGATGCTCTGGCTTGAGTCCCGCCCAGCTCTTGGCAACCAGTGAGGTCAGTGAGTTGGGCAGGACGCCAGAGGCGCTGACAGTTCAGTCTTGTATCCACCACCGGCCTACAACGTCCCAGCTACCCCCTATGAGTGATCATTCCCTGTCATAACCCCCCCCCCCCCAAACAGACCCATTCCCGTCCGCCCCCCCC
>NW_017306474.1:31954-33051 GCF_000935625.1 Nanorana parkeri
TTCCCTGTCATTCCCCCCCCCCCCCAAAAGTGACCATTTCCTGTCAGCAGCCCCCCAACGCAGAAGTGACCATTGCCTGTCAGCAAGCTCCCCATCGGCCCCACCCCCAACACAATCGCCTCAAGCGGCAATTATATTATGGCCCTGTATGTGATGCTTCGCTGTCACTTATGGTGTGCACTGTAGTTGTTAAAGGAGAAATATGGGGTAAGTGTTTTTCCCCATAGTTCTCTTAAGGGTCACGGGGGGACATATACTAATGTCCTCCAGTGACCCAAAGATCAGTACCGTATATACTCGAGTATAAGCCGTCCCGAATATAAGCCGAGGTACCTAATTTTAGCAAAAAAAACTGGGAAAAAGTATTGACCCGAATATAAGCCGAGGGTGGGAAATGAGGCAGCTACTGGTAGATAGATACCAATAAAATGACATTAATATTTATTTAAAAGAAAAATAACCTAGCTCTGTAAGTGGAAAAGGGGGTACAGGGCTACATATCATGTACTACGGATCATTTAACCCATTCATATTAGCAGAGGATAATTGTAAAGCTCGCGATATACTGAGACCGCCGCAGCCGGGCCGGATCCCGACAATGCTGTCGAGATCCGCCCAGCGGTGTGAATGACAGCTGCCTCTGCCTATCTAGAGGCAGAGCCCGCTGTGCCTGCCCCCTCCCCGTCCAGTTAGCGCTGGAGGATTGGAGCAGGAGGGGGGAATCCCTGCGGGGAGCGGTGACTGACAGTCACCACTCTCTGCAGGGAGATGATCGAGAAGTGAGCAAGCGGTATGTGTTGGCTCATTTACTGATCTATTGAGCAGACGTGCTCAAACTATGAGGATGAGTGATTTTCACTCACCTCATAGTTCTCTTTGAAATAAAAGAAAGTAAACAATACAGCCTGGGTGGGCAACTCAGGCCCTCCAGCTGTTGTGGAACTACAAGTCCCACAAGGTAATGCAAGACTCTGACAGCCAGGGGCATTACTACCAGAGAGAGAAGCATGCTGGGATTTGTAGTTGAAGCACAGCTGGAGTGCCGGAGTTGCCCACCCCAGCAATGCAGACGCAATGGGGGGGGGGGGGGGACTGCG
>NW_017306474.1:33694-73579 GCF_000935625.1 Nanorana parkeri
TGCTGCGAAGGTGGGGGGGGGGGGGGCAATCTGGAGCTGTTGCCCATAGTAACAAATCATCTTCTCTCTTCAGTTTGTGCACTTAAGCTTAGAAAATGAAAGCTAGAAGGTGTTTGGTTGCAATGGGCATCTTCTCCAGTGTTGATAAATCCCCCTCATTCTTCTGTAGTCATTGTGCATGGACAGTGATGGTGCAGCTGGTGAGCAGCGAGTGAAGGCGGCACAATCCAAGCATGTGTGACTACACTGGTTGTACTGTATTAGAATGCGATGATGCTGCTCAGTAGAAGGAAGCGGCCCAGGGAGGGGGCTCCGGGCTAGTCAGGCGGGGCCTGCTATAGTATCAGTGCAGTGTATGTGTGTGCTGGGGAGAGTCCGGGGAGAGGCGACGCCACTTTAGCATTGAGCCCATCAGACAGGCGGGGGCGGGGGCCTAATGTCACGGCTGTCTATGTGTGTGCACTGTGTAGTCAGACGAGGATCGGAGCACCTTCTTCACCCGGGGATCTGCCGCATTCTTATTTCATATGCTGGAAAAAGAACAACCATGGGGCTGCTGTGCTGACACCATTCCAAGCATCAAAACATCAAGGTGAGCGCCAAGTTTGCCACCTCTGTCATCTGTCATGGGGGGTATAGATGTGCCATGATGTGCTTGTCATAGGAATGGTGCCTATGGGTCCACCTGTTTGGTTCTTCATCCGTGTGTAGTGTTTACATGGACTTAGTGCTCATGTTATTATTCCTCTGCAATCTATATGTACTAACTTTACATACAAGTTGACTTATCGTCTATGGCCGCATTCACACTGACCAACAGGACATTTCTAAATGCTAATGGGGCTCATTTACATACGTGTGCTGCGCTAAAGCACAGGCCTTATGCCACGCATTAATGTGCGTTCAGTTAAGGCAGGCTTCTGACGCACGAAAGCGACCAGTTATCGGACACGTCTCAAGATTTTGCCCACAGGACACAGCAATGCGCTGTAGTGGGTTTCCATGCATTACAGCACCTTGCAACATGTGTGTTGGCATGCTCTTCAAATTGGCACCGCAACACGTCAAAGCATGTGCCGTTAACGCATGCCTTCCCGCAATGCATAGATGTATATCGGCCCGAATCTGACAACTGAGCCTGTACAACGTAAATACCTGCGTATTTCCCCCTGCAGGTGCTGCGTCCAGCCTTCTATAGAAGCCAATGGCTGTAAACAGGTACACACCAGGAACTTGAATACAGCAGCATATGAATACAGACAGAAAAACTGATATACGTCTGTACGCATACACAGCTGTACGCAAGGACTGATATATACCAGCGTACAGCCGCATGCAGCCATTGACTACTATGAGAAAGAGTCTGATGTTTACACTATAGTGGCTCAGACACCCATATGCATGAACCCTTAATGATATCATTCAACCTGGTCATTTACCTAGAGAAAATAGAATTCTGTGGCTCCAGGAAACTGTAAACAAGGCTGAACGCATGTAAACACAGCTAAGCCCATGTAAAGTCAGGTACATCTGAAGTAGGAGAAAGGGATCTGGGGATCATCAAGTTTCTTTCTACTTCCCAGATATCTGTCATACGACAGATATACGTCATCTGCGTATATGTGAATGTAGCCTATAAGATGATTTTCTGCTGTGCTTGTAGCCTTCAACATCCCCCATGTTTACTCTTTGCTGCATTGTTTGACATCTGCTGTTTATATGGCATATTAGTAATTGGGTTTACATGCTTGAAACCATGAATGAGTCAGGTGGACACATGTCACATAAATGTGGATTCTCCTTCTTGTTGTTAACTCCTCACACAATAATAAGATGACACAGCAGTGGTCTACGTGTCCCCCACTTTTCTCCATCTTTTGATCCTATGTGTAGTCGGTGTTTGTTCTAAACTCTGCTGTATGTCAGGCTTTGCCATTGCCTGTAATGGTAGCCACAGACATATCTATATGATCATTCAGTCGGTCATTCAATGCTACAAAACTGACTAATTGAATCAAAACAGAGACCCTCTATTTGATCAACTTAGAGAGCTCTTGATCGATTTTGACGCAGCAGTATCAGTAGCAGTAGCAAAATGTTGCCGTCCGCTTATGATCTCTCAAATATCTGTGTGTGCGACGGAGACGAAAATCATATATACAGGTAAACGATTTGGTTTCAAAGAAGAATTCTGGGAAAATAAAATGTTAACAATTCCACGCTGCAAGGGTTAAGTGCTTGTATAATTGCATAAAGACTTCTGCGCTCGATTACTCTAAATTGAAAGATATAAGTGCCTGTTTGAGTCTAGGGAGCTAAAATAACAGAGATATATTCACCTGAACCACAATCCTGGCAGGCTCCTACACCGCTCACATCAGCCTCTATCCACCTCCGCTCCAGCGAAGGTATGTCTCTCGGCGTCCTCGCGGTCTATACGCTGTATAGGACGTGATGACTCACTGAACCTTAGACTGCTGGAGTGGAGGGGGAGCGAGGCTGAAGCGACCGGTCTAAGAGCAAGCCGGGATCGCAGTTTGGGTGAGTATAACTTTGTTATTTTAGCTCCCTAGGCAAAAGGATTACCTAACCCTTGCCGTGCTGAGGTAGCCCCACTTCAAGGGCTAAGATTTTATTTGCCCGGAGTTCTTCTTTAATCATACTTGATCAGCCATATTTTTTGACCATCACTTTCAGTTTATCGCAAAGCGCAAAACAATGCTGTATGTATTACATTGCGGGATATGTTAACTGGTGATGAATCACTTGTTTGTGTTCACAGATTTCTATGTGTATGGCCAACTTTCAGTGACAGATTTGGTAGTTTGAGCTATGTGTTCGGAATGATAGGAAGCTATTGTGAGTGCTGTTTCAAACTCTAATAACAATGTTACCCATGACGTCTTTGCTTTTCCAGTAAATGGCGCAAAAAGGATGTTTTTAGTCAATTAACCGTAGCAGCCAATCCTATTTCAGATCACAGAAGCTGCTCAATTTATAGATTATTTTATATTGGTTGCTATAGGTTATGCACTGCTTTTGCTTTGCTTTAATCGATAAGGTTTAGGAATATGTTTTTTTCATCTCTGTTATATCAATGCTTTATAATTGCATACACAGTACTGTATTAAATATGATGATTCAGACTCCTCTAGTTCTTTAGAATGTCAGGAATTCTACAAAGCCTTGGGAGTGAGATTGTATATACCAACTCCAGCCAAAACATTTATTAAAGTTTTGGATAGAGACCTGGGAATGGCTGTAACCTCTGTCAAATGGTTATGGCTTTCTGAGTCCTCACCTCCTATTTAGACTCACGTTGGACACCTGGACGGGAATTGAGAGCTAGAAATGTCCTGACTGAGGCTCATATTCTTCCCCACTCTATTAAACATGATTTATTGCTGAATTGGTCCTAATAGGAGACATTTCCCCTTACTTCCTGTTCACCCTGACAACTGTAAATTAGACAGGAAGTGCGGGAAAGTCTACTTAACAGTGAAACTTGACAGATCCTATCTTTTTACCATTCTGTCCAAAACCTTTGGCTGTAGTTTGGCTTTAGGATCTGATATAACAAATGGTTGGGAGGGATTGTATGCCTTTTTGTGGCTCGTTGAAGCTCTTCAAGCCATGTACACGGTAGACATTAATTTTTATCTAATTTGCTTGTTCATTTGCATGACTTTTTTTGAACGTCAGATGCTGCATTGCCTATTCTGTCAGAATACAATGCAATATTGTTGGTTCTTCCTCTTTTAAAGAGCAGTGGCACTCAGCAAGTGCATTACAGAGAAGTGGCAATATGGTTTCATGGCCGAACCAATATGTTTCTTTTAATGGAAGACCTGACAAATGAATAATACAATTCTTGGTTGGTAAAATATTATACATTGTCTTATTTGGTAGAAAAACTCTAAATGCGTGAGGGCTCTTATTATTTTGAGGCAATGTGGGTGGATCAAGGCCTTGCCAGGGCAAAGTCCTCTAGCATCTAAGAAAACGGTACAACCCCAACTATACACATTTTTTTGGCAAGTTCCCAACATATATATTTTCTCATGGGAATAGTGCTTAATTCCACTCTGGTATTTTCAGTTAGGCTTTTAAGCATAGTTTGTATTCTTTTAATCCACATTAAAAAACTGCACTTTATCCGAACCTTCTTGAAGCAGTTATATGGGCAGATTGTACCATCATTGTTCTTCTCCAGTCAGAGTAGACATTCTCAGGCACATCATTATAGATATGGGTAAAAGTGGCCTTCTTCCCTACTTGTTATGGAAAGCTATGGGAATCAGACAGGTGTAGGAATATTGTGGCTTACTTCCTTTTAGTAAGGGTAGAAAGTATGTCTACGTTATGTGCTTGTTTGTCTGGGAGCAGCAGGGATCAGAGGGACCACAGAGCCGATGAAACACTGGCTTCCAGCATGGAGGAGAGAACTAGGGGTTCCAGATCAACTAATTGATGAGAATAGTTGACAACAATTCTCATTATCGATGAATCGATTAGTTGGTTGCAGTCCTAGCTGATGCTGTATTACTTTTGTTCCTCTCATAAGGATAAGTTGTTCAGGTTTATTAAGAAAATTAGCAATATTAAGCCAATGCCATTCACTTAGTCATACGTCTTCCGATTTTGTTGCTACATTTTGACTGTTATGTAGGCATATTGGCAAAAAAACCTGGTAAACCGCAGCAAAATAATTGGGTGCTGTTTTTTCACTTTCTATGAGAATAAGGACAAGGTGTGCATCCTGTTTATAGCGGAGGTTCCCATAGACATTCATTTACTGTCGCCCTTTCCATTCAGTCTCATGTCTGTGGGGCTTTCTTGATCTCTCCAGCCAGCTGCTGCTGATGACACCAAACAGTGGCCCCCCCACCCACCCGAAAGGTATTGTCAGCCTCTTTCCCCTCACCAGTTCATTCACATAAACCTGTATGGTGAATTTAGGGCCGGTGCACACCTAGGCGATTTACGGCGCAAAACACAGATTCACATTGAAGTCAATGGAGGCTGCTCACACTTTTGCGGTTTGTCGCGCGACCAAAACCGCCTGTCGCGCGACAAGGTGCAGGAGCTATTTTCGGGCAGTTGTCGCGCGGTTTGGGTCCCATAGACATCTCTATGCATTGAAAAATGTGCAGCAACCGCCCGGTTTACAATGAACAGTCGCACGATCGAAAACGCGCGAAAACAGCTTGGCATCTGAATTGCCTAGGTGTGAACCTACCCTTACAGTGCTCTGGAGACAGCATGTTGTGAGGGTGGTTGGATAGACCCTTCATGTATGACCTCGGTAAAAGGTCTGTGATCACTTTTAGTGACTTAGGACAGTGTTTATTATACCTAATATACAATTATTGCAACATATTGTTATTAAGTAACCCCTGGTGCGTGTGATGTTCTCTGTGAATGTGTGTCAGACATTCCAAGCATTCCCTTATTATTTTACAAAAAAAACTAATTAACTAATCCAGTGTATTTGTTATTAAGTGCATCATCTGCTACTCCTTTAAACTTGTATACTGAGCTATATTTGACGAGCAGGAATACCCTTTGAACATGACAGATATACCATTGGAAGAGCACCACATGTTGAGCTCTACCAACAGATATGAGATGACAGTTGCCTCATCCAGTCATTTCAGCAAGATTGGGTGAAGATCTCATGTCTGTGGGTATAATCATGACCTGCCAGTTGACCTCTATCGGGGTAAGCTAGCAATCCAGTAGGTTAAAAAGATAAACTTGCATCGGAAACCTGTATTTTACTCCCTTTTGAACATCACTTCCCCTATCCATTCATATGATTGACAGAGTTTAGCTGAGGTTTTGAGCATACTCTGTACTACTTATTAGACTTTGTGCCATGGGGGCAATTAGATGCAGTATGCATGTCTGACTACCCTCTAAATGAGGTGGTTGACTTTAAGATAATATCCGGCTCAGTGCCTGTAGACAGTGAAATCTGTATTCCGATGTGGAACTATCTTACAAAACTTGTATAACAAGATTGTGTGTCACACCTTTGTAGAAAGAAAAGCAAATGTGCTGTACATATGAGAGCAAACTGGAGTGACCACTTTGTTGAAAACTGAAAACATTTAGCTTTTGTTCTTGAAGGTTTATTTGTGTTATCTAGGTGGTATTTTTGGAAATCCCTTTATGTACATGTTTTTCTCTCAGCCTATTTCATACTATAGAAAAGAATATGAGCAGTGAAAAAAAAACAAAAAACTGTGTCCAAGTAAGGGTGGCTATAAACGGGCCACTGTCACGTCCTTATCCGATGGCCCAGTGTGGTGCTCAGGCAGTTGTCTATTTCTGACTTTCGAAGCCCTTGTTGTTGCGCAGGGATCTTTTACAACTTGGAAAATTCTGGTGTGACAGGGGATATCCTTCTCTGTTATCATAGAGAAGGAAAACAGCAACTACACATGTACTGCTTAGTTTTATAGGAGAGTCGCACAAGAAACATCAGTAAATCCCAGTGCTACAAAGGACAGCCAGATGTATCTTTTCATGTCGTTCCCAGTAAGACATCTTTCCATCTATGGCCAGCCCAGTTTTAACGTATGATTTGTTTTTTATATATACATATTAGGGATGCACCGATACCATTTTTTCAAGTACAAGTACTGATACTTGTCCAAGTACTCATAGATACGAGTACTGATACATTTTTGTTTATTGTCATGTGACAGTTTTTCTAAAACAATACAGACTAATGATTTCAGGACAGTGGTTGGTGGAGCGCCAGAGCTAAATCCTAGCTGCAACCCTGGTAGTATTTAATGAAAATGCCAAGTATCTGCACTGGTATCTGAACTGGTATCTGGGCATCCCTAGTATGTATGTATGTATGTATGCAGCAGTATTGATGTTGGGAGAGGATGAGCTATGGCAGTGACTTTTAGTATTTGGGGTCACAGATTAGATATCCTCTTTCTTTGTCTCCAAAACTGTGGTTTCTACCTGTGCTTATGCTGTGGACTTCAGACTAGCCATGGTCAGTATTGCCACTATATAAAAGGCTAGCATAAGGCCTTACATAGTTCAAAAACCGTATAGACCAGGGGTGTGACAAATCCCAGGATGCATTGTATGATTCTCCCAGCCATGACTCCCAAAAACAGATCCATCATGGGATTTGTAGTTTCACCACAGCTGGTGGGCTGAAGATTGCCCACTCATGGTATAGACATAAGTAACAGTTACCAGGAGAAGATGTTCACCTGCAGTGACTGCTCCTATTAGTTATGCCATTTATCTGAATTGCACCTTTAAAGATCTACAGCAACTTGTTCCAGATAGGTAAAAAAAAAAGAAAGTCTAGGATACCTAAAATCTGGAGGAAATGAAATTGGTAGATAACAGCTAATGCAACCACTGAAAATTCTACTTTTCCTCTGGAAAATAACACCTGGGCTCTGGTATTGACACATCAGGTCTCTGTGTATATGCCCCTTAGTCGCTGAATTCTTGTACTCAACTCTTCAATTATAATACCGCTCTTGATCATTTTCTAGTATTACTAAAGTGATACACATGCATGGAACTAAACCGTTGCATTGTATACCTCACTATATGCATTGTGAATGGGTGGCCAAGCTATTGACAGATTTGATTTTATAGTAAAGTACAGTACCTTGTCTCTGTTTCATTTCTTCTCATTAACAAATATAGTAAAACGTGTGAAGTTTGCAGTATGTAATGCATTACATACTGCACTGTGAAAGAGTGGATCTTGTAGTGAGAACATACGCAGGATCATGATGTACTTTAGTTATCTAGTACTTGTCCATTGCATGACTTCAGGTGACACTTGTCTATCTTGGGTGTGAGCATCGCAGCTATTGTATCATGCCTCATATGGTCTCAAGTGTCTGTGTTCTTAATCGTTCATTACCTAGCATCCTAATTGCCCATGTAACGTAATCTCAGCTAGAATAACAAAAAAAGTATGCCTTGCTTTAGGAATAATGTTTCTTTGCTTACCTCTGCTGAAACACTTGAACGTCACAGGTCAGGGAACAGGGCACTTTGACAATAATTTATTATTGCGTGTCATTTTAAACAACTGCGCTATTCTTTTTGGATGTTTTTAGAGGTGTCTGTCTTATTTATATGCATCAAATAATTCACCCATTAAACAATATATGTGTTTTCCTTCACTTCTAACAACTATATTGATACAATAGTTTGTATATGTATTTGGTTACTTCTGCCATTGGAAAAGAATGGATTGTACAGGGTACAATTTTCTTTAGGTCAGAAAAGAGTAGCTGCAAAAAATCCCCAGCTAAGGTAACCATAAAGTGCTGTCAATTTATATTTTGCTCAAGGCGCTGAAAATCTTGATGTACTACTCAGTCAGCACACACATGGCTCTAAACATCAGCATTTAACAATGCTTGGGCATGGTTTTCAAAGCCTGTCTTAAACGCCTTACTCTGGAAAATTACACCAAATCAATATTGCATTTTACAGAGTATTTCTATTTGCTTGAAGTGACTGAAAGCTATAGCGTCTTGGAAAACTTCCAGCTAGAATGGCAGGGCTTCATGTCTAGCGGGGTTTGTGGTTTGGTTAAAAACGCAAGGTTAGGGGCCAGTGTCTGGTATTCAGTGACAGCTTTCCTTTCACTTTGAAGGTACTGATAAAGACAAGCTGACCAATCCTTCCTGTTTAGAGCAATTTAAGGGAGGGGATTTGCTGAGTTTCACCCTAACTTGTGTTTACTCCAGATAACCAATCAGGTTCAAGGAAATTTTCCTAATCTAGTTTTTAAATACCCCTGAACCGACATATTTTTTGACAGAGGACATTCATACTAAAGTTCATCATAAGCCCAAAATACAAAATGTAATATAGTGCAGCTTACCAATGCTTAAATGTAGTGACTGCATTTGTTTTTCTTGTGTTTTTTTTTTTTCTTTATTTTCATCTGGTGATCCGGGCAGTATCACACTTCCTGTCTTAGGGTGACTCCACTCTATGGAGGACAATGGATCCCCCCTTGGACAGCAGCATTGTCACCCTGTGGAGAGGTTGGTGTTAGATGTACTGGTACATCTAGTTCGACTTGACTTAGGCTAAGTTCACACCTGGGCGACCCCTGACCGTGCTGCAATCCTTGACAAAACCGTGTGGATTGACGCACGGTCACGGAGTCGCCCACCGCAGCCGATCATGCTGTTGGTGCCATTAGTTTCTAAATCGCGATGGGCAGATCGCGTGGTTTCCCACCGCGATTCTGCCCCGTGCAATTAAAAAAACAGCGTGTGTCGCAAAAAAAGGTACTTGTACATTTTATTAGCGGTTGCCAAGCGGATGTCACCCCATTGAAATCAATGGGGCAGCGCGGCAACTGCTGTGTGCACTAGCACACGATCCCGCAGCCCCGGGACGCCGGTCCAGGGTGTCACTGAGGTGTGAACATAGCCTTTCAAATGAAATCAGACCTTAGCCAACACTTTTTAAGCAGTTTTCTTTTGGGGATAAATGTTTTACATAAATGAATAAAATCTGACCATTGTAAGCCTCACTGTCAGTGTTAAATGTTTTATCTCAACCCTCTATCTGCTACTTCAGCTGGACAGCTTGGCCTGTTAAAGAAAGTTAAAAAAAAATAACAGACCTCGAATCACCAGATGAAAATAAAGGAAAGAAGGCCTAAAAAATTAAAACGAATGCAGCCACCACATCTAAGGATTGTAAACTGAAATATATTAAATTTTAGTTTTTGGGTTTAGATCCACTTTCAGCTGATTTTAACATGTATGAATTATTTGAACTTCATTTTATCTCTCAGTGGTGGAATTGATCTGGAATAGGTATTTTGCTGATGAAAGCCCTTTCTTCTAATTAATCTTTATTATATCTCACAATTGGTAATTCAGGGCCACCTAAAGTGCTTCCTAAAACTGGCCATACACTTAGCAAGTTTTGTCCAGTTCATAATGAACCGTCCAAATTTTGCTAAGTGGGCAGCCCTGTCTGTCACCTCCCACCCGACATCCCTCGATTGAAAAAACAAAGGAGCCTGGCAAAATTGTAGACCAAACGGCACCTGCATCCATCCAGAAGCAGGCACTGATCATGTATTTTGGCAGCCAGCAAGGCCGACTGTTACAAAGCAATAGCCGCAGTGGGTGGATGGATGAAACTGTTAGATTTTTTCCTGAACTAAAAAAATCTATAGGTGTATGGCCAGCCTTAGTAGATTCCCCATTGAAACTCATAGTTGTCCCCAGCCTGAAGGTCAGGGGTGATAACCTGTGACTGTCTTTGTGAATTGACTTTCACAGTTAATACACCTCAAAATTGAATAACCTATAACGTATAAGTGATCAGTTCTTCTAATCTGTGTGGTAATGGCTTTGGTGAATCAAAAAAAGCAATTTTTGTTGCTGAAGTGTGGTAATGGAAATATAACATTCTTTTGAGCCTAGCCTGCACATTGGTCAATATAGCCACCCATCGCATTTCCAGATCAATAGGGCCCATGCACAACACAGCACGCTTGTTATCGTGTGTATAACGCACATGATTACATGCATTTGAACTGGTGTTGCATTGCAGTGCTTTATTTTAATTTCTCAATGTTATTGTTATGTGCTGCAACACGTTGTGATGAGTTTCAGCAAGTAGAAACGTGCTGCTCTGTGCAAAAATGCAATACGGCCTACTTTTAGTTAGCACACGCCATCAATTTACATTGGTATGAACTGAAGCAGTAGAACATAAGGCATATTGCGTTGGTCTTCCATTCAGGCTAGATTGGACACCATGGCCCGCGGCTGCTGGTGTTAATGGGCCCTTATGGAAGTTTGGGAGGCAAGGGTAGGGAGGTGGCCAATGCTGGACTTTTACATAAAGACCTAGGCTGGGTTCAGTGGCGGAACTACCGCCGGTGCAGGCGGTGCGGACGCACCAGGGCCTCGGGCCTCTAGGGGGCCCAGCACAGTCCCAGCGCCGGATCGGTACCCAGCGGGCCCCCACCGCTCGTTTTTACAGCGATTCGCGCGACAAACACACGTTTCCGAGGGCTGCCTGGCTGTATCCCAATGGATACGCGTGGCAAATACGCACCAAAGAAGCTCCTGTACTTCTTTGGGCTTAGGGCATTTTGCAGCGTGTTCCTACGCAATCATTGGTTTTCATTGGTAGGCAATCATTGGTTTTCACATGTTGAGCGGTTTACAGAGCGTAGGAACGCGCTGTAAAACGCCCAGGTGTGAACCAGGCCTTACGATTTGCATATAACTTCAGTGCCTTTATCTCTTGATCTACTGATTGTTTTGATATGTGCTTCTCACTGATGGGATCACAAATACAAATATTTCATTGGCAAGCCTATCCATTTATGATCTTTTAAATGATATCTCTGGGCAAAACGTTTTCTTTAGTTTTGGATAACGTAGGGAATTATTAGAACTGCCAGGTTTTTATTGCTGTCTGTGTCTGTGATGGGGAGATTCACTTCTTTGTCCTCTAACCATTGTCATCAGCAAGAAAGTGATGGGAAATCCAGAATTTTTCAGTTTTTTCCAGAACAGGAAATGAGGAATTTTTTGATAATGTCAACTCTGCTGGAAATTGTCTAAGAGCAGATTTTCACCTCGCTTAGAAGAGATTTCCTCTCGCTTCTTTTGCAGCTCCAGGACAGAAAGTAAAGCAAAATCTCCCAAGACACAGACAGCAAGAAAAAAATGGACAAGGGTTCTAATCATTCCTTCTCTACTCAAAGCTAAAAATAAAAGTTTGGGCTACAGATACTCTTAAAGACTGAATATTCTTATTTTTGCATGAATGCTCTTTTATGACTGGTTCTCCTTGAATATGGTTATGATTTAAGGACATATTTAGAAGTTGTTGTTTTTTGGAAAATAATTTTCTAACTCTGTGGCATCAAAATATTTATAAGTGGATTATAGAGAATGCTGTTCAATTTGTGCAACTAATATGATATCAAAATTACTAATTTGCTATGTAAACTTCTAGGTGTAAACTTCTACTCACACTAAAGGTACCATAGATACTAACAGGCAGTCATATGTGCAGAAATGATTTGATTGCCTGGAGGCACCTGCTAGCATTTGACTTGACTAGTGCATGTGAAACCTTTTGGCACTGGTTTACCAGTGGGAAACAGTAGTGATTGGGCAAGTTTTGTTATTTTATCCAGTCATTGTTTCGCCATGAGACGCCTTGGCTAGAAGTGTTGGCTGATAACTCATAGGCTCAGGTATTGTGCCAGTTTGGAATATTGTACAAAAAATCATCCCAAATGTGGGGGGCACTTACAGTGGCCACATGGGGCCTAATTCCGCACCAGTTTGAGGCCACAATACAATGTTAAGCCAGTGTAGTGCTTCTAGAAAAGCTCATTGGCTTACATAGAGAGTTTCCTACTTAGTGCAAAATCTCAGCAAGATGGATCAAATCCTTCTCTTTCTTGACTGAGAGAATGGCAGGATATGTTCAATCTTCCAAGTTCTTCTTTCACTGTTGGTTATGTTACAAGACACGGCCAGCAGGGTAGATACCTCATAGTCTGTCATTCTGGGTGAGACACTGTCACATTATGGCTAACCTTTCACTGGCCATGCACATGAAATGGGTGTCTCCTAAAACTACCTCTCTCTAAAACTTAAACTACTTAAAGCTACTCTAAAACAACTCTGTCTAAAATTACCTGTTATTGGTTAAATTGAATGACCTTGTAGTATCTGTGGTGCCTCAAGAAAATGATTACCTGGATCTTAAAACCTGAAGAAGAAGATTCTGTCACTTGGATTGCGGAGCTGATATTGTTCTTTGGTGCAGAGGATCCCTGTAAAGACAAGTGAGTGTGGAAAAAAAGGGCTAAGTATACAAAAGGGAAGTTTAATGATGGGGTTATGGAGGTTTTATAGGGGTCAGTGTTAAACTGGCAATACACTTTTTGTCTAAGGAGCCAGTTCAAAAGTTCTCTGGCAAACAGTGACTGCAGCCATTGGTGCGTTGCTGTCAGAATACAATAGCCCAGTGGAGAGGGGAGATTCCCCCAACCACGCTGTTTAGTTTGCATGTTGGGAATCATGTGTTTCACACAGTGTACAGCCAATTTTGAGCCAAAATGAAGCAATTCCTGCTGAATCAGCCAAAATTCACTCTGTTCGTTCAGCAGAAGTTGATCATTAGATCGCCTTTGGCTGAAGGAACATGTTGGAAAATCTTTGGCCGAACGGAGCTTGCAGCCAATCAGCTCTTTCCTGACTGAGACAAGGGCAGGATATGTTTAATCTTTCAAGCCAATCAGCTGCAAGCTGCGTTCAGGTATTTAGACAGCAGCCAGTGGCCACTGTCAGAATACAGTAGAAGCAGCGGGGGATTCGTCCATCCATGCTGTTTAGCGTAGATGGAGGAATCTGTTATATTTTGTTTGTTAGGCCCGTAGGTTGAACAATATATATGTGTATGAAAATATATATATATGTATACCCTACTTAGGGGTTACAGTGAGCAGTGCTTCAGGGAAGGGCATAGCTCTTTGTTATGGGAGCTGTGTGCCAAAAATGATTTCCCAGTGCTGACAGTTAGTGCATTACTGAATATATTATAAATGCTATTGTTTACCTTGAGATAATCAAACAGTGAAGATGTCTGACCACTCCTTCCTCATCCCTCCCTTCTCCTTAGGTATAAACATGAACATTTGGCCTAACCGAGTCAGCATGGTTGCCTACTACTGAGCAGACAGTATTGGTGACCCTACATGTCCAATTGTGTCTGAGGGCTCCTGTATATACAGTATAATACTGATGAACATCATGTTCAGTGTGTAACATGTACGCAACAATTTGCTGTATTGTTTTACAGAGCAATTTAATATAGAGGAAATGTTAGCAGATTATGAAACGATAGAGGTGTTTACATAATAAACAAGAAATCTGATTTTTTTTGTGCATTCTGTTTTATGCAATGGTCAATCAGTTTTACGTTCCCATTATAGTTTATTGTTGTGTTCAGTAGAGCTGCAGCTAACGATTATTTTCAAAATCGATTAGTTGGACGATTATTAAGTTCGATTAATCGGTTAATCGGATAAAAAAATTAGAGCTTCAGGAACAATTTATAAAAGGTATTCTCCTTGGTAACTAGTAATAGGTCATTTGTAATTTTTCAAGTGCAGGTTGCAGTATTACAATGGCTGCTATGGGCCAGATTTTAAATATGAGGACTGTTTAGTTCACTGAGTGGGTAAGTATTTCTAAAAATAAATACAAAATAGCCTGTATATTTTACATCTACTTCTAAAGTATGATAGAACAATATTGCAAAACCAACTCCGCCGCCCCCCGCCAAATGCCTGCGAATAAACGCGTGCTGCCACTATTCCACTGTGTGCCATACTGTGGTATCCTGGCAACAGCGTTCTCTCACGCGCACATTTGTGCATTAAAAGGTAAGTTCACTTTCACCTGAGCTCGCTGACCAATGAGAAGTGCTTCTTAGCGCAACATAGATTGTCATGAGGGACAAGTAGATTGGACCCCCGCTCTAGTCCTTGGAAAAGTAGTTTTTTTAAATGTCCACACCCCTGGAGACTAGAAGTCAGAGGCAGCAGTGCCTCTCACACTGCAAATATACAGCTGAACAGGAGTACATAGGCATACATACCATGAAGTACAGTTCTATGTTTCAGGAACAATTCAAGACAAAATATACATTGTTTTAAGATACTGCATAGACATAATTAACATTGATGTCACCTATAACATTGCACATCTTCATGTTTTGAGCTCCGGTCCACTTTAACCACTTGAGTACTAGCCTGTATATACCCTTTCATTACCAGGTCATTTTTCAGTTTTTAGTGCTGACTGACTATCAGTTTAACTGACAATTACTCGGGCATGCAACGCTGTACCTAAATCATTTTTGTAGGATTTTTGTGACAGAGTTTTCTTTTGGTGGTATTTCTTTACCACTGTTTTTTTTTAATACTATATAAAGGAAAAAGACCAAAAATGTAGGGTTGCTGACATTTACCTTTCATTTCTGTAATATCCCAACCCCCCCCCCTGAGTAAACCTGAGTATCTGAGCGGGTGCAGGCAAGTGTGGGGGGACAGGGTGTAAGGAAAGTGTTGGGTGTTTTTTGCCTTAATGCAGGGAATGCATTAAGGTACAAAGAAAACAAACAAAAAACAGCCTTTAGTACTATTTTAAAATCCCCCCAAAAACAATCCCACAATTATTGGTGATCAGTGGCACTTTAACACCCCACCTTTAAAAAAATATTATATAATCATTTGATCAGTGGCACTTTAAGACCCCCCACCTGAATGTTTGTAAACAATACTAGTGTTTACACTTGTGAAGGCTATGATTGGTTCACAGTGATCACAAGGTACAGAGCCACTTATAAAAGGCACTTCAGAAATACATGTCTACTTCCCTTGCAATTTTTTCTTACGATAGGGCGGAAATTAAGATGGGTATGCAGTATGCGAAGCAGGGCCAAAGCATATATTATTTTTACTTGTATTATTTCTATCATGTTTTCTTCATTAAAGTTATTATTTATAAATAATAAATGTCAACATCCGTCTTCTGTAGTAAGTTTCTTTTGCCATATTACAAAATAAACAGGTTTATCCATGTCCACCCTTTCATATGTTCAGTAAATAGGATGACAAAACATTGTAGCACGGGTTATTTTCCTGGGCTACATCAGGAAGATGTGTGTTAGAATTCTGCTATTAGTGGCATTAGTCTTTCCTGCTTGGTATCATGCAGTTATGAGGACATAGGAAATTTGTCAGCATTGTCCTCTCTGACACTGTTTGTCTGGAAAGTTGCTTTGATCACAAGGTTATCTGAGGTTTAGCAATAGATTCAAAAATACAAAAATAAACTCATAAATGAAACTAACCAATATCAGAGGATGTCCCAGTGAAAAACGGTTGGCCATAGAAGGGCAGATATCTCCCTAAGAAAAATGGACAGAGGGATTTCTCCCCATCCTTACATGGTGCTTTCCAGCAGCAGGACACGCCACAATATAAGCCCAGTGACGATAGCTGCTCATGCAAGGTACTTCTACTTTTTAACTCTTTAACAGAGAAGCGAGTAGGTTCAGCATCTGCTCATACTTATCTTCCTGTGTGATATGGAGCACTCCTAATCAGCTGAAGCACTTATTATTCCTCCTAGGATACCCGGAGACATGACAAGACTGTCAGCAGATCTATTAGGGAGTGCGTAAGAGAAGCCGATGTAATGAAGTTTAGGCAATATGAACTGACAATAGCTTTGTTCACTTTAGGAAGTAAATAACAGAAAGAGGTATAGGAGATACCGTAGCTGAATTCCAGGCAATGGTTAAACAGTCCCATCAGAAGTCCTGTCTCGTAATAGTTGATGTTCTATTCCATAAATAGTTGATATTCTTCCATAAAGTCTGGGTCATGTGACCTCCTCTGCTGCAAACACAATGTCATAAAGTAGAACACCGCTCCCCAACCGCATTTCCTGGTTGTCCCCTCTGTACCAGCCGTATTTTGGGATCAAGCTGGGCATTGCTCTTAGCAGTACCAAGGGCCTGGATCATACGTCCCTGCAATTGGTCATTTGAAGCTAATAATAATTTCCTAGGGTAACTGAGTTGCATATACAAGATAACTTCAAGTATGTAAATAAATATAAAAATCTGTACTCTGTAGACATTTAAATAAGTTACAGATACCACTTTTCTGTTTTACCATAATGAACCTTAGAGTAGCATGTATTATTAGTGCATTTTCTATAATGGCATCTTTGCTGAGGTATGCCATAAAATACAATTAATAACAAAAAAGATTTCATAAAACCTGATAGGCTTTTCTTTTTGGTTCTATATACCTATAATTACACATGAAGAAGGTATGCTGTCAGTCAGAAGCAATGGACATTACTGGGTGGGCAGAGGGAATGTACACCTGCAAGGTTCACAGGATCCTAGCACATTACATGAGTTGTAGTCTAGAAGTTGTAGGTAATATGTCCTCGACTGCCAGGCCACATACAGGGTGCTGCACTGTTGTTGACGGCCCAGGGAACAAGAAGAGCCATGTAAGGCCATAAATTTGGCTTCTACTTCCAGGCTGCTTGTGCACCATGGAAAGAAACAACAGACGGAGTAAACCAGTTTAAGCAGGCATGCTTTGTTCCGTATTAAAGAAGAACTATGAGGTCAGTGATTTCCACTCATCCTCATAGTTAGAGCCCATCTGTGACAAAGAAGCTGTCACACGTCGGCTCTATTAATCCGGAAGTAAGCAGAAACATGCCACCAATCCCCTAACTTCCCGATCGTCTCCCTACAGTGAGCGGTGACTGGCAGTCATCTCTCCTCGCATGGATTCCCTTCTCCCCTCTCCGATTCTCCAGCACTGAGTGGAGGAACAGACATTGGAGGGGGCACGCACAGCTGGCTCTACTTCTAGATAGGCAAAGCCCGCTGTCACTCATGCAGCTGGGTGGGTCTCAACAGTATTGTCGGGATCCGTCCCGGTTGCGGTGCTCTCAGTATATCGCCAGCAATAGCCTGCTATATACTGAGCTTTGAGTCATGGGAGGAGGTTAGTATATGTCCTCCCGTGACCCGAAAGAGAACTATGGGGAACAACACTTACCCCATAGTTCTCTTTTAAGGCTTCCCGTTGTGCCATGAGTTCAATTTAGAAAGCTGATTTTCTGCTGTAATGGGGTATTATATAAGCATAATAAAACAAAAGGGCTGAAAAACACATTTGTAATACATTGTGAGTGCATGCCTATCTCTTGGGTAACACTGATTGATCACGCGTTGCCCAGAGAATAGCTGATTGAATGACGTTCTCAGCGCATTACTGCCACTAGATGGAGCTAGGGAACATAGGAAATTCCTATTCTGCTCATTTTCATAGGAAATTCCTATTCTGCTCAGTTTCATCTAGTGACAGTAATACGCCGTGAATGTCATTCACTCAGCTATACACTGGGAGAATAAGTTATAAATCAGACCCTAAAAGACAAGTGTCTTTTTTTAGATGTGTTAAATTTCTATGACCTGCCCAGAAACATGTGATGTTTTTGCATGTGCTCAGTTGGTGAAAAAATTCCAAATTGTTTCTGGGGCAGCATTTACAACAGGAAAGATAAAGCTTATCAAAATTGACAAACTTGCCAATTATATTACTAACATCTACTGCGAGCAATGCAAATGGTTGTTTTTCTTATGATTCTGTGAAAACTGTATCTGTTGACAGTGGAATTTTTTTTTAACCTTCGTTCTCTATAATCCACACCCAATCCAGGCATTTTTAATGTTGGGCAATGTTTGCAGAAAGCTTTAATACTTATTAATAATTCTCTAAGGAGATAATTCATCAATTTCCGAAGGCTGTTTACAGAAACTGTAGATGAGATGATATCTAGCAAGCTGTAAAACAAACCTGCTAAGGAAATAACTGAAATACAAATAGTCTTATTGTATAATGTTGTAGTAGAAAACGGAATCCATTGTTAAATGTGTGCTGTAATAGTACAATAGTTAGCCAACTTACTTTGCATAATGAAGGCGTGGAGTCAATCTGTGTACTTTTTTTGTAAAGAACAATTTATGGGTGTTGACCCCAGCAGAACCATAAGCTAATTACGGAACAAAAAATACCATAGATTGTAAAAAGCGGCTGTAAGGGTTTATGCAGTTAAAGTGAAACTGCCAGTGAAGCAAACCTACTTGTATATGTTTGTCTTTTTGTACCTGGGAAAGTAAAAGACTTGACTCCATGTCCTATCCCTTCCTTTGCTAAGCTCTGCCTTGTAATCCAACTCTTAAATGCCAAAACCTCTACTGGCTGTTGCGGTGTTGGCATTTGTCACTTGCAGGATGAGGGCCAGACTGAGAGGCTTAATAGACATTTCAACTAACAAATTGTGGAGTGTGCCATTGCTGGCATTGCCTTCTAAATATGGTTGTTGACTGGCTGTCATGGTGGATTTGTGGGTTACTTTTGAAGAATGATTACTTTTTAAGTCACTGTCCCAACACAAGTATGTAAATAAGAGAGTTCTTACTTCACTCTGAGTTTCCAGATCTTAATATTGGGTCAGTACTTTAGAATGCAGGAGAAAGCCAGGCACCTAACATTATTATTAAGTGTTCTGGGAAAATGCAAAGCTGCAACTTTATTATTCCTTATTACGAGATATTGTATGTTTTATAGTAAAGGTGGACATAGATGGCCTGATTAACAATGCTTTTGGCAGTTGGGCTGAGTGGAGGTGTGACAAATGCTGGAAACGATTGATCCCACAAAGAGTTCTCCTAACATGTTGGAAAAGCTATTTGTGGCCCCTTGGGAACTGTCTTTTTAAGGGAAGATTTTCCATCTGTGGACAAAAATATTGGCTGAATTGAGAAGGAGATTGCAGCACGTTCCAGAAATATGCAAGTTATTGAGGCAAGGCTGATGCCGCATCATAAACCACCTGCTTTTCATGTATGGCTAACCTGAAATGGCATTCTTGTTTCCTGTCCTTGTCCCTGCTAGTAATTCATCATTGAGATTGAACTGTGGATTATTTGTGACAACAAATGCTCTTGGCAAAGAACGATTTCGAAAATAAAGTTGCATTTACTGTCAGTCACAACACCAATAACAATCATAGCTTATTAAAAGCTAATCAAGGCAATAAATATTTGGCTAGGCTCTGCACTTGGTATTTAGGTTCCTGTTAGTTCTGTGGTGGGATTAGATAAAAGTGTTTTACAAGTATTTATTTTACTTGTTAAAGAAACAGAATCAGTGAGAACCTCTATGATTGATTGTGGAATAAAAACAAAGAGCTATTGTTTAATGCTTTGCAAATACAGTCTGGTTGTGCAGTAGACAGGAAAGGAGAATTCCAGAAAACTTACACAGTTATGTCTTATCTTATCCCATTCCTTTAGATCCAGCAAAGAAACTTTACCGACTGCTCAAGTGTGAATGTTCTCTCCCTCTAAAGATCATGTGAACTAATACTTTCTTTTACCCATACCAAACCTTTAACAAAGCAGGTGGTTATAAATCTATCTTTTAACAATTACCAGAATATTGAATGATGTCTTTTTATACTCTTTTCCTGATTATAATATATAATTGATTTTAGATATTCTTTCCAAGCATTTTTATTCTCCTAAAACAGGTCAGTCTACTTCAATACGTACATTGATTTTTCTTTCTGTGAAGGTGCGACACCAGATCTTGCTCTGCAAGTTTCATAAGACAGTTTTACATGTCATTGCAAACGTCAATGTTAGAAGGCAATAAGGCTGAGGCCATAGCAATAGTCAGCTGACATATCTGACTTGTTTTTCTTGCAAGCTCCACAGCACACTGCTTTATCTTTGCTAGAACACAACAAGAGGTCAAAAGAGAGGCGGTTCAATCGTAGACTGCGCAATGTTTTTTTTTTTTACTGTGGGAGTAGTAAAAATGTGGAATTCCCTTCCACAGTCAGTAATGTCCACTGATAGCATTGATACACTCAGGAAACTCTTAGATGAGTTTCTTTGTTCACTAAATTTACAAGGGTATGGGAAATACTAGAGCCAAATATTTACACACACACATACGTAGGTTGAACTGGATGGACCTGTGTCTATATTCAACCTTACCTACTGCGTTACCATGCTTCCAAATTTAAAGAAAACCTGTACTTTGCACATATACGGCAAAGCAGTAGATTTGCATTAGTGTTCTCCTCCCCTCCAGCACATACCTTCTTTCCCTTGCTCCCCCGCTGCTCTGTTGAGGTGTCAACAGAGGTGGGGTCCTCTGGGCAGGCTGTGCGGAGGAGCGTCGCGTCACTGCTGTGGGCGGAGCGCCTGCTGGGGTCCAATGTAGGTGGCCAGCGACTGCCCAGAGGATCCCACTCAGAGCGCCGCCCACCGAGCAGCAGTGACGCAATGCTCCTCTTCGCCAACGATGTCCTTCAGTGCCGGAGAGCAGTGGCGAGTCAGCGCTGGTCCGGCGGGAGGAGTTCCAGGTGGGGTCCTAATTTAGCTGGCCAGCTAAATTTGGACCCCACCTGGAGCTCCTCCCACCGGACCAGCGCTGACACGTCGCTGCTCTCCCGCACAGTGAGTGAGGGCAACGGGGGGGACTATTAAATCAGGGACTAATTGTAAATCTATGGTCTCCAGTGTATTTGCAGTGTGTACCCAGGCCCGGCGCTAGCGCAAGGCAAGTAAGGCGGGCGCCTTACGGCGCTGCAGGGTACCCTATATGTAATACATATAGAGTACACACTGCAAATGCACTGGAGACCATATATTTACAATTAACCTCTGCTAACATGAATGGATTAAATGATCCATATGTAGCCCTGTACTATGGATCATTTAACCCATTCATGTTAGCAGAGGATAATTGTAAATCTATTGTTGCAGTGCACTTTATATGTACATGTACGATATACTACATTTAGAATGCACTGCAACAATAGATTTACAATTATCCCCTGCTAATATGAATGGGTTAAATGATCCGTAGTACATAATATGTAGTTGTACTATGGACCATTTAACCCATTCATGTTAGCAGTGCAGAATTATATATCTATTACTGCAGTGCATTCTATCTGTACACATGTCCCGTATATTGCAGTAATAGATTTACAAGGATCCCCTGCTAACATGAATAGGTTAAAGGATCCATAGTACAACTACATGTTATGTACTATGGATCATTTAACCTATTCATGTTAGCAAGGGATAATTGTTACTCTATTACTGCAGTGTACTGGATGTATGTGCTGTATAAGTACTATGGATCATAATTTAACCTATTCATGTTAGCAGGGCAGAATTGTGAGCGCCTCCCACAAGCTGAGCACCGAGATGCGATGCAGCGATCCTGCCCAGCGCCGACTACGAGAGGCACCGCGTGAGGCAACGGGGATCGGAGTGAAACTGTGAGTGAGGGAAGCTGGGACGGGGCTGGCTGTAAATCTATCGCTATAGTGTACTGGACGTGTGTAATGTATTTGTAGTACATATATACAGCACACACCTCCACTACTTTACAGCAATAGATTTACAATTATCCCCTGCTAACTCGAATAGGTTAAATCATGATCCATAGTACATAACATGTAGTTGTACTGTGGATCATTTAAAGTCACCTGTCCCTTTAAAAAAAAAAAAAGGAGGGAAAAAGTATCGGTAATTGGTATCGGCAAGTACTTGTACTTGGCCCTGAAAAAGTGGTATCGGGACATCCCTAGTTGGTAGAGAAGAAAATATCCAGTTTTTCTGTCTGTGGAGGAGCATATGATTCACTCAGTGCAGCAGTTCATGGGCAAAGCACATGTTTACTTCCAAATACCATTTTGTGCTAGCTGTAGATAGACATTTGTTCACCAAGAATGGTGGTGCAGGTAAAACTCTAATCCTTGGTTTTCCACATTGCAGCACCACTGGGACAGCATGAATATATCTTTTAACGGTCTCTATGGAAAATGGAATGATAAATGCCTACCATTGACACCAGAAGTTAGCTGTCTGTTTAGGTAGTGTACACTCAGCCATTTTAGGGCCAGTTCACACCAATTGTGGTACGTTCCAGAACGGTAGCTGCTGGAACGCACAGTTATTGCACACTAAACTCCCCCCTTCGTTCTGGGGCGGGAGGGGGCGTGGTGGTGCATTGAAGTCAGTGGCACCGCAGCCACGCCCGCAGTGCGATCGGACGCGTGGCAAAACATTGTAGGGCAATGTTTTGCCACGCGTCCGATTGCACTGTGGGCGGGGGGGCGTGTGTGCCATTGACTTCAATGCACCACCACGCCCCCTCCCAGCCCAGAACGTAGGGAGTTTAGTGTGCAATTGCTGTGCGTTGCAGCAGCTACCGCTCTGGAACGCACCGCAATTGGTGTGAACTAGCCCTTTGTGTTTTAAAGCTAAAGATTTTAAATAATATTGTTGAAACCGTTTTGTTTTATTAAAGGCTAATTTCACCTTTCATACCTTGTTTCATATTACACCAATATTTCGGGTGGAACATGGGGCCATTCTTTAGACCCCACCCCCAAATAGGCTTACCCCACCACCACCATTACTTGAATCATGGGGTTCTTCTCCCAGCAGCATTGTGTATATATTTCAATTTGGCACGCCTGTGCATGGCTCCGTCTGCACATCTGTGTCATCCATTCTCAGATTCATTCACAGAACAACCAGATGCTTCCTGTACTGTTCATCGTGAGGGAACTTTTAGCAGTTAAAAAAAGTTTTTCAAACATGTCATATGCATTGCTAACCCAGAAAGCAGTCAACCAACAAACCTTTGCTACTGCCGTAGACTTGAGATCATCACCAAGTCATGTCAGCCAACTTTAGATGCTGCCTTAAATGAACTTAATATAATCTGCCATTGTTAAACAGTAATTGTGTTTTAGCCTTAATGCAAAAGAAATGCATGATTATTTGCCACTATTTCCAGTGAGGTCATGTTGTATTGTGATTAATGGAAGTGTTTCCACAACAGGTTTATATAGCTAATGCGTGACCCCAGGAGGCTGAAAGCTAATTAAAATATTTGGCAGCATCCTGTAGTGCTAGAAGCACGGTTGGCAGTGGACATTTTATTTCTACTAAGCATGTCACAGACACAGATTGTGTAAACAAGGGGACTGGGTTATACTGTGATAGCTGTTGAACTGTAATCTTTTGAAGTAGAAAAGTACATTACGTACTGGCACTAGCCTAATTACCCTAAAGGTATTCTAAGAGGGAACACCAGCTTCAAGAAAGCTAACATGGGATAGGTAATCCTTCACATTTATTTATTTATTACAGGTATTTATATAGTGCCGACAATTTTACACAGCACTTTACATAGCGCACATTCACATCAGTCCCTGGCCTCAAGGAGCTTACAACCTAAGGTCCCTATCTCACATACATACATACATACATACATACATAGACTAGGGCCAATTTAGACAGAAGCTAATTATCCTTCCAGCATGTCTTTGGAGTGTGGAAGGAAACCGGAGTACCCGGAGGAAACCCGCGCAAGCACAGGTAGAACATGCAAACTCCTTGTAGATAGTGGCCCGGCAAGGGTTCTAAACAGGGACTACCAAGCAGAAGCGCTAACCACTATGCCACTGCCTATGCAATATTCCTTTGACTCAAAAACAAAACCCAAACGATTCAAGCAAAGTGAATGCTGTACTTTGGAGGATTAAATGATATGTAAAAAACTGGGTTATCCCAGTGGGTAGTTTATTTCTCCATCTTAAGATCCAAGCTGTACCCAAACCAGATAATCGGTTTTGGGAGCACTTACCTTTTTGATATATTACAACTGTCACCACTAAATATGAGAGGGACACATTTGTGTTGTGTAGCACTGTAAGAAGTTTGTACTGTAAGTGTTAGTCTTTAGTGGTGTGGTGGTATACAGTGTAAGGGCTAGCATACATAGTTTTTTGTTGCTTGCTTCCGGCAGCAGTACAATAAACATTTTTGAATGGAATGCAGTGTTTACATTTTTAAATTCATGGTATTTACCTATGTAAACACAAATTGCCTTAACCTGATATGAAACATATCTCCAATGCCCATGTGCACTAAGATTAACAATGGTTTTACAGCCAGTCCCTTGGAGTTGATAACGGTGCTTTTGTGCAAATTTGGAAAATATTAAATTTTATAAATATGGAACAAAATGGTGTACTGTGAAAAAATAAGTACACCCTTGGCATCAGAAGCTGGTATTGCCCCCTTTAAGCAGATGCTACTTGTAGGTATGTTGCATAATTGATCACTATTGAATTTCTGACCACTCCTCCATATGTAATTCCTTCAGTTGCAAGATGTGTGTAGGTTTCTTTGCATGAACTGCCCATTTTTAATCTCTCTAAAACATTTTAGAGGGGTTTAATTTAGAGCATTGACTAGGCTGGTCCATAACCCTCTTATCCTCTTTTGGAGCCATTCCTTGGTGGATTTTCTAGTCTGCTTTGGATTATTATCACGTTGAAAGATCCATTTCTAGTTCAACTTAAACGTTTGGACAGATTGGCTCATATTCTTATCAAGCGAACTTATTGACTTGATATGATGCAGAATTCATAGTTGATATGACGACTGCATGCTGCCCAGGTCCTGAAGCAGACAAGAAACCCCAAACCATAACATTTCACCCACCATGCTTCATTATTTTGATTATTTTACCGACAGTAAAACGTGTAAAAAAACCAAAACATTTAAGCAACAGGACACAAATATTGATCAGTTACACACTTTACATTCCGTACATCACACAAATACAAAAGAAAACTAACAGGCCGAGCGCTCTGGAACACAGACTTTGTGTTGTGAACCAGCCCTTATGTACAAAGTTTATAAGGTTGCTTTGTATACTGGAAGACCTAGTATTCTAGGCCCTCTGGCAGAGTTTTCCCCAACCCCTGTCATTTTTGCTGGACATCTTGATCTGCCAGTAAATGTAGAGAAAAAGATAAGTAAACACAGATAAGGTGTAGCTAAACCCGAAAGAAAAAAAAAAGTATATATTTCAGCTTGATAGTCCTTATCAAGGTGGCTACATTAGTTTTCTTTGTTTCCAGGTCTGTTTTCCTTTATTTTCGTCAGGTAATTCTCTCAGATTGGCTCCCACCATAGATACAGTGGAAGAGTGAGCGCATTAACCCAGGCTGGACTACAAACATATCTGCTTTTGTTTATCTCCATTTTATGGAATATGGTGATGGAAGATAAGATTGTTTAATGCTTTCAGATCAGCTCACAGGAAGGGACAAGGGCAGTGCATTCCTGGCAAGATCAACAGGTATTTTCTGTACTTGTGAAGTAATGCATCAGCTGCATCTGAGGACTGCTAAGCTGCAGTATATTAAATTTCTATTCTTGAAGTTAGCTTTCTTTTTAAAAAATGGTGAAAAGTCTCAGAACATCCTTAATCACAGTTCTACATGATACAATCGTGGTTCTTTTAGTGTTGGGAAGGGTTAAGATTGTGGTATTATTTAAGATTTAAGTTAAAGTGACACAAAATGCAGGAATTAGATCTTACAAATGCATAAAAGTACCCTAACTATTAACACAAATGTATCTTATTTGTATATTACTCAGCTGTAGATCCTCAAATCATCTCTGAATTGGTGCCGACACTGTCCTTCCTTCTGGAGGGTGGCTACTTTTGCTCCTCATGGTCCCTGTGTGTGTTGTAAAGTTCAATGTTTGTATAATCACTGGTTCACTTTCAGCAATTCCTGAGCCTCTGAGTCTAAATGCTGATAACACAAAAACATTGATGTGTTAAGCGCACTACTATTAATGAAACAATAAGTGGCGGTAATAGTAATAGGTGTGCTATCTCCTTTAAACAGTGGGAGGAACCCTGTATGCAAATTCGACAACAATGAAAAAAACAAAGGAGCGCTACTACCCAAAAATTGATTGTTAATGATGAGTAGGGAAAAGAGAAAAATTAATTAACTTACTCACTGTTGGAGGGCTTTCTTATTGAAGGAGCGAAATGAAGTTACCACATCTGTGTAGAAAAGTTATTTTCGTTTACCACGACGGCACGATGTTGATCAGGGGGTAATCTTTGCGTCTGTCACATCAAAGGATGGAATCCTCAGTGTGCATCAGTATGGGACGGACTCAGCTGGCCAGGCTGAGCCGTAACGGCAGATCGATGGAGCTCCATGCAGCCTGCGGTTCTGACGTGCTGTGCCGCCAGCGGTTCTGAGGTGCTAAGCCGCTGTTTGATGGTAGAAATGATGCCCAGAGGGGAATGGATCGAGATGAGGGTACCGAGTGGGTGTGCAGTGCTAGCGGAACGGTGGTGTGGCTATGCGTTTCGAGGCAGTGCCTCTTTGTCAAGCCGGGAGAAAACTTCCCTGGAGAAAGTGATTGTCCTGAAGAGAAAACCAGGGATAGACTTCTGAAGAGAGAGACTGCCCTAGAGAGGGTAATTGTATCACAATATGTGGCTTCATATTGTGACCTGTGATACACATTTGGGACCAGATTTCTGCTGTCAGATACAGGTCCTGCTCAACTCCACAGGTTAAAACAGGATTCACCGGATCATCACTCGTTAACATTTCCGAACATTTACTTTGTTTCCAACTGTCTTTAAAGTCATTCATGAGCCAGTGGGAAAGAAAAAAAACCCCAATGTGCTTGGAAAGAACATTAATAACAAGCCAACGAGAAAAGTGACTTTCAGTTCAGATGTTGCTTTTGCGCTCTCATTCTGTATGATATATTTCCTTGTGTATGACAAATAACATTGATGGATAAAGCTCTGACAATGTTGGTGCACGAAGTGCACTGAAGGCATTCATTACTTTCTCTGCATGTGGAAAATAATTATAGCTGTCGAGTCAATTTTCAATCATATATCACCTGCTCTAAAGCAAGAATAGTACAATTTAGGAAAGCAGCCTTTACATCTTTTAAATGTTTTCTAATAGCAGCAGCGGTAATCACTGTAGTATTTATGTTTTAGATAAACATTACGTGCAATACAAATACAGTATGCACGAAAGGAACAGATACTATGCTTGAGTAGAACTGAAACCAATTTGCTAAGAAGTATAAAAAAGCTTTTTCATTTGTTGAGTAAAAATGGCTTTGTATTTTTTATAACTGGGTTTCCAATCCTTTTGAAGTAATAAGTATTCCTCTAGTAATGACCGCTCTTGTGAGGGAGGTGGACTTCAATTTCTGCCCTCTGTAGATATGCAAGATGACATGCTACATTATTATTTCTTGTATGCCTGGTGCAAGAAATAATCAAAGTTGTTTGTTATAATCACATAGTGCTTGCATGGCGAAGAGGCAAATGTGCATGATTGGCTAGATATCTTCCATCTTGGGAAAACAATGTGGTATTACTGCTTAAAATTGTTCACATTATATATATACTAGTAAGTGTACCTGTTGGTGCATAGGGAATATCACACAAAATACTGCTAGCTTCTAAACAGTCCCTTTAAATAATCAAAAACACGCTGGTTTGTTTTACATTTGACACATTATTTGCAAATGCTTGAACTGTTAAGCTGCCCATACACTGTAATATTTTCTTCGTTCAACCCTCGGGCTGAATGAAGAAATGATAACAGGTAACGCTTATGAGCATTGATCGAGGAATCTCTCGCTGTCTTTATTATATTCTGACGGCGGCCGCCGGCCACTGTCAGAATACCCGATCAGAGTCAGTAGCTCATTGGCTGCCAGCTCTGTTCTTTCGAAGATTTTCCAAGCGGTTCCTTCGATCAGCTGATCGAAGAAATGCCGGCCAATACGGCGCTGACAGAGGCACACACTGTCACAGATCAGCTGCAGAGATGATCTGTGCTTCTCTGCTTTGCATTTGTTGTACCTGTTTTCTGCTGCGGATCTGCTGGCACCTGTGGTTCCACTAGCATGTGCTCTCCTCTTGCTGCACTGTTAGCAGCTATGGGTGTCGCCCACTTCTCCTGAGGATTAATATACCCTTTCTCCCTGCTTACTTCCTGTCCTGCTTCCTATCTGTCTCCCTATTTAAATCCCTCTCATACCAGCTTCTGGTTGCTTGAGCAACACTTTTTTCTGAGCGACTTCTGCGCCTTCTTTCCGAACCTGATTTCCAGTGAACTGATCTCTTTTGTACCGACTCGGCTAGTTCTCCTGATTACGTTTGCCTGCTGCCCACCCTGACCTTGGCTCGTTATCCGGATCTCCTGTTGCTCCATCCATCCGTGCCTGCATTGTGACCTGTGTCTTTTGGTGCTCTCCACACGAGCGGGGTGAACCTGGGGGTCGTGACCTGGGGTCAGCACGCAGCTAAGTCCAAACTTCCGTGAGGGGGTCCCTGGCAGAACACCGGCTGGCCCTTAGATTCCACGCCCTGGGGATCCCATGTCACCTGCTCGCCTGTGGGCTCACATCCCTAGGATCTTGACACACACTATGTGAATTTCGCAAACTGTATGGCCAGCTTAAAGCGTTATTCTTAATCTATTGCAAGAGAACCTGCAAGGATGAATATCTGTCTTAGCCAAGGCTCTCAATCAGTGGGGAAAACTGCCTATCCCTGACTCCTAAAAAGAGCACTGGTTTAATGTAGAACTATGAGGTGAGTGCTTTTCACTCACCTCATAGTTCTAGCCGACCTGTGACAATGAGACTGTCACAGGCCGGCTCAGTAGATCCTGAGGTGAGCGAACACATACCGGCGTTCGCTCACCTCTCGATCCTGTCACGGCTCTCTGCCGTGACAGGGGAGGGGCTGGATTCCCCCCTCCCCTGTCCGATCCTCCAGCGCTGAGTGGCGGGGAGGGGGTGGGTACAGCTGGCTCTGCCTCCAGATAGGCAGAGCCAGCTGTCAGTCACGCAGCTGGGCGGATCCAGACATAATTGTTGGCATCCGCTTCAGCTGCGGCGTCTCAGTATACCGCGAGCAGCAGCTCGCGGTATACTGAGCCTAGGGTGACGGGAGGGCGCTAGTCTGTGTCCTCCCGTTACCTTAAGGAGAACTATGGGGAAAAGCCTTAATCCCATAGTTCTCCTTTAAAGAACACCTCTGGGCTTGGGCTAATGATAAATAACACTTGCAGTGGGGCTCGTTTTGGTTTAGGGAGACATTCCACCATCGGAGCGGAGGGGAGAGAGGCTGCGGGGACCGGTCTAGAAGCCAGGCAAAATTGAAGTTCAGCAGAGTATATCTTTTATTTTAGACCCTAGACCAAAAGGGGCACTTAACCTTTGCAGTGCAGGTGTAGCCCAACTGCAAGGGTTAATTTGTCATTTGCCCGGAGTTGTTCTCATAAGTGCGGGTATATAACTGTGTGAAACTTCAAATATGTGCTCTGCCCAGGGACTAGCACTGAACTACAATAGAACAACAGTGGTACCACAGTTATTTAATGAGAAATATCAGCTGGAAAAGTCTCCCCTTTTTCCTTATCGCTGGCATCCAGTGGCTACTTCAGCTATAGACGTGCACATGCAAGGCCCAAAAAGCTCAGTCTCATTCTATATAAAGCTGATATGCTCCATGGGTCCTTGCTGATCCTCAGCTTTTCTATCAGGTGCCTGTGTTATCTGATGTTCTCCAGCTTGGTATATGGCCTTGGTTTGTCATCACTCCCTGATTTCATGCTAGATTAATGAGCCCTGACCTGACCACTGCCTGATCATTGCCAGCCTTTGCCTGAGACTTGACCTTGATTGTGCCTGCTGCCATGCCTTTTCTCCTGCTGTCTGTCTGACTTTATTATTGGCTTCTGCTGTACCTTGATCTTGCCTACCTCCTATGGTGGTTTCTTTGCCCAAGTCTGCCATTTGTGGGTTGAACCTGAGAGCCATAATGTAGGAGTATGCTTCCAGTCAATGCCATTCCCAGCATTTGAGAGTCTGATAAAGACTAGGAGCTGTTTAGACACTTTTGAGGAGTCTACGCTTACTGCTATTGATATTACTGAATATTGGATTATTTTTTTAAGTTATGGAAAATGTTTTAAAGGTCAGTGTGTTAAAATGAAATGTTCCACTGGATTGTGCATATGATTTTTGGAGAGAGCAGTTTACAAACAGCAGCTGACTGTTTTGCATCTAACAGGAAATCAAGGCTTCTATAAACAGCTTTGAGCCTGAAGCAGTTATTCTAATGTAAGTAAAACTAGGATGCTTTTTACCACTTGGGATAATTAAAGAGCAAGATTTGGCACAGTTCATTTCTAGAGACAAATCATAACAGCTGCCTCATTTACGTCTTCCAAATTCTGGACAGATTTGTATTATTCTGCATAATGACATAGCCACTCGAGGACTGTCTTTAGGCCTATTGCAACAAAAGAAAACAGCAACATAATTTTAGAAAAACAAAAATTTCATATTCATATATTGTATGTTAGTGACTACTATTCTTTGACTAACTTTTTGTTAATGGGAAAACAGTCCCTCACATCATAATAATATGGCTATTGGGCAAACAATGCCGATAATGTACATTAGAAGACTCCCAAGAATAAACCTATTGAATTATACTTTGCTATATAATATTATATATTGCTAATAATAGCTTTTTATGTAAAACGGATTACTTTTAATTGTACTTAGTTTGTCCACACTTATTGAAGGTTTGGTTGTCAGTTGACCTTGTTATTTTATTCCATATGTTGATTTGCTCACGTGTTTTGCAAAATTTGCATGATTTTCATTTTGCATGTCTCATTTTCTTTTCAGTTTTAGAGTGGATGTTTATCCTAAAAGGAGGCTGGTATGGGTCATGGTGGTCAGTCAGTTTTTGTTCAAGGGCAATGCCCATTTACCTTTTGTGGAGGTATTTAAAAAAAAACATATGCCAGCAATGTACACCGAGTGAACATGATGCAGGCGTATCTACATCACCACAATAAATGCTAATCACTTACAAGGGTGGAAATGGACTACAGAAAATATATTATACACATCCAGCACAGAAATACTGAACATTTTCTGCAGTGCTAGATCCTGTAAAAGAGAGAAGAATAAACTGTTAACATTTTACAGGGAAAAGCTGCTCCAACCAAAATCAAATTTTAAACTTGACCTCACTTACCCCAAACTTCATAAAAAAGGTTAGTTTGCCCCTTGGACAAGTTTATACAATGTCATCAGATCAGTGGCAACCATTTCAATGCTAATCACTTGAACAACTCAATTAACTAGTAGCAGTTAAAAATATGTGTATCCAGCAGTGTATGAAGACAAGCCGTAAATGTGCCAAAATTCAGTTTAAAACTTACCAAATCCAATGACCTTAAACTATATCAGTGAGATTAGTCTGCATATATGGTAAGTTTATAGAGGAAGCCGCTACCAGTGCCTCTCTAGGCTCCTATCCACAGCTCTCTTTGGGATGCCTCCTGTCCATGACTCATTAGCCTTGCAATCTCCTGAGGGAGAGCCGGGGAAGATACTCTCTTAAATGGTCAGCAGTGGCAGTGGCTTTCTCCATAAACTGCTGCAGCCGAGAGGGAGAGAGGCTGCAGGGATTGGTCTAACAGCTATCTATCTCCAAGGTTTGGGTGAGTATAACTTTTTTATTTTAGCACCTATACTAAAAAGAGCACTTAAACCTTGCAGTCGGGGGTAGCCCCACTGCAAGGGTAAAGAAAAGTTTTGCCTGTAGTTCTTTATTAAGAGTTAAGTTCTAGTATGTGGGGGCAAGTTAAGTGTTAATTTAAGGGGTTAGCTAAGTTAATGAGTTAATGCTCCAGAAAAGGGAAGGGATAAATATTAGAGTGATCAGAAAAGATTAGATTAAGGGGTCAAAACTTGTTTAACATGTTTTCAGACTTGAAGGCCCTGCCCTGAAAATACTGCAATAGCTCTTCGAACCAAAAGCCAACATATTACCCCAGGAATATTGTTTTTAAAATTGGCATAATTAATGTTAATATATAAGTAGCTGGAACAGATTAGTTTTAAGTGAAACTGAAACCACATTCAAGCCATACCTCTGGGTATAATTGTCTTACCAACGTGCTTATGGCAGCTCTCAACCCAACTTTCAAGCCCTAAAATGGTTGATGTCATAGATGATTACATGTACAGAGGCAGATCTAGACAGAGGCTAAGATGGCACCATTGTCAGCTGTAAAGGGTAGGAGGGTGTAGTTTCACTTTAAAAATACGTATTTCAGTTTTACAGTGGTGGGACCACATGTATTTTTAGTATAGTACATATATGACTGGAGTACATAAAAACACTTTCCATTTGCATTTTTCAAAAAAAAAACTTGATATTTTCCATTAGAGCCTTATAATTATAATTGTTTATGCAAGAATGCAAGCTCACACAATCGATGGCCACTGCTAATTTGGTTATGTCCACTGAAAAGGCATGACCTTCTACAGTTTATGATGTCTATAAACACTGTACTCATTAAACAGTTAGGTCGTTATTTGGCCAGTGGCCAATAAAAACATAAGAAAGAATTCTGAAGAATTATGGATAAACAGGTAACATGTCTATAGATTGCTCTTCACCCCCTACACATCACAATACTGGATTTTAGAGGTGTACCGCAATGCACTGAAATTTTCAGACCGAAACCGAAAATAAGAAATGTGTCAGGCTGAAACTGAAACCCAAAATTTTTGTTTAACCTTTTTAACAAATATTTAATATTTTATTTTTATTTTTTTACTTTACTGTTGGGGGCTCTGGGAAAATATCAGGGGTCTAAACAGACCCCTGATAATTCACTTTTGAAATAGAAAAATAGGCAGCCCTTGTTATGAATGAACAGGAAGCCACTATACTGAGTGTTCCTGTCCATTCATAAATTGTGGAGATAGTATCAGTTACTATCTCCACAATCCTGAATGAACAAGAAGTGATGCAGAGCACTTCCTGTTCATTCATAATTGGAGACACAGTAAACATACTCTGTCCTCAATAATTTACAAATACTCAACGATCAGCTGATTGTTGAGTGCTTGTAACCGCTCTCCATTCTGACTCCTTTGGCTGTCACAGGAGGCTGAGCGGGCAGTGCGGGGAGGAGAGCTCAGCCTCCTGTGACATTACTGACAGCTGATTCCTCCTCCACACTGCCGACTCAGCCTCCTGTGACAGCCGACAGCTGTCTCCTCCCTGCACCACTCTCCATCCTTAGTCTCTGCCTGTCACAGGAGGCCGAGCAGGGTGGTGCGGGAGAAGAGCTCGGCCTTCTGTGACACGCTTGATAGTGCTCTCCTCCCTGCCCCGCTCGGCCACCTGAAGATTTCTCTCCTCCCTGCTGGGGGGAGCTCTGTGTCGCCATTGGGAGAAAAACTATGGATGCACCGCAATTTTGGATGAAAAATTGGACTTTCGGCATTTTGCCCAAAGTACCATTGTTACCTGATATGTTTTAGCCGCCGACATTTCAGTGCATCCGTATTAGATTCACATTTTCTCTGGTGTCATTGTTGTTCTTGATGTGGAACCCAAACTTTGGTCACTTGGATATAATTGAATAATAAAATATATTTGCTGTTGTCTGATGTTTAACATGATTTTAATACTTCTGACAAGAGGGTGTTTTTTATCCCCACAAATAAGCAGTGGCAGCTCATGATGTCATTTTTCTGATACAAGGTTATTGTATGAGGGTGAGAAACAAGTGGTAGATTTCACTAGTTTAAATTAGGGAACCAATTTCTAGTTATCTACACCAGACTACATATAGTCCAGCATTAATCTTCATTATCTTAATTCTTTCTTATAATATTTTCAATATTGTTATGTATATAAAAAAAAATTAATTATCACCTATCTTATTTGGTTAGACAGCATTTACACCAATGAGTTAATTCATTTTCCACAGGCAAGGTCACAAATTCTGCACAATACTAATTTTTCACAATACTAATGCTACATCTCTCGCACAAGCTGCATCCTGGGTTCTTAAACACCTACAGATTGTTTGTTGATCTCTGCCATTTGCTCCTCTTCTTCACTGCTGTGCGATACAATGCAATGCTACTTCAGTTGTGTCTCACACAATTACACCACCCACAGCTTGACATAGCACAATTCTGTTACCGTCTGTTCATAGGTCATGCACAAGGTTGATTTAAAAATAAAGCATTTGCTCAACAAGAAAATTGTACACAACAGATTTAACCTCTTGCCGTCCGCCCGTTAAGAAAAAACGGACGGACTGCTGACTCCTATCTGCGGGTTGCCGTCGCCAGATGGCATTTTTTTTCCTACAGTATTAGTAATGACGTATGAAAATGATCTTAACAAATACTTTTCGATTTTAATGGCAAAGCTAAATATACCTATTAGAAATTTTCAAGAAGAGATGGAGGTGAGGCGCTGGACACAAAAATACATTACTTGTTCCGGATGGCTTGAGTTCAGCAACTCTCCACAAAAATAGGGGCCCTTTAGAGGAGAGGGATCATTTAAATTGAGCACCAAACATAAGTCATGAGAGTCTAAAGTCTTTATTATTTCAACTGGTGACAGCAAGAAAGCAAGAAGCAGTCAACACATTTTGGAGGCCAAAAGATCCCCCTTTATCAGGGTTATAGAGAGAGATTAAAAACGATGCATATAAGATTGATCATGAAGGAAGCATGTCAATGGGCAATCAAAAAAAATATATGATCAGGATTATCCATAAATTAAAATATGGATTGAAATTGAAAAACTATTAATGATATAGAAGAAGCAATAACTTTAGTGTACCTCATCATATGTTTTATTGATTATTCCATTGCTATTCATTTATCGATATTTGTGTATCTCTGCACTCTCTATGGAGTGAGGTACACAAATAGCATGTTTTAGGGATTAATCCCTTGGATATGGACATTTAAACCAATCAGCAACGTTAATGGTATCTAGTGGTTTACAGAAGGCGTTTGCATTTAAGCCTACTTACGTTGGTTTTATTGATGCTTGATGTATTTAGATGTACGGTATATACATTGGGTGGAATTTATCAAAACTGGAGCAGACAAAATCTGGAGCAGCTGTGCATGGCAACCAATCGGCTTCTCTAGTCAGTTTGTTCAGTTAAGATTTGAAAATGAAAAATGGAAGCTGATTGGTTGCCATGCACAACTGCTCCAGATTTTGTCTGCTCCAGTTTTGATAAATTCCCCTCATTGTTTTTAATGTGTAGAATTAAAACATTTTGTTTTAATATATGACTTGTACAGGCACCTTTAAAACCCTACTTCTATTCCCATCTGTCTACTTGTTAAAATCCCATAGTGTAAGCTTGCCTAAAGCTACCTAGAGACATTACCGTATTTGCCGGCGTATAACACGACTCGGCGTATAAGACGACCCCCTACTTTTTGTGTTAAAATATAGGTTTTGGGCTATACCCGTCGTATAAGACGAGTATAGACCAAAATAATGTTTAAATGCACCCACTAACATCCATGGCGGTATTCCCAAGTGTGGCTCGGGGTTAATTTTGAGTACCATAAGCGGTAACCCCGAGCCACAATCGGGATTACAGTCTCTTACCTTGTACATACAGTATACCGCGCTGAGTCAATCACGGCAGGCTTTGTATTAATGAATACAGGCTTTGTATTCATTAATACAAAGCCTGCCGTGATTGGCTCAGCGCCGAGCCAATCACAGCAGGCTTTGTATTAATGCATACAGGCTTTGTATTCATTATTACAAAGCCTGCCGTGATTGGCTCAGTGCGGTATACTGTATGTAGCCAAAACTACATACAGTATACCATATCCTTCTGTATGTACCCAGCGTATAAGACAACCCCCGATTTTTGGGGGATGTTTTAAGGTTTCAAAACACGTCTTATACGCTGGCAAATACGGTAGTTGGTAGTCAGACGTGCAGTCACAATCCAACTGCCAAAGATTTCCCCCAGAGCATTGGGCGGTGAATTCCTTACACCAGAACTATCAGCTAATAGATTTCAACTCTGGAATCCTAAATGCCAATAAAGCTGTAGTGTTTCCACCCAGCACTAAGAACTCGCTAGAAATGATCTATAATTAAGTTCATGGTCCAGAGGTAATCATAGGTTGGAGTGGAATGTTTACCTATGGCGCACAGTTTTTTAATGAATGCAAAAGTAAGTTCCTTACCGCTCTATAAAATGTAGGTAATAGAGTTACAAATTGCTGGCCCTCTTAAAAATTCTAGTTGCCTTGTTGTGTTTGACTTCAATACTTTTGAGCAACTAACCCGGAATCAGCATGCTGTTTATCTCTGTACTTTTTTCCTGAGTCAGAAAGAGCACATTGAAACCAAAGCATCAGCATAACAGCCAGGTAACTAGCATTCTCAACCGAGAGGTCAGCAGTGGCAGCCACTATATTTTTTCTCATGAGTCAATGATTATAGAGTCCACGTCAGCTTTCAGTTTTTAAGAGACTGTCTGTACAAAACTAAAAAGTTAATTTATGTGTAATTTCCCCCCAAGCTATATTGGTCACAACTGCAATACGTTGTTTCTTATGTTTGTTCACACTTGGAAATCCATAAAAAATGAAGATAGGGACTGAGCTCAGCTGCAGCAACCTGGGCAGGAGTGCACTGTGCATGTGCGGGGCTCTGAAAAAGGACAGCTCTGTGATGCTGGGGACCAGCGTCCAGTGGCTCGTCCTGGCAAGAGGTTGGAGCTCTAAAACAATGTTGTTGTTTTTTGGCAGGCTTCACTGGGTGTGTGAATGACCTACAGTAGTAGCTTATTGTTAAAGTGACATTAAGGCCCCGTTCCCACTGCGCGATATGCAAATCGCGCGTTTGTCGCGCAATTTGCATATTGCGCGACATCGCGAGATTTGCTGCACGATGTCGCGTTCAAGCTTGCATTGAGCAAGCTTGAATCACGGCTAAATCCGCTCCAAAAAGGGTCCTGCTGTAGCGACACACGACTCGCGACAGCAGGACCCTTTCCCCCATTGGATTGCATTGGAGCGCGATATCGCGCGGTAATTTGCCGCGATATCGCGGGAATTACCACGCGATAAATCGCTCAATGTGAACGGGGTCTAAACCCTCAGATTTTTATAACATAAAACAATACTGTAATGTGCGCCTTACTGTAATCCATGGTTGTTTTTCTTCTCTTTGCTGTTCTTCCTTTTAAATCCTCATGTCTTCTCATGCTTGGGGAGAACTTCCTTTTTCAGCTCAGGGCCTCTTCCTGTAGTGCTGGCTCAGGTTTCAAGCCTATAGAAACGGATACACAGACACCGTGTATCCATTCCTGAGACAAGGCAGTCTGCTGCAAAACAGAAGTTCTGCAGAGCATGAGAACAGATACAAATTTAAAAGGAAGAGCAGCAAAGAGAAGGGAAACAACCATGGATTACAGTAAGGCACACATTACAGTATTGTTTTATGTTAAAAAATCTGAGGGTTTAATGTCACTTTAACTACTGGGACTTGAAGACTGAAAAGTCAGCTTTGTTAGAAGTGAACTAACCAACTAAGTAGAACACTGCATGTGCAAAGCTCAGGATCACTGTAACTGTTTTTGCTTAGCTACATTAGAATATGTCAGGTAGGTTATGATTCTGTCTAATCTTTCCATCTGATGTGTTGTGTGACACATGGTCTGTTTCTGTAGAAAACATTTTGTCATAGCTTTTTTATAACTGCCTTCTCATTTCATCATATTAAGCTGAGTTCCCCACAACATGTTTTCAGATTGTGTCTGTGAAAAGAAACCAGCAAATCCTATTAGAGCTAAAATCAGGTAAATTTGGATAGCTGTATGTATGCCCATTGAGGAATTTTCTGTACTGGCAGTAATACATAGACACATACAAAGTCAAATTAACATGACCTCAATGGAAAACGCTTCCTTTGAGCTTTTGGAATAGTAACGTGTATCATGGAAGCAATGTCTTCAGTGTTTGCTTTAGAATATTAATTGTTTCTACATGAAATAAAACAGCAGTAAATTGGGCTTGATATCTCATTTGTAACACATCACATCCACTTTGTTATGAGTCATCAGAGGATTGATTCGGAACATTTTGCATACAAAGTGACGGCTGTAATAATTAGGTTAGATTACTTTATTAGTAAGTGGCTTGAAATGAACCTTCAGGATACATAAATGTGACCTACTAATTGAATAATGGAAAAGTCAGGCATAGCACCAGTATTCATTTTGTCCTTGGTTCCTAATGTCAGCAACTAGAGTACACATGCTCCATAAACTTTCCATAATAGGCTTAATTTAGTTGAAAGAAGTGAAGACAATCCTTAGATTGCGCACACACTTGTTCGGGACCTTTATCCAAAACCTGTGTGTATGATTTATTGTACTCTGGTCTTTACCTAAGACCAGAATGTGCTCAGACCCAGAAATGGCACTCTGGCAGTTCTAGAATTTGCCAGAAGGAGTTGTCTGAAACTTTATTCCACCTGGTGTGAGCGACATTGTGCTACTCATTCTTAACTAAGCAGTCAGGCTATACACATTCTGCACATAATAGTATTCAACAACCAGATGTACTACTTGGACTGGTTCATCAGGATTTGCATATTATGCTGTGCTGGTGTCTTTTGTATTCAAGGGATGCATTTTAATCATGGTCTGAGATCTGCTGTAAACATCTATTTGTTATCTTTGATTCAATGTATGGTATTTAGAGTCTTTAGATCTACAAGCTATTATACCGTTGGGTAATAAAAGTAAAAGATCACAAACAAAACCTGTATGGCTGAATAAAAATGTAAAGCATCACATAAAGGAAAAGCGAATGGCTTTCATA
This sequence comes from Nanorana parkeri, assembly GCF_000935625.1. Lineage (NCBI taxonomy): Eukaryota > Metazoa > Chordata > Amphibia > Anura > Dicroglossidae > Nanorana > Nanorana parkeri. The sequence goes on from NW_017306474.1 coordinate 73,001, forward strand.
AAATATAAGATAGAGGGGACGGCATTGGCGTTCCACAACTATAAAGAAAGCAATAAAAGATGCAAACTAGCAATACGGACGGCTAAAATAGAGTGCGAAAGACATATTGCCATAGATAGTTAAAAAAAAAACCAAAAAATTTTACCAATATATAAACAGTAAAAAGGGGAGAAAGGAGCAGATAGGCCCAATAAAGGACGATAGAGGGAATTTAGTCACAAATGACAAGGAGAGGGCCGAAGTACTGAACTCTTTCTTCTCCTCAGTATACACTCAGGAGGGAAACGGGTTTGACGCCCCTGATAAAACACCTAGTTCATCACAAAACACAGCCAAGTGGTTGACAGAACCCGGGATACAACAAAGACTTAGTCTACTTAATGCAAATAAAGCGTTGGGACCAGATAATCTGCACCCGAAGATACTTAAGGAACTAAGCGCGGTTATAACAAGACCGTTATTCTTCATTTTTAAGGACTCTCTAATGACTGGTAGAGTTCCAAGTGACTGGCGGAGGGCTACGGTAGTTCCAATTTTCAAAAAGGGGGCAAAATGCCAACCTGGGAATTACAGGCCAGT
>NW_017306474.1:76687-130234 GCF_000935625.1 Nanorana parkeri
GCAAATGGGTTATACAATAATGGGTATGCCGCTAGGGAAGTCTGAAATGATGCCTTTCTACTGTTCCACTGTAGACCATAAACTCAATAATAGACTACAATGCCAGGTTGCGGTAAGCAAAGCTAGTAGAGTCCTGTCCTGCATCAAGAAGGGAATATTTTGCAGGGATAAGTCTATAATTTTGCCACTCTACATATCACTGGTTCGGCCTCACCTGGAGTATGCGGTGCAGTTTTGGGCACCGGTACACAGAGGGGATGTCCTTGAACTGGAGAAAGTCCAGCGAAGGGCGACCAAACTCATCAAAGGGATGGAGGACAAGAGCTATGAGACACGGTTACTAAATTTAAATATGTTCACGCTGGAATTAAGGAGATTAAGGGGGGACATGATTTTCATGTACAAAATGTTCTATAGTCATAGCAACATTAGCAACAAACTCTTTACGATTAATTCCGTAACAAAGACTAGAGGCCACCACCTGAAACTGGTAGAAAAAAAATTCAAACACAAGGGGCAAAGGGGGTTCTTCTCAGTTCGAGCGGTTAGGGTCTGGAACTCGTTGCCACAAGCAGTGATTTCATCTAATAGCGTGGAATCGTTCAAGAAGCTGTTGGACGATTTCCTGAGAAACGGTAATATACAGGGGTATAGGTACTCCTAATAACGAGATGACTCAGGGATCTATACACACACACACACACACACAATAGGTTGGACTTGATGGACATGTGTCTGTATTCAACCTCAAATACTATGTAACTATGTAATTATAAAAACAATGGTAGCAACCATATTTACATCAGTTGTAACATGTGGAATATTTGGATCTGAATTGGATAGGTCAAAGCCTATCCATCCTTTAACCTCCTGTCATCAGCACAGCAGCATTCAGACTGGAAGAGTGCAGTACTACGAGCCAATCAGACTGTGCTGACAGGGATCATACTGGCAAAAGAGAGCACAGTTGATGTATTGTTAGTATATTTCTTTTCCTTCATTACCTAATTATCAGGCCCTTTCCTCTCTTTTCCTCCAGAGCTCATTGGCGGGGCAGAGAGGGGAGAGGGAGAGCCAGCTGTCAATCAGGCTTTTGGGAGGATCCTGATAATATTGTCGAGATCTTTTCCGGCTGCAGTGTGGCTCTGTGCTGTCAATATATAGCCGGCAATAGCCCGCTATTTGCCGGGTTTTGGGTCACAGGAGTACCTTAGTAAATGTCCTCCTGTGACCCAAAAGAGAACTCTCTCCAAAAAAGGTTTGGCCACAGTTCTCTTTAACTGGAGTTTAACTTTAATGTGTATGTAAACCCTAACAACCAGCTTCTCTTATTTGCTCCCTTTTGGTCTCCTAAATATACTATTGAAAACATTATGTTAAGTCAGCAGAGGAGGACCTGAAGGATAACTTTCTCCTACAGATCCCTCCTCTGCTGATTGATAGCAGACAGTGGGCTGCTGCAATAGTCAGCCTGCTATTGGCTATTGCAATTTTAAATAGCCAATAGCAGGCTGGCTATTGCTCCCAGCCACTGCCTGCTTTATTTACATTCCCCAGCTAAAGCTATTGAAGTGGAAAGGTGACACTAGGGGTCTAATAGAACCCGTAATGTCACCTTAAAGAGAACCTGTCATCTCCAATGTGCTATCACATAGAGAGCTTGTGAGCCCCGCCCCCCAAAAAAATGTAAAGTCCTCCACGCGCATTAAAAAAAACCTGGCTCATAATTTGTTTAGCTGGCTCCTAGAGTCACCTAAAATGTGTCAAGTCCTGCCCTAAGTGAATGTAAACATGCTTGGGACAAATGAAGGTCTAAATTCAGACAAAAAGTTTTTTGTTTTTTTTTAAAAAGGCTTGATGAACCACTGGTGCTTTTCTGCCATCACTCTTCTGTATCCATCTGTCTGCTATTTATTAAAAAGTTTAGATATGTTCAAAAGAAATAGACAGCTAACATTGCCTTGGTATCATGCCAGTGATGTTATGTTTCCGCTTTGTTACAACCTTGTATCAGCATGGCCAAACCTATCACAGACCAGCCTGTCAGACTGAACAAGATTGAGCAACCCAATCTCTACACCTTAATTACCAATACATATTACCATACTTAGGTAAATCACAGTGCTCTCAGCATTTTAGACTTTGTACTTGTGCAGTGTGTTAGTGACACAGTTGACTAGAGACAGCTGTTTCATGTCCTCACTAGATACTCCAGCATCACATCGCAGTATGGTCAAAGTTTGCTATTACTGAACTTCAGCTGCCTTGCATACGACAGAAAACTGTGTGATAAAAGGCCTAAACTTCATTGCATTGATTGTGCTTATTTGTGCAGAGACGTTACTTTCTCTGCACAGACCTAATGCTTTCTTCAGTTTACATGCCAGAGATATCAGCCAAGTACATCATGAAGTATGATGGGAGAATGCAGAGACAGAGGAGAATGCAGTGAAGCATTATTTGACTGTACAATGAAAACGAAAACAGATGCTTTTGTGGTTTACACAGGAAGTTTACGTGAACTTTTGACAGCAGCTGTGCTGCTGACTGAACACTACTAATAAACTGGAAATATTGTCCCACCGTGCGAGTGAAAGAAGTGTGGAAATAATGTTAGTGCTTATCTACACTGGCAGCTTTCTATTCCATGGAACATGACATTAATGATATTGCTTTACCCATGTATAAGCAGTTAAGCCTCAACTCCACCTTTCTAGGAAATGTATTGCAAGGCATGTCAGTAAAAATCCATTTTGTTTTATAAAGAATACATTTTTATTAAAAACAATAAAACAATATAATACATCATACAGTAATACAGCCAAAGAAACAAGACATATCAGTCTGGTTAGTAAGGGTTTGTTCACACCAAATGCAGACCAGATCTGCATGAGTTTCTGCACACGCAGTACAGTGGGTTGTGCCGCGTTTTTGATGCGTTCAGGGCCGTTTTTGGTTAAAAATGTTTTTTAACCAAAAAAACATTTTTGCTTAAAATGGTCTTTCAGTGCGTTCCAGGGCGTTTGCATGCATTCCAGAGCAGGTAAAATAGGGCTTGCTGCAGTTTTTTTTTATGCTGTAGTGAACTAGAGCCCAAAATACCATTGGAATACATTGGACGCAGTTTTGATCCGGTCTGTAACTGCTCTGCTTTGCTCCTGGAACACGCTTGGTGTGAACAAGGCCTAAAGGGAACGCCCACATTACACATAGCTTTTGGCAACCCCAGACAACGCAGACAGTGAGTTTAGATCAAGCATTTAGATGCAAAAGACTGACTGGGACCCCGAGGATGCTCAGTGTACATCCAAATGTATTGACTGAACAACATACTGTATATGAAAGCACGCACAAGAACCAGAATGCTCCTTTAATCCAACCTATGAGATCAGACAAGACAGAAACCGCACAAAAGTAAAAATTTATTTTGTTACTACAGTGCCTCCATGTAAATAAATTGACAAATATCCTGTAGGATACAATGCATTTCTCAAAAAAATGCACAGGTAAAATGAAGCTGGATAAATCATTACGGCTGTGAATGCTGCGGTGCCAATGCACTGGAAACAATGCACCGCATTGTAACTTTTGTTGTTGTCTCAAAGTGACCATTTATTCAGTTCTATCAGCCATGAGCAGTGCATTGTGATGGATTATGCATCACGCTGCACTGATAAAATGAACTGTGTGCCACGACACTAAGGTGGGGTGAACTGTGCTAATTAAAAGCAAGACAAATTGACTTGTCAGCGCATTAGGACTTCACTGGGCAAGTTTGTGCACCTTATGTGAACGGGCCAAGTGTTGACTGTAGGTGATTTCTGTGCGCCACATTCCGTTGTGCGCGCATGTGTACTAACGCATGTTTTACGGCAGCCCGGAAGAGTGGGACCCATGCATGAGTAGTAGCGTGCAAGCTCCTGGCTATGGCCTTACACTCCTGCAGATTTCTGGGCAGCATAGGAAATAAATATTTGGTATTACATTCCATTCAACCTAAAAAGAGAATATACTAAGAATGTTCGTTTTTGCATCTATTCACATAGAAGGACTATTCGTGGAGATTTGCAGAGCAAATCGCTCTGCAGGTTTTTTTAAAATTGGCCCCTGTGAGTGGTTAATCCATTGCTAATGTTTCAAACATGCGCTCCTATATGAAGTCTTAAACTTTCTTCCAGTCTTACCAACATACTGTAGCCCAAAAGCACACACAATAAAAAAAATTGAGACACCACATTGACAGAATTGCAATCTTGTGTCTCAATTTTCTTATGAGTACTTTTATTACCACCTTGACAATCCCTTGTGCTTTTACATGGAAATATACATTTTAAGGTAGTCTTATTGTGGTGGATTTTTAAATCCCTAGCAAAAGTATGAATAAACCTGTCTCTAAGATTGGGTGCCCTTTTGAAGATATATTTTGGCTGCTCAGGGGAAATATTACACAATTAATCATCACTTTTGAGGGTATGCTAGTGACTCTGATGAGGTATTTGCATTAGCATTTTCACTCCTTTTCACCAATCTCCCTCCATTCTAATAAGACTTCCTTAACCTCTAATCCTTCTCTCTCATATCCCTTTTAATTAGATCTTCATTAATCTTATTTGCCTGCTCTAAAAATTATTTGTTGGTATTACAGTTTCTTCTAAGTCTATATAGTTGACGTTTGGGAATACCATCTAATCATGGTTTGTAATTGCAGCTATTTCTAGGAATAAAAGACTTCTGGTCTGCAGGTATTCCCTCCTCTACATACAGCATATATTTCTAAATCAAGAAAGATTATATGTGCCTTTACTGTACTGGGCCTCAAAAAATAAGTTATAGTCATTAAAGCAGAACTATGAGGTGAGTGCTTTTCACTCACCTCATAGTTCTAGCCGACCTGTGACAATGAGACTGTCACAGGTTGGCTCAGTAGATTGGGAGGTGAGCGAACACATACCGGCGTTCGCTTACTTCTCGATCCTGTCACAGCTCTCTGCCGTGACAGGGGAGGGGCTGGATTCCCCGCTCCGATCCTCCAGCGCTAACTGGGGGAGGGGGCGGGTACAGCTGGCTCTGCCTCTAGATAGGCAGAGCCAGCTGTCACTCACGCAGCTGGGCGGATCCCGGCACAATTGTCGGGATCCGCTTCAGCTGCGGCATCTCGCTGCTCGCCTTGTACTGTGGTGTCTCAGTATACCGCGAGCCTTAGCTCGTAGTATACTGAGCTTAGGGTGACGGGAGTACGCTAGTTTGTGTCCTCCCGTTACCCTAAGGAGAACTATGCGGAAAAGCCTTAACCCCATAGGTCTCCTTTAGTAATATAATTAGTTAATTAATTTCTTTAAAGATTTTGTTTTCTTGACAAAATAAAAGAGACTGTCACCTATGAATGTCCTCCAGATGTGCAGATACTGTTTAAATTGACGTCTCAATCTTATATTAAAACTTTTAGTTTCTATACCCTTGGGACTACACTATTGATGCTTTGATTCTACTGTACTTGCAGTGAGGTCTAGCTGGAGGACTTTCAGTCCATACACAAAGAGGTAGCCTAGGGAGTAAGAGGCATCGTGTTTACCTGCATAAAGAGGATTCTCCATCAACTGTACTCTCTGCTTCTCCCGATTGCTGCAACCAGACATTTACTATAGCACAGGTTGGCATTTGGAATAAGGGATCAAGTCTATGGCTTGATGGTTAGATCTGATAATGATTTTATGTAATCTGTTTTACTTAATTGCTATTGACATTTTAGTTGGTACCTAATAAAGGAATGTTTTAATAAAAGGTTTTTATGTACGTGTGTTCTGGCACCTAAAAAAAAAGCCCCCTGTTCTCTGTGGTAGTTTAAGATTAGATTAATTATGGGGTGTGGTGCTATCCTTCTTCCGTGATCCTATACGATCCTATATATGTATGTAATATGGTAATTGAGGGGTTTTTGATACTTTAGTATCAAAGTGACTCTGTTTGTGGAAAATAGTTGATCCTTGGAACAAACAGTTGGATCCGAGGTAGAGAACGGGGTGAGCTTTATGATATTGTGTTTTATTTAATGCGATTTTGGCTGTACTCTACAAAACCCGCTGCTGGTAACACAGTGTTGCTCCGTACATATTGGTGGATTAATGTGAGAAAGAATTGGCACTTAGTGGGAAGCTTGGGTGAGCTTAAAGGAGAACTATGGGGTAAGGGTTTTTCCCCATAGTTCTCCTAAGGGTAACGGGAGGACACAAACTAGCGTCCTCCCGTCACCCAAGGCTCAGTATACCGTGAGCTACAGCTCGCGGTATACTGAGATGCCGCAGCTGAAATGGATCGCGACAATTATGTCTGGATCCGCCCAGCTGTGTGACTGACAGCTGGCTCTGCCTATGTAGAGGTAGAGCCAGCTGTACCCGCCCCCTCCCCCATCCGTCCCGCCAGTCAGCGCTGGAGGATCGGACAGGGGAGGGGGGAATCCAGTCCCTCCCCTGTCACGGCTCTCTGCAGTGACAGGATCGAGAAGTGAGCGAACGCCGCTATGTGTTCGCTCACTTCCCGATCTAATGAGCCGACCTGTGACAGTTTCATTGTCACAGGTCGGCTAGAACTATGAGGATGATTGAAAATCACTCACCTCATATTTCTCCTTTAAATACAAAATGTCCATAGCTGACTGGTATGTACCTTTAATATGTAAAGTAGGTGACTGGTGTCATCACAGGCATTTTTACTACAAGTATTGTGTCACACTGATTTCATCTGCCATGGCATTGTAAACCCTGCAAGCACCCGCCAACAAACCTGTAAAGAAAATGTTAGTATATAAATAAATGAAAGTACATACTAAAACAGTGGATAACTTTTACCATTAAATAAAACCAAGCCATGTAACAGAGCAATTAATTATCAATCAATAAACCATAGACCAAACCTTAAAAATGAAGACCACTTTAACCAGAGAGCTTAACTATCAGCTCGAGCTCAAACTTTAAATACCAGTCCAACATAAATACTGAACGGAGTCACACCGTCCTCCTACAAATGTGGGAAACAATACCCCCCCAAAAAAGATAACCACATCGAAGGGGATGGGATGGCAGGCAGCTCAACTTGATAGAAGATCCAGCTGCTGACAGGGGCTCCATAAGGCAACATACTTAAAGGCGAATACAATCAATGATTGGCTATTTGTTTTCCTGCCAAAAGCAACAACACCAATCTCTTTTGATGTGAGCTGCTGCATCCTCTTAGCAACAGCCACTCAGTACATCCATTTACCTAAAATGAATGAAGGGATGCAGGCGGTCCCAATTACATTCTGTCTCCCTAACATTGTGTCACTGGCTCTAGCATGTGTACGGTTTGATTATTCCACAAATTGCTGTACGCTGCACTTTTATAGTGATATCACTGGTACCAATATAGTCTGGCTTAGGTTAAGAAAGAGTTATACAGAACAGATAAAGTATTCACATTTCAGCTGTTTTCATGCTGAAATTTTAGAGCAGGAAAGTATTTTGTTTATATGTTCACACACTTACCACCCGTGAAAAAAAAGAATATTGAGAGGAAATAGCTTTGCTAGCTTGGTCTACGATTTGTTAAAAGTAGAGGTGCACCGAAATGGAAATTTCAAAAACGAAACTGAAATTTTAAAAAACATCAGGCTGAAACCGAAAATATTTTTTATTTTTATTTTTTCAAAACAAAATTTTATTTTATTTTTATATATTTTTTATAAACTTTTGAATTTGGTATATTTATTTTATTTATTCATTTTTGTATTAAATATTTTTATTTTTACTTTACTTTTAGGGGCTTTGGGGAAATATTAGGGGTCTAAACAGACCCCTGATATTTCCCTTTTAAAATAGAAAGAGAGATTGGGGACAAAGAGTCCTCAATCTCTTTTTCAGCAGCCCCTGTTATAAATGAACAGGAATCCTCTATACTGAGTGTTCCTGTTCATTCATAACATGAGAACATAGTGTGTATACTATATCCACAATCATGAATGAACAGGAGGTGATGTAGATCACTTCCCATTCATTCATAATTGAGGATATAGTAAACATACCATGTCCTCAATTATGTACAAACACTCAGCGATCACTGATCACTGAGTGTTTGTACCTGCTTTCCATCCTAACAGCTGTCACAGGAGGCTGAGCGAGCGGAGCAGGGAGGAGAGCTCAGCCTCCTGTGACAGCGCGGGCTGTCTCCACCCACACTGCTGATCTGTGACAGGAGGCTGAGCAGTGTCCGATATGTTTCGGTGGCTGATATATCGGTACATCCCTAGTTAAAAGAAGGTAATTTTTTCCTTAACCCTTGCAGTGGGGCTGCCACGCATTGCCAGGGTTAAGTGCTTGTTTTGTCTAGGACTGAAAATAAAGTTATACTCACCCAATACTCCAAGCTGCCGGCCTTGACAGCGCTCCCTCCCAGCTATTTCTTTTTACTCTGCAGCAATGGAATGTCCCTCGGCCTCCTCACATCCTATACACTGTGTATAGAACATGATAATTTACAAAACTTTAGACCTCTGCAGCCGAGAGGAGAGACAAGCAAGTCGGCTCATAGGTTCAGGTGAGTATAACTGTGTGATTTTCAGCCCTGGACAAAAAGTAGCACTTAACCCTTGCAGTGTGGGAGTAGCCCCACTTCAAGGGTTAATAAAAAAAATTACCCAGTTCATCTTTAAAAACAGAATTTCTGTCATTGTTGAATATAGCAGGAGTGGTATTAGGCTTTTTTAAAATACTTTTAGTGGTATTTGTACTTTTTAATATAAAGTAAATAACAATAGTTTAAGTATAAGTAAAGGCATTTTTTTCATAGGTTTTTTAGGGGTGTGAGATGTTAGGTATTTATTGCTGTCTATGTCCCTGTAGGGAGATTCACTCTCTCTAATTGACCTTATCACCAATGTCACAGGAAAGTAAAGTGATGGTAAATGCAACCTTATTGGTTGCCCCAGCAGAACAGGAATAGTGGGAAGATCTTCCATTGGGAAATGTGTTCCTGTAGCCACTGTTTAAGAGGGGATATACCTCACATTGGAAAGGTATCCTCTCACTTCCTGTTGAGCAGGGCCGGTGCTAGGATTCTTACCTACACAGGCAAGGTGCATTCCCCCTCCCCGACCCCCTGTAAAAACAGGGCATTTTGACAAGTACTTGTACTTGTCAAAATGCCCCGATGTTTGCGCTATGGTTTTTTTTTTTCACCTACCTTCGGCGCGGGAGAGCAGCGGCGAGTCAGCGCTCAGAGCTGTCCGGTGGGAGGAGCTCCAGGTGGGGTCCTAATTTAGCTGGCCGGCGAATTGAGTATACAGGACAGGAAGTTAAGGGAAAGCTCCTTGAAAAAAAAAAAATGACAGCAGTTTTAGCGCTCCCCTACTCAAAAATGAAAAAAAAAGGTTGGGTTTTTGATATGCTTTATTTCCCAGGGAAATTATATTAAAACAATCCACCTTTTGTAAGAGTAGCAAGACTGACCGGTGTAAAGGGCAAATCCAGTGATGAGGCTTTCCAGTAAAAACAGTTGTGCAAAAAAAAATCAGAAAGTCATTCAGTTTACCTTTCTTTGATTTCCATATGATTTATAACAGCCGGATTCCAGAACCCTCCACACTCTGTGGGAGGTTCTCCTTCAGTGAGTATTGTGAGTACTATGTAACCCTTGTTTGTGCTTGATGGCATTTTACCATCCAAGAGAACTTTGACTCTGTTTGGTGGCTGTGAGGAATTTACTAAAGCCAACACTTTAATACCTTTAGACGTTCTGTGTGAAAGACAGTTTAAACCAGGGGTCTCAAACTAAATTCACTCGGGGGCCACTCGACAACTGTTTTTCTCCCATGGGGGCCCCTTGCCAAATTTCATATATCAAAATAAAATGTAACTATATCCAATATGGCACTAATATACTCACAATAGGGCCCCATTCATATCTGTAAGTTTAGGTACGATTAGGGATTTCTGTGTCAGGAACTTGCGTTTTCCTGCTACAGGAATCCCTAATCTGGTGTTTACAAGGGCAGCTGTCACCCATTCAAGTTAATTATCAGGCGACAGCCATTGCATGTAAATTCCTGCACACCGCATGTAATGGTATGTGATATGCGTCCAGGGAGGGTGATTGATTCCTAACCACATGTAATCATATCACATATCATTACATGCAGTGTGCAGGTGTTTACATGCAATGTGCAGGTGTTTACATGCAGCGGCTGTCACCTGGTCATTAAAGTGAATGGGTGACAACTGCCTAGGGCTGCAACAACTAATCGACTAAATCGATCATAATCGATTATTGTAAAAGTTGTCAACGTTTTCAATCATCGATTAATTCGCTTCCGATTAGTTGGCCCTGTTCACGGCTCCACACACGCTGCACGCCGCACCTCCTCCCCACCGCTGCCAGACCCGCCCGCCCGCATCCACGCTCCACACCTCCTCCCCGCCTCACGCTCACTTCCCCGCCTCACGCCCACATCCACGATCGGCACATTGACGCGGGAGAAGAAGTAAGGAGGAGCAGGTGTGGGGGGATTACAGCCGCCGTTAGACAGGCCCGATCTCAGAAGCAAGTTGCTGGAAGACTGCTCAGGTAAGCCTGCACTTTCCCACACATGGTGCTCTATAATGTATTGCTGGGATAGTGGGATTTGTATTCCTCTATAGCTGATGGTACATTGTGCTGTGCATTATACAGAGCAATGTACCATCAGCTATAGAGGACTACAAATCCCAGCAATACATTATACACTCTATGTATAATGTATTGCTGGCATTTGTTGTAGTCCTTTATAGTTGGTGGTATTCTGGATTGCGCTGTATAGAGGACTACAAATCCCAGCAATAATACATTATACAGCGCAATGCAGAATACTACCAGCTATAGAGGAGTACAACAAATCCCAGCAATAATAAATTATACAGTGGTGCAATGCCAAATACCACTAGCTATAGAGGACTACAAAACCCAGCAATAGTACATTATACAGCACAATGCAGAATACCAGCAGCTATAATGTACTATTGCTGGGATTTGTTGTAGTCCTCTATAGCTGGTGGTATTCTGCATTGTGCTGTATAATGTACTGTTTCTAGGTTTTGTAGTCCTCTATAGCCGGTGCCATTCTGCATTCATTGCTGTATAACTTTACACTTTCCATTTCACTATATTGCACACCACACTTTTTTTTTTCTTTTTTACTTCCACCGCTCCAAGCTTGCTCCTGTGATGGACTACAATCTCACTACGAACTCGAACTTAATAATCGGCTAACTAATCGATTTTTAAAATAATCGTAAGCTTCAGCTCTGCAGCTGCCGCTTGTAAACGCCAGATTAGGGATTCCTGCTGCAGGAAAACGCAAGTTCCTGACACAGAAATCCCTAATCGCACCAAAACGTACAGATGTGAACGGAGCCTAATACACTAACCCTGCAACACGCTCCACACCCCCTCCCCCCGTCCCCCCCTCGCATATGAAATAAAATTCTGTTAATAAAGATTGATGAATACTTATTATTTCTAGGTCAGGCATACCAGACCTTTGGTGAGAGGAACCTCTGTGGACTAAAACACATGCACAGGACCTAATTACCTAGTTATCAGATAAGGCCTGTTATACAGTTAAATCAGGGGCGGATAACATAATTCAGAAGCCTGTCCAATCCAGGAGCCAATGGGATTTTCTTTTAGTAACCAGCTTCATTGACAACAACTAGAGAAAAACCTCAAAGGTTAGGCACCAGGGGTACCATTTCAGGGGCATTGGCTACCTGGCTCCTGCGATTTGTCCAGCCCTGAGTTAAGAGAAGATTTGGAATTGTGCGCCAGTTGGAAACACTGACTTTCCATGACATACTAAAGGTGCTTGTGGTGGAAATCGTGACACAGCTAGGTAAAATGGATTTGCCTAGCTGCATTGCTGCCTCTGAAAGCTTAATATAGTACCTGAAAGAGCCCACGCCCTGATATTTCCATGTAGGTGTGGTGTCTGTATCACCGCAGGTTGAGTGCAGACGTCACCATGCTTTTCATAACCTTTAGCCCAGAATACACCTTATCTGTTAATGAATACAGCAGTTGTGGATCTGCTGTATGATTTCATATCTCAGCATTTTCCTACACTGTGTCATAGACAAAGAAATTTGCAACCAAGTATTGTTTAATGGGATTTTCCTTGTGACATTTTATTTGTAATTGTATAATTTCCCAAAGGTTATGCACTTATTTCTTGTATCATAATCCGTTGAAGTTACCTGTGTGAAAACGAGTGGTTTTGGGCTTTAGTTATTGGCAGTAACTCAGAAAAGATCTGCACTATGTCCTGGGTGTATTATATAGTTCTCTGATTTTAGAAATAGACATGTATTGACTGATGGAATCTGCATACTATTACAAATGAAATGCTGGTTACCAAACTCACTGTAATAGGGAACTTTCATATCAGACTAAATATAGATTGCTTTGGTTCTTGTGAGTCCATTCAAGTCCCTATCATTTCTTTTTGCAGATGAAGTCCCGATGAAGGGGTAGTGTTGTTGCCCTCGAAATGCATTGGCTGTTTTTGTGTGACCACATTTTGAACAAATTTGATTTTCAGCTTTTGGTTTGGCACCAATTTCTGCATATCTATATTTTGCATTATAAATAATGTTTCGTTCTGTAGACTACAGTAAATTGATGAGAGATACAATCTGATAGGTCGTTTGGGTAAATGTGCATCATTGACCTTAGCAATGCTTTGTAAGAGAGTAGATAAAAGCTGACACTGGTAATATTCCTGTGGGATGAACAATTGTATATTCGCAGGAGCCCCTTAAAGCAGACCTTTACCCATATCTTTAAAATAACAACAAACATACCTTTAGAAATGCTTAGTAATGACAATCTTCAAACACATACTTCTAGATAATTGCCGGCTTTATATTCTCTACATACCTTATATCTCTTTTCCCCCCCAGTCTTCTGGCAGTGTCCATATTTACTAAGGGCAGATTTCTAGATCTCCCTTTACTTCCTGGAACTCTGGCACATGTGACTAGGACATGTGACCATGCACATCATCTCAGGGGAGGAAAATGCCTTTCCCTGAGATCTCATGAGATTTCAAAATACATTTCCTAGCAATTTTACCCTTACAAAGCAGGAAGTGAATGCTCTGCAAGTGTAAGTATTTCAAAATCTCAGCATTTTATACCTGACATGTCCATGTTATTATTAATCATCATACATAGAGGGATGCATTGGAAGAATTAGATTTTTGAGTGTAAGGGGCCGCTTTAAATAGTCTGTGTAAACAGCTTCTGGAACCTGGCTCTCCCATTGTTTTCATTCTAAAGCTTTCGGTATTGAATTATGAATTTGTTGTTTTCAGTAGACCTAACACTTGATTCAATTGACTGTTCTAAAAGCAGAATTCATTGTTTGTTGATCACTAAATCAGATTACTAGGTTGTATCACAGCAACAGTTACGTGTTATACAATTGCCCTACTGCTTTTCTTGTCCCTTATTCCTCATTAATGTGCCATATTATTTATGAAGTATGGACCAAGGAAGTCTCTCTGGTGTATGTTTGCATGTATGTGTGTGTGCAAATACAGAGTTGAAGAGAAGATGTGTTGTCACTGTTTACATTTTATGGTGTTGTTTCTCACCGTTTCAGATTCCATAGATTTGATCAGTACTTGTGTAATATGCCATGGGTGCACATTCCAGTGCATACTAGGATGCTGACTGCCTTTATGAACTATAATGATGTATCATGCAAAGCATACAGAATTTGTTACCATCAGCAAGATAATAAATTAATGTATTTATCAATTAAATATGAATTCTGTGGTCCGGGTCCATGCTGATCTCCTTCTTGGAAGACAGTTTATATATCTGTAGTAAATGAAGCAATGCTGGCTGCATTTAGAAACAATATGATGTTAGTTTTGTGCAAAACACCTACTTATACATTTAACAAATTTTTTGAAATTTTATAACATAAAGTGACATTAAACCCTCAGATTGTTTAACATAAACCAATACTGTAATGTGTACCTTACTGTAATCCATGGTTGTTTCCCTTCTCTTTGCTGCTCTTCCTTTTAAATCCTCATGTCTTCTCATGCTTGGGGAGAACTTCCCTTTTCAGCTCAGGGCCTCTTCCTGTTGTGCTGGCTCAGGTTTCAAGCCTATAGAAACTAATACACAGACACCGTGTATCCATTCCTGAGACAAGGCAGTCTGCTGCAAAACAACTAGCTAGCGAGAACAGATACAGATTTAAAAGGAAGAGCAGCAAAGAGAAGGGAAACAACCATGGATTACAGTAAGGCGCACATTACAATATTGTTTTATGTGAAAAAATCTGAGGGTTTAATGTCACTTTAAGTCGTGGTGCATATGTTAGATGATGTTGTTTTGAGGCCCTTTTGACCCCATGAGCTTTGTGATTGTTGTCCAAATATATTTTCAATATAAGATATTATTCGGGAACTTTGTTGTGTTTATGGTCATGTTAGTCTTTTTTCATATCATACATGTTATCTCATTATTACAGAAAGTATTATTCTTGTTATATGCATTAGGGATGTTCCGATTCTATTATCGGTATCAGTGTCCATTAGGGCTGCAGCTAACGATTATTTTCATAATCGATTAGTTAGCCGATTATTAAGTTTGATTAATCGATTAATCGGATTTTAAAAAAAGGCTCCAGTGATGGACTACTAGTTTCTATTGAGATTGTAGTCCATCACGGGAGCAAGCTTGGCGCGGTGGAAACTGTTGCAGCTCTAGTGTCCATACTGAATATTTGGGTGAGTACTCTTACTTGCCCGAATGCTCCCGATACCGGAACTTCCGGCATCAGAAAGCCGGGTGCCAAGTCATTACACACTGTCCGGCTTCCTGATTGGCTGCGAAGCCGGCTCCATGCTCCCTTGTCACCAAGGAGCATGAGCTGGCTTCCTAGCCAATCAGGAAGCCGGGGGATGGGTTATGACTCAGCTCCCAGCTTTCTGATTGGTCAGGAAACCGGCTCCATGCTCCCCCGTCACTTGGTGCATCCCGGCCAATCAAGAAGCATGTAATGACTCACCGCCCAGCTTCCTGATTGGTCGGGAAGCTGACCAATCAGGAAGCCGGGCAGCGAGTCATTACCTGCCCCCTGGCTTCCTGATTAGCCAGAAAGCCGGCTCCATGCTTCCTTGTCACCTGGTGACGAGGGAGCATGGAGACGGCTTCCCCACTAATTACACCCCACCTGGATCATCAGAAAGCCGGGTGGCAAGTCGTTACACGCCGCCCAACTTCCTTAAAGGGACTTCCGGTATCAGTATTCAGTAAAAAATATATCGGTACTCAATACCGAAAAAACGATATCGGTGCATCGCTAATATGCATATATTTTTTGTGATCATTTGTTCTTTGCAAGTATTATTTTAAACAGGTTTAAAATGTGTTTTTAACCTTATTTTTCCTTCTTTTATTTTTTTGCAGAGTCTTGGAACTAACTGCATAAATGAACAGAGTACTCATTCACATCAGCTCCAGATGACTTACAACTAATAAAGGTAGTTCTCTTTCTTCCTTGGTACAAGTAGTCGCTGTGCCGTCTGCACATGTGGGCTGCAGAGTCAAGTTTCTGGAACTTGACTACTGTATTTTTGCAGATTTGTCTTTTTCTGTGTAAATTGAGCACATCAGATCCCTTATAAGCCTGCGGTTTTCGAACGCATGTCATTTGAAATGGTGTTAAAGCACGATTTACAGCCAAAAGGAGCATTAGTGTTACGTTTCAGCATGCACTGGCCTCATTGTAACATTATGAAATGAATAAATCCCTTTGGGTTTCTTACTCTTTTAAACCGAGCCAAAAACCAGGGAACTGAGGAGATTTGGGGTAACATTCTAAGCAGTTTAATTGTTATGAAATCTCAGCCAAAGCTGCAGAAAGCATTGCATACTCTAAGCAGAAAAGCTTTGCCTGTAATAAGCTGCCTCGTTCATGGAATCCGGGACCTTGCCGTTACGGGATGGTTCAGAACAATGAAAGTAAGAATGCGGAGGGCTAGCTAAGAAAGAAATCTGTATCCGTAACTGTTCAGCCAGGTAACTGGAAACTTTTTTCTCTGTGCAGATGTCTACAGCAGCGGAAAATGGAAATGCAACAGGCGAAAAAACAAATGGAGAGAAAACCTACAAAAAGGTATGTGGGACAAAGCACCAGTTTACAGTGTACAATATGCAGTTTATTGCAGATGTGAAGCTGCTTTCTTTAGTCCTGCCTAAGTTGTACTTGATTTTTTTAGCAAGGGTGGAAATAAATAGGTGGCTTTACATACTATTTTGTACTCAGAATTTCCACGATATACTTATATACTAATATACTTTTTTTTTTTAAATACAATTCAGCAGGCTAAAGCATTTAAAGTGACATTAAATCCTTGTTTTTTTATTTGAAACCAGCATTGTTTATGCCAATGTATTTAATTAGATTTTTTCTCTTTTTTTTAAATCGCACCATTTAATTTATATACATAGTTAGTCAGGTTGAAAGAAGACACAAGCCCATCGAGTTCAACCTATACAGATACAGAGAAAAAACAAAAACATTTCCAGCAGCTGTCATACTGTGGCCCCCTCCCCTCCTGTTTATGGGTCTCCTTTGCCTAGCAGGTTGCAAATGAGTCACCCTTTGCTTGACTCAGTTTAGCCGGAACTTAGCAGAACTGTGTGCGTCCACTGACACACAGTGTTTGACAAGTCACGCCCCTGTTCCTGCCTCCTCCCTCCTCACAGTAATTCGACAGGCAGGTGCAGCAGCCTATTGCTACCCTGCCTCAGTGGCTTTGGAATCCCGCCCCTCAACACAGAACTTTGGGGAAACAGAGCAGATTGTCCGGGAGCCGGCGGCAGTGATCATGGACCCTGGGTGGGGGGGGCATGGAAAGGTAGCATACCTTATTTTTCTCCCCATTTTTCTCACATTGGTCATTCTCACTAAGGGCAGATTAATTAATCTCCCTTTACTTCCTACAACTCTGCGTCTGCCTTCTGAAACATGTGACAGTTCACATAATCTGAGTGGGAAAAATTTTGCAGTTTACAGATGAGATTTCCCAGGAAGGCAGTGGGGATTTCACCTTCCCTGGATGCATCTGTAAGGCCAAGACTACATCACCAGTGCCCCACTCAACCAGGAAGCGGAAAAAATGAATAATTATAAGTAAAAAATGTTTGTTTAATGAACTGAATGTAAGATGTTTTTATGTCAGAGTTGAATGCTGATGTTATTTTTAGCGAAAGCGAGTGAAGGTTCCTTTTAAAAAAATGTGAGTAAAATACCTGAGTTGCCTAATTCTTTGTACAGTATTACTGCACCTCATTCGGAGCTAGGTGGAGAATTATCATCTGAACAGTGACTGCACCCTATCAGACAGTCACTGTTCAGGTATTCACTGTACTATGAATGGACATTTCTCCATTCATTCTGATAACTTGGGTGGAGGAATCTATTGATTTTCTCTCTCTTAGCCTGCAGGGCTGAATAGGAGAAATCTAGCCATGTATGGCTAGCAATAGTTCTGCAGGTTACCTGAAATATGAAAGTTTTCTTTTATTTATCCTGATTGATCCTTGAATTTGATATAGGATGAATAGCTTGACATGTAAACAGGGATTTTATGTACTTTAGTTTTAGATCTCTAATATATTTTGACGCTTGAAATATGATCGTTATTAATTTCCTGTTTGGCAAGAAAGCAAAGAGTGGGGGTTATGAACTGAGCAAATGCCATGTTGTTTTCATTATCATTTATGAATCTTAGGGCTTTAGAACTGAAACAAGATCATCCTGCAGGCTGTAATTGTTAATATGGTCATACTTTTGGCATCTCAAAGAAAACAAGGAGTGTTTTTTATGACCTGGGCAGAGATCATTATGCTTTATCGATGTCTCTGCTTTCAGTTTTAAATATGTGCTAATTCCGTTTGCTTGGTGCTCTGCGGTGGCCTTGGTGTAAACGGAGGCACACATTTTAAGCTATCTTGATTTAATTTTGCACCGAGGTTCAGTTCACATAGCTAACACACTAGGATATGGATCTTTATTTTCCAAAAAGTTCAAAAGTCCAATGAGATTTGAAAATTACAGCCACATGACTAAAATAAAGATTCTTGTTGTTGTGTTAAAACTTTGAAAATTTGAAGGCAGCTGAGTGAATAACCCAGCCGAAGTGAAGTGAGACGAACGCCGTTCGGCTATTCACTTCTGGCTTGCACGGCTGATTTCAGCCGTACATCGGCTAAAATCAACCATACATCGGCTACCTTCGGTCAGCCGAACATGCTCTGCATGTTCGGCTGAGCCGAAGTGCAGGAGAACTTTTACTCAGCCGATCCAACATCTGAATCGGCTGAGCCGAAGCTCCGGCAGCTCACTTGATTCCATTCGCCCCTATGATCATAGGGGCCGAACGGCAGTAAGTGAATAGCCGAATGCCGCCGAGCGGCATTCTGCTCGGTACCTCTGAGGTACCGAGCAGAATAGAAAATAAGTGGAAAAAAAGTGAAAAAAAAAGTTGAAAAATTGTTTTAAAATTTAGAAAAAGGTAAAAAAAGAGAAAATTACAAATAATTTTTTAAAACGCAGGCAAAGATAGCGCCAAAAGAAAAACCATTGGGCGGAGTTAGCAGTGACAGCTAGCTCCGCCCAACTGACGTCATGGCCAGCTCCGCCCAGTTGTTATTGTTTAATAACAGATCAGCGTCCCAAGGTCATTTGGGGACGCTGATCTGTCATTGCAACTGGGTGGAGCCAGCCGTGAGATCACGGCTGGCTCCGCCCAGCTGTAATTTTGGCTGTCACTTGGCTGTGAATCGCCCGTACACCAGCCCTTCGGTTTGACTGAACCGTAGGGCTCCAGCGGCCAAAGAGAGCTGAAGAATCAGCCGAAGCTACGGCTGTATCCTTCAGCTCAATAGTGAATAACCCTCTAAGTTTCTGGTCTGTAATAAAGATAGTTAAAAACTGATGGTTTGCTATGAGAAGTAAAAATTTTTATGATTAGCACACTTTTCACACATCAAACTGTTCAAATGTATCTGACTTGGTGCAAAATGTTTCTAAAGGTGGCCATACATTGTATGATTTTTTTCGTGAAAAATTAACCCTCGTTCGATTATACCTAGACTTGCCCATCAAGCATAGTCACATGTCGATTTCGGAAATCGTTTGTTAGTCATACTAACCAACCAATTTTTGGTTGGTTGCGGATGTGCTGTGTTCTTGCTGAGATTTTTGACAAACGAAAACCCCACTGATTCATTGATTTTCATTCGGGCAGAGAAACATTTTCCTACCTGACCAATCGAAACATTTCGATCACAATATCAAAAACGAAAATCCATGATGTACCGTCGACTGTTCAATTATAGTGTGAAAGAACATTCATGTTGAATTTCCGAACGAAAATCGCACAGTGTATGGGGACCTTTAGATATGCTGATGCAAAGACGTCACTATGATGGCGATATTCAGAGGATATAAATATAGCTTAATCAACCAGGCAATGGCCCATACATGTGATCTTTTTAAAAACTTTTTGCACCATGCACTTTCACTTTGCACTCTGTGCCGAAACATGTTGGGATGGTACTAGGGGGCACAGATTAATTTTATCTGAGGATTAGTGGAACTCAAAAGAGGGAAAAGGAAAACTAGAAATAGACAGCTAGATGGTTGAGTAGAAATTAGAAGAGAAAAGACATAGAAAGGCAACAGAGTTAAGCAGATAAAAGTTTGAGAACTACCTTTCCTCAGCAAGATATACGGGAGATACACCAAGAGAATTTGGGAGAATCTAAATCAATTATTTTTTAATATTTTTTAAAAGGTTATGTTTGAAAAAAAGCTGTTTTAGCCTAAGGGTGAGATACATGGATGACAAAATGCATCATCCTGGAACTTTATTATGAAATGTTTTCAAGATAACAGCAGTGATGATTATTTGCCATCACCTTTTGTTGGTACATGTAATAAGCTGGCCATGCACTGTGCATTTTTTTTAGTTCCGCTCCGTTGGCTGAATGAGATAAAAACGCTTCCTCGCTGTTCGACTGAGAGATTTCAAACTGACTCCATCGACAACAGTTGATTTTGTCAAACAGAGGGATGATGATGGGGCCACACACTGGTTGACGCTCAGCCAAGTCAGCAGTACATGGCCAAAATTCGAGCAGTCTATGGCCAGCTTTAGTCATCATATTGCTCCCTGTGGAGCTCCTTGGATCCTAGACCCACACTGTACTTTGAGACTTGACTTGTTTTTTCATACATACTTTATTTAGCAATGTCATAAAATAACACAACATGGGAAGAACATCAATCAATAGATCAGAGACGTATACAGAATATAGTCACACTCAAACAGATAGCGTAATCTAGCAGACAACTAGAACTGTATCCAGCTCCTTTATGATTATCCAGATATCACATACGCCTGTGGTTGGGACCATGGTTTGGAAACTTGACTTCTGCCCAGGTTTGTGAGGTGAAGCTCCACTCTTTCAGGTCATAAGAACCACCACTGTCATTTAGCTGCTAAATGCCAGAGACAGGGTGGGGTTTAGAGCCAGGAGGGGATGGCGATTAATCTCAACTCGAGCAGATATTGAGATCCTATCACACCTGGGCCTAGGACCTAGGGTGCTTCACAGGGATACTGGCACAGTGAAAGACTAACGCAGGTACTTGCAGGCACTATAAGTCACCTTTACTTAATCATTACCTTTAAAATTTTCAGGCCAGGTCTGCTTCACTTCATATATTGTTATAAATATATTTATGAGTTATGCATTATTAAAGACTCAATACAAACAGAGTGGCATGTAATTAAGGTCTGTCATCTGTGTCTGTGTGCTAGTTTAACCAGCAGTACTTATATATATACAGTATATATATATATATATAGATATACTTTAACTGTGGTATGGCTGCAGACAAAACCCTCAGTATTATAGACAAAATTGTGATTTATTTTTAGATTGTTTTGTTTTTTTACTTAAAAGTTTATGTATTAGAGGAAATAACACTACAGGTCAGGTGGTAATGGATTCTAGAACTCTGCAGAGTTTTTTTTAAGGGACTTAAAGGAGAACTAAGGGGTTGGGGCTTTTCCCCCTAGTTCTCCTTAGGGTAATGGGAGGACACAAACTAGCGTCCTCCCCTCACCCTAAGCTCAGTATACCTCAAGCAACAGCTCGCTGTATACTGAGACACTGTAGTATACCGCGAGCTACAGCTCGCGGTATACTGAGACACTGCAGCTGAAGCGGATCCCGACAATTATGTCTGGATCTGCCCAGCTGCGTGAGTGACAGCTGGCTCTGCCTATCTAGAGGCAGAGCCAGCTGTACCCACCCCCTCCCCCGTCCGTTCCGCCAGTCAGCGCTGGAGGAACGGAGCGTGGAGGGGGAATGTAGCCCCTCCCCTGTCACGGCAGAGAGCCGTGACAGGATCGAGAAGTGAGCGAACGCCGGTATGTGTTCGCTCACTTCCCGATCTACTGAGCCGACCTGTGACAGTCTCATTGTCACAGGTCGGTTAGAACTATGAGGATGAGTGAAAATCACTCACCTCATAGTTCTCCTTTAAACTTACATTTAAAAGACTAGTATTAAGATGACTACACAGCCTGCTTCTGCTGGCCTCATTTGTAAAATGTTGCTTTTTTTAGCTGTCATTGGCTTCAGTACTTTTTGAGTCACTGACCCAAAACAAGATTGAAGAACATATTGTCACAAGCAGATAAGCCTAACTACAATGTTTTAGGTAAAAGGTGTCTTCATGTTACACAGTAATTCTAAAAGGAGCATCTTAGAAAGAAAATAATGCATTTTCTTTAGTTTGTGTCTGTCCAGTTTTTAATATCTAGCCTCCATAGTGCACTAAAGCATTTTTTTACAAAGTGAGGAGCTGTTTTTTTTATCACTGTGCGCATCCCCATAGAGTAGATTTCCTTTCACTTCCTTCCAGACGTGTCAGGATCTGAATGGAAATCTCACCTTTGGTTGTAATTAGTCACTGGAATACATGCCCCCATTGGGAGATTTTCCCTCATCTCCTTCTCCAGTGGCAACCATAAAATGTTAAATTCCCCCTCCCTCTCTATACTGGTGACAATGAAATAAAACCTCTCCAGTGGGAACACAGCCAGCAGTTAAAACCTGACGTATGTTGTAATCCCTTCCCTAGAAAAAGTCCTGACAGGAGCACTACGTAAATGCTCATGTTATTTAAAGAACATGACTGGTGTGGCCCAATTTGACCCTTCAACTGGAGTCGCCACTTTTATTCAAATGCTTTTGAAAAGCACTAGTTCTGCATTTACAGTCAATTTGAATGATGAGCTGTTGCATTATATTTGATTACATGCTTTTTTTTACTTTGTAGAGAACGGGACTTTCCAACGCTAGATTGGGGTTGCCCCACCTATGGTTTATTTAGCACTGTTTTGCATGGGCATATCAACAAATGTAGCTAAGGTAGAGACTGCTAAAAGTCCAATGGTTTCTTTGTCCAACATGACCCTTATAATTGATACAAATAGTGATTTTAACAGTTTTCTTCGTGTTTGAATTTGATTACTGGCTTCAAATAAATAAATAAAATGTCTGGATCTTAGGATCCTCTCCTGTGGTACAACCATCCCACTTTGAGGGTCCATTTACACTAGCTGGTCTGCTGAAACGCTGCTTTTCAGCATACGGGCTGGTACATGGTGACAGCTCTGGTAGTGTGCATTGTATCGCCACACTGTCAGAGCTGTCAATATTTTTTTTTTTAACTGTATTGGTCATTTACAATGTGTACTCTGCATTCAGGTCCCTGCACGACAGCATGGTCTGTGGTGGGATCCATTGTGCTGCAAAAAAATGCAGCATGTTTGCATTTTATCGCAGCTCAGCGCACTGCTTATCACATCCAATTTCTGGTGTGAATGTGACACTTGGGAAACAATTGTTTTCTATGTATCCTAGCAGTGACCTGCATTGATCCAGTGCGTTGCAGTGCAGGTCACTGCTAGATATGTAAACGGTCCCTGAGGCCTTATGCCAGGCCTGGACAAATCCCAGGAGCCAGGAAGCCAGTGCTCCTCAAAAATTACAGCCTCCTCCCAACTTTTGAGGTTGTCTCTAGTTGCCAATGATGCTGTCTTCTAAAAAATTTTACTGGCTCCTGGACTGGACAGAATGGCTCCTGAATTTTATAATAATTTGTCCACCCGTGCCATATGTGCATATGTCTCCTGCATTTAACACATGAGAAATTGATCTGGAAAGTATGCCCAAACTACTTTCTACATCAACTTAGGTAACATTTCATAAATGTGAGAAAATCAAACTGTATTAAAGCACTGCGTGTCAATAATCAGTAATCAAAGAATGTTAGTGATCACACATGCATTATTCCTACATGTAATTGATGCAGTATATAAAAGCCCTTTATGTGAGGGACACAAACCTATCTTGCACATAACAGCTGCCCTGTCATTAGGAGGGATTGTAATTGTCCTAGGTATGTCTGTGTTGAGTATTACGTGAATAGTGTATAAACACGCAGTGGTGCTCACTATTTGAAAGATAGATGAAACTTGCAGTGTGCTAACTACACAAACTTTCAATTTATTATATGGCAACCTTTACTAAAAAAGCTAAATTAAAGTGACTTTTAATATCTCATCTGATCAACTCACTTTCCACTGAAAGACTTGCCAGAGCCTGCCCATTTACATTTGACTCCGATTTATGAAATCCCCTGCCAGCATTGGAAATGAGTGTTGTATATGTCATAAAGTACATATACTGTATATACAAAGATGACTTGTGCTCTAGATAGAAACTTGCATGAATACATAGTTACATAGTATTTGAGTCCAACCTATTTTAATACAAATGTTCTATGTCTTACATTGTAATGCCTAAAACATTGGCCCCCAGCTGTATGCTAGCCTGAAGTGACCTACATGGACCAGAACAATCTCCTTGAAAGTTATCCCATAAAATGCTCTGACTCTTTTAGTCAGGCAGTGTATATATAGAGCTATGAAAATCTGCAAAGTACAGTAACTCATAGCAACCAATAAGACATTTTCTCAGCCCAGAATGTGATCTGTTTGACCAAACATAGCTGTCAAATCTAGGCATTGATGCAGTGATCGAGTATGCACGACAATAGCATTAAATTACAAATATGGCCTGGCAGTTCATGTGCTGCTTTTCTTGGTGCTGAAACACTTTGAAAAATTGTCATAAGAGTTTACTGGAGGCTGCCATTACTGAACTCTCCTTTGAGAATGCTAGTTTCTTGGCTGTCGGTCTGATGCTCTGATTTTATTGTTGTCTGAATTGCTAACCCAGAATGAGTATAGAGATAAGTAGTTCTGACACTCATTTACATTCCTGTCCCCCTCCCCAAACTGCCAGCCTTTATAACCTCCAGCCATCACAATCTACTGCTACTCAGGAGGACACAGTTTACCTAGTTGCAATTACTGTAGCAAGGTGACTGAATTTGTCTACTCCTATACATTGTCAGTCAGACGTCACAACAATCCTTTGTATACTTTTGTCATTAAGACATAAGTATGTTCAGCATGTTAGGCATAAATGCCTCACTGTATATGTTTTTGTTCTCAAGCATATAATGTTTTGTGAATCTGTTGCAAATGTTTTTACTTGGGGTTCCTGCCAATAACAGCGTTCCCTGGTACAGGCAGGACAATGCTATGCCAGTGTCTCGCAATGACACCTGATAGGCAGCTCATGGCCAACTGAAGAAGCTAAATGCAAGGTAATGGCATGGCATTGTCAGCTTGCAACAGAAGTGGTGTGATGGAGGAGGTAGTGCTTAATCTAAACTTGGGGAGAAGCTAAGGTCCGGTGTCCAGTTTAGCCATGGATCCAAAGAGCTCCTCAGGAACACAAGGATCAGTTTGAAGACATAAATACTTGCAGGCACAATGCATGCACTCCAGCACTGTTGTTAAACTGTACAGTTTTTGGGCCATGTCAGTTTTGTTTAATGAATTGTCTCATTTACCTGTAGTGTGCTGTGGGAGGAGGCCCACCAGTGCTTAATCTTCGGAGCGGTGTGTCCTCTGTTTACCTAATTGAGCACCATGGCTCAATAGTTCCTAGTGTGCCCTAGATGAAATCAACAGGAACCTGTAGGTGCAGATTTACTAATGTTAAAGTAACTACAGTGACTCTTTAATGTACATTTCTTTCTTATGTTGCATAATCCAAGCACTAGCATTTTTTTTTATATCTCAGATCATTTGAATACTTTAAAATGCTCATGTGAACAATTTAGAGTATTTATTTAGGTAGCGTTTTCATTTTCCTTGAATTATTATATCCCTGCCAGGATATTTGATACTTTTTACATCCTCAGACTGTTCTCAGTTAAAGACAGAGCTGGGTATAATGCTCCTGTCAATTGTTTATTCTTCTATTGAAATAGCTGTACAGTTTGTCCTTAATATGCCGTGGGCACAAACAGTGGATATCATTAGCAGGATCCTATCATTTTTATTTTCACTGGCTCAGCCGGCATGAATTGGAAGAATGCACATTAGCCTGTTTTTTTTAATCCCACATCATATAATGCAGTAGCTGTTAGGAGCCTGAGCTTGTTGTGCACAGCAAATCCAAACAATATTCTTCTGTATTTCATATGGGTAAGATTTACAGCCTTATGCAAATCTGGGCACTTCTGGTCAAATTACAGTATGTTTGTTGATTCTAAAATACAAATATACACTTACAAAATAATACCTCCCACACTGTAGAGC
The DNA here is from genome assembly GCF_000935625.1 of Nanorana parkeri. Taxonomy (NCBI): domain Eukaryota; kingdom Metazoa; phylum Chordata; class Amphibia; order Anura; family Dicroglossidae; genus Nanorana; species Nanorana parkeri. The sequence goes on from NW_017306474.1 coordinate 102,537, forward strand.
ATGTACCCTCAAGGACACACTTTACTTTTTCTGAAAGTCCATATTTGCACAGTGTTAATACTGCTTCCACCAACCATGGGACAGTGCTTATACCTGTTTTGGTCACATAGTTATGGAACACTGTATCATGAGAGGTTATCGATAGCTTGCATGTGTACATTCCTCAAGAGCTCAGCTTCTTGTAGTTACCACAGCGGTTCAGGTGCTGGGGAGGAATGCTAACAGATTGTGGCACACTTCTTGTTCAGACATATTGTTAGGTTTTCTTGCATTTACGGTGAGTTTTAGATCTAATACTTGCTATACCACTGGCTGCCAGCAAGGCATAACAGACCAATCCGAATGCTTGTCAAGGTGTCAGTTGACAAAATGGGGAAAGAATAGTGTCTACACTGCTAAGTGATTGTCTGGAGTTCTACTAGATGTCATCTTTTTCATCAAAAGATTTTCCAGTATATACCTAACCTATAATGAGTATAGTTGACAACTATTCTCATTATCGATTATTATCAATTAATCGAATAGTTGGTTGCAGCCCTACACTGACCATGTATTTTACAGTGTTGGTCAAATGATTTATGAGCTTATGAATGAGGTCAGGTAAGTTTGAGTACCTTTTGAAATCCATAATGCAGCAAAAATCCATTGTGATCAAGTTGGTTTTATTTGAATCAGGCCTCCCCATTTGTATCCATAAATCCTGTGGTTTAACCACAGGGGATACAGAAGGGGCAAGTGCTTTTGGTCCCATAGGGTTAGGGCACCTAACCATTCCAGTAGCTGTGTGGTCTCAGTAGCATTAAGCAGCATTTCTATTTCCTGCATAACCATTTTTTTTCTGATATATGTTATTTGGGCCCCTGGTACTCAGTGGAGTTTAGCATAGTTTTAATACATGTAGAATGTTTATGTATTGTAATGAAGACCCAAAAGTGAAATTTGATTTGGTTTTAATAAATATTAGTGAATTAGAATTTTGTAACCTGTGAGCTTTCAGTATCAAGTTACTGGGTGAATATAATCTAATGTTGTTGTAATCTCTTGTGTATGTTAAGTTTATTGTATATTGGATTTTTTGTTTTTTGTTTGCTGTTTTGCACTCTTGAAAGAACATAAAACATAGTTGGGGTGATCCAGTAAGGCATTTACAATACATTTCTGGCAGTGGGGGTGTAGTCAGAAGCCTTGCAAATGAATGAAAACCCTAGGACATTTTCATTATTAGTACTGGCACGTGCAACATATTTAGGTAATTCCCATTTGCAACTCTTTTACTATGGGGTCTATTCACTAAGCTGCCGTAGGCAGCCGAGTGAATGACCGACCTGAAGTGAAGTGAGCCGAACACTGTTCGGCTATTCACTTCAGGCTGGTACGGCTGATTTCAGCCGTACATCGGCTGAAATCAGCCGTACATCGGCTTGCTTTGCATGGCTTCGGGTCGGCCGAACATGCTCAGTATGTTCGGCCGACCCGAAGTGCAGAAGGAAACTGCAGCAGAGGGCGGGTACAATGCTAGTTTACTATTGGCTATTGTGACTATCTATTGTCTATTCTGACATCGCTCTGTGTCAGAATAAAAAAAGACACAGCAGTGTTTCTCTCCTTGGCGGCCGGGAGCGGGAGACTCCCGGGGGGCCAGGGAAAGTTTGCTGTTTGGAGATCAGTGTCCCTGGTTAGCTGGTAACCAGGGACGCTGATCTCTCTGCAAGTGGCCGGAGCCAGCCGTAAGATCACGGCTGGCTCCGCCCAGCTGTCGGAAGCAGGCTGTCGGCCGGCCAACGGCCAGCTTTGGCTTTCAGCGTGGTTCAGCCGAGCCAAATGTGTTCGGCTCGACTGAGCCCCTCGACCACGTTCGGGAGCTGTATGGGCTATAGTAAATAGCCCGTACAGCACCCCTTCGGTTATACTGAACCGAAGGGGTCCTGGGGCCGAAGGATCGGCCGAAGCCACGGCTAGATCCTTCGGCAGCTTCGTGAATAAACCCCTATGTGTTGCTAATGTTCCAACAAATTCATAAAAAATCGCAATTTGCGCCATTTGTTGCACTACCACAAGACAAATTTCTAATGAGTATCTACGACCCTCATTATGAATCTCACAGAGTGTTGGGATGCACAGTGGGACTGGTACAAAAATTTGCTTCTTGGAAATAATTGTAGATGAGAGATCAGAATTTGCAAATAATGTGTTATGGAACTCAAAGCTCCCTGGCAGGCAAATAGGTGTTTAGAAGTAGGCATTCTCTGTTAATGTTACAATAAAAAAAGTAGTTGTCAATAAAATGGTGGTACCAGCTATTTACAGTTGGATAATGGATTTTTAAAAGTACTTTTGAACCTTTTGTTTTCTGTTTAACATGCTGTAATAAAGACAGTCAAGAGTAAACTACAGGATTAATGGAAGGTTGTGACACTTGTCTTTCCTTTATGACAGTTAACAATAATGCAATACCCGTATATATTTTCCTACAATGAGCCAATTAACGTTAAGACTACATTCAGGCGAACACTATTGTGTTGCAATGGCAAATTAAAATTCAGCACTTGGAATCAATAAGTACTGTACTAATGCAGTCCAGCAAATACTGCAGCTGCTCTAAAAAAAGGAAGGTTCACTAATTTTATCTTAAAGTGTCACTAAACTCAGGAGTTAAATCTTAAAAATCCATTCAGGTACCTTAAATATTAACAAAATTGTATCTTATTTGTGTATCATTCAGCTGTAGACCCTCAAATCATCTCTGAATTGGTGCTGACACTGTCCTTCCTTCTGGAGGGTGGCTACTTTTGTGCCACTTAGTCTCTGTGTATGTTGTTAAGTAGTCATCGCTCATAACTCATTCCCATGATGGACTATAGTATCAATACAAATTAGTAAACTAAACATGAGATTGTAGTTCATCACAGGATTGAACTTGGAGTGTGCGCTACTCTACAACACACAGGGACCATGGAGGACAAAAGCAGCCATCCTCCAGAAGGAAGGACAGTGTCAGCACCAATTCAGAGATGATTTGAGGATCTACAGCTGAGTGATACACACATAAGATACATTTCTGTTACTAGGTAAAGTAGTATTAAAGGCTGGGTATTTTTTGCCTGAATACATTCTCTGCATCAAGGCAAAAAACACCCAGCACTTTTGTAACTCCCCCGTCCCCCACCCACACTTACCTGCAGCCGCTCATCTGTTCCGCCGCAACCAGGAAGATACATGGGTTTCCCCGAACCTCCTGGTTGCGGGGGAGGGTACCGAGGGCAGAGGAGCCATAGGCTCCTTCTGACGTCAATCAAGCTGTGACTGCAGGGTGGGGGCCTGGCCGGCCGCACGTTGTGTGTGCCTCTATGGACGAGCAAAACAAACGACAAACGCACTCAACAATTTGTTACCAGTTATACAGTAAGGTGCACACGAAATGGGCTTTGAACAGTAGAACAGTAGAAAGGCATTGTATCTTATTGTATCTTATTGCCTCTATGGACGCACACAGCTAGGTGCAGGCACGGCCATGGCTGTGCAAGTCCTGGTGCCTTCACAGCAGTCGGCTAGCTGATGGAGGCACTCTTACGGGGGGGGGGGCTTGCGGTCTGGATAAAAAAAATTTCAGCAAGTTTGGCCACCATAAAAAAGATAATAAAAAATGGAAGGTTTAATGTCACTTTAAAGTACTTGAATGCATTTTTAAGATTTAACTCCTGAGTTTAGTGTCACTTTAATTCTTTCAAGACATGTCTGAATCTGATTGGTGGTTGTAAAAACTCCATAGTGCTTTCTTTTTATGATGCTTTTTATGAGAGACAGCAAGGAGCCTGCAACAGGTTTTCAGATCACTTATTTACTGACAATAGTGACCGTTATTGGCCAGTTCACTCATTCATACAAGCCTGGATGAAAAACTAAAATAAAAAGCATGTAGGCTGTTCTACCTGTATGCATTTAAAGGTTTCATTTTAAGTTTTAAAATTAATCCATGAGTGAAAAATAATGAAGGTGAGTGTGAGTTCTATTGTTAATGGGTTTTATGCCTCAAAAGTCAAAGAAAATAATATTTCTATCTTGCCAATAAAAAAGTAGAAAGGAAATGCTCCGCCCGGCTTCCTTAATGGAACTTCGGGTATCGGCAAGTACCGGAAAAAAAATACCGGTACTCATACTCGATACCCAAAAACTGGTATCGGTGCATCCCTAGTCCCTACATCCAGAAGTTTTCCAGATCTTGTGCTACAGATGGTGGATGCTGGATGTGGACCTCTCAGCCTCCAGATTCAATAATAAACTGAACAAGATTATCTCCAGGTACAGAGAAGTTGTGGATGCTCTGATTGCTCCATGGTGTGGGATCAGTACAACAATCTACACCTTTCCATCCCTTGAAATTCTTTTCTTGTCTGCTTCACAGGATCAAGAGGGCATTCTCTCTACTAGGTGGATGTTCAAGCCTCTTCCGATGCCAGCTTTGGGCATAAGGTCCTTCAGCGGGCTCTTTGAGCTGCGGACAGTACCCAGTTGGCTTTTTAATTGGGCTTGTTAACATTTTTTTTGTTTTTGCCGACTTGCCCACCATACAGTTGGACTGCTTTTGGATGTCCCAAATGTCAATAAATGCAGTGTTCTTCAATGAATAAGAAAGAGAACAGGGTTGTTCTATTCAACATGAAATCCTTTTCTTCGAGGGGGGCACCCCTCTGTGTTTTTGGGTCTTGCTCTCGGCACTGCTTTCTTACAAAACTGAGGCATGCTGGGATAAGGCGGGGTTTTACCAGACTTGTCACTTGTTTGTTTGTTTTTTTGCCAATGTCTCTTTTTTTTTATGCCAATGTCTCTATATTTCCATGAATTTCGTGTCCTTAAATTAACTCGAACTGTATTATTTTTTTGACGTCACTGTCACGCTTTCCTGTGCATTGATCCGGCGCTGGGTTTTGCCCCCTATCAGAGGTGTTTGGCATCCTGCCCATCTGCACTCAACCTCTGTGTTAAAAGGCTAGTGTACCTGTTGCTTGACATTCGAGCAATGTGTCTCCAGACTAATGGCCGGACCCCTGTGTTTCCTGTAGCTTATTTGCTTTTACATGAGTATTTCCCAGTATTCTGTGTTCTTTGCTCTGTTTTTCTCCATGTTCTTGATTCCTGCAGTGTTTTCTTTGTGACCCTGTGGTCCCTGCCTGTGTGCCTCCGTTGCTGTTTCTTTGTGCTGTGTGTTTGTCCTTACTGCTTACATCCTGCTCTGCTTCACATTGACACACCCCTGCTCTCATGTGTCCTCTCTTCCCTATTCAGCTGTATCAGTCTGTGGTGTCTATTCTGCTCTGCCCTACTGTGCGTCTCCCTCCTGCATCCTCTGTGCATTGCCCGCTGTGTTTTCCTGCTCAGCTTTGCTGTACACCTCTTTCTGTGTTCTGGTGCATCTTAGGTGTTCCTATGTCTTCATGATTGTCCTGCATTACTGTGCAACGCACTTTTCAGTGGACCTGCACCCTAATCCCCGAACTACTACTTTGGTTTCTTCTTTTTATGTGCATTCAGCACCTCCTGGTTACATCTTCTTTCCCACTTGCCTCTGAGCCTTGTATCCCAGTTCTGTTCTGCGTAGCCTTGTTAGCTGCGTCTGCATGGATGTGTAGGAGGGCCGCAACCTGAGAGTTGTCCTGCAGTGCGAAATCCCAAACATCATGGGCTCTGGAGAAGACCAGATACTCTTTAGATTCTGTGCCTCTTTCACAATACGTGCAGACACCTTGTCCTCACACACTCCACATCCATGTGGCCCTTCTCTTCCTGTGACCAGTGACCTAGATCGCTCTGCATGTCCCGGAACTAGCATCCACTGTGCCATCACTAACTATCGTTAAACCTAAAATAATGTCAAATACTTTATAAATAACAAATATTGATGGTGTGTATTCATTAAAAAAACAATAAATGTATTTCCAAATGTGGTTTGCTTAATGTTCTGTATTTATCTTTATATAAACCTCCTGTATCCCTTTGCATATCAGCACTCTGGGAGAGGAAGGTCCAATGCATAGACCAAGTCTGTGGTACAGTGCACATGCTGACAGGAGGAGAGAGCAGAGGGATGACCTCATCAGTGTGTTTCTGCTCCAAATCAGCAGCCTGACTGTGTAATTAACCAAGCTGTGTTGCGTTACCACAGCAATAGATGTCGAGGATCAGGCTCTGCTGTCTGGCAGGTATGCCTGGATCACAAGATTGGCTGTTACAGCACAACAAATCCTTTGGTGGGTAAAACGGTTCTCAGATGTCTATTTCAGTTGTCTATTTAGCTGCTTGTCCAGAGATCAGCTATAAGCATAGGTTTAGAACAGATTGTTCCCATGGATAAAAAGAGAATAGATTTCCTATGCTGGGAATTTGTATCCTTTGAAGGTCTTTGCCAAGTTGCATAAAACAAAATGAAGAATTTGCTGTTGGCATGCAGTTGAGTGAGGAATGAGTTATATGAATATTGATTAAAAAAAACAAAAACATTAGGTTACACAAAGTGTATATTACCTTACTTTTAATAATCCCACTAAATCTGGTATATTAGTATTGTTACATCTGCAATTATTATTCTTGCCAACATCTAAGCAAAAGTTACAGTATATGTCTTACATCTATTACCTATATTAATGCTAGAAATAATATTACTAATAATATTACCACCACCATTCTTCCTGTCATTACCACTGCTACCCTCACCACTTTTACTAATACTACTACTGTTTAGTTGTTTGCCGCAGGTTAACCACTTGCTGACTGGGGTGTTTATACCCCCTTCCTGTCCAGGCACTTTTTCAGTATTCAGCGCTGCGGTACTTTGACTGACGTTTATTCCGTCATGCAACGCTGTACTGAAATGAATTTTATTCAATGTTTTGGGGACAAATAGAGATTTCTTTTGGTGGTATTTAATCACCATTGCGGGTTTTATTTTTTACTATAAAAATGAAAAGGGACCACAAATTTTGAAAAAAACTGCTTTCCTACTTTATGTTATAAAACATTTATCAGCACCCACATTTTTGGTAAAATATAAAATATGAGCTCATGTCAGGTAAATAGACACCGAACAACAATCGCAAAAAAACTACCACGCCTAAAATTGTCCATAGGCGACGCTCTAAAAGCTTATCCCGCTCATCAATTTAGTGTTATCAGTGATTGATGGCCCTACAATTATTGCTCGCACTCCGACGTTCACGGCGACATGTAACCTGTGTGGCGTAATGGTTGTGTTCGCATGTAGGCAGACGCGCATTTACGTTTATAAGCGCATGCAGGTGGGGTACTTAAAACTTTTGGGGGTGTTTTTAAAAAAAAAATTACTTTTTTTTAAACTTTTTTTATTTTGTTTACACTTAACTTGATTGCTATCACATAGGGGCTAAAAATCGCCCAATGTGATAGCCAAAAAAAATGACAGGTCCACTTTATGGAGACGTTAGGGGTCTCTAAGACCCCTAATGTCACCTAGGGACCCCCAAAGAAGCTGATGAAGCAGAGATCCGCTTCATAAGCTTGGCTCTCAGCCAGAGAAATGACAGCTAAAGGTGGAAGTGATGTAATATGCATCGCTTCCGACTTTAGAGAGAGAAGGAGGAGAGATCAGCGGTGGGGGAAATGCTGATCTCTCCTCCTTCTCAGTACGGGCAGTCGCTGTGCCGATCCCGGGCTCGCAGGAGGGACAGCGTAGCCCGGGATATAACCGGCAGGGAGAGGGGAGCGCGGCACCACGGGGAAGGGGGGGGCGACAGTTGTCATGGTAATACAAGTGATCGGTTGGCTGTAGGGCCGGCCGAATGATTGTATATAAAAGCCGGCAACGGCTATTTAGATTCCCAGTGGGGTCCAGTATGCACGCACCCACTAGGGGGCACTCGCAACCAGGAAGTAAATCATGTGCGTCCACCCACCGGGAAGCATCCGCTGTCTGCCCGTAATTTTACATATTCACCCTCTCTGTTTGTCCCAGGGACCATTATCACTGAAAGTGAAAGAACATTCCAAATTTTGGGCTGTCATCAGAACAGGAATAGATGGGAAATGTTTCAATGGGGACACTTGTTCTGGTGACCTTTCGGACCAGCAGGGATTTTCCTCGCTTTGAAGGGATTTCCTCTCACATTCTGTTGTGGCTATGAGACAGGAAGTGAAAGGAAATTTCTCCAAAGGCACACAAAAGACAAAAAAGTTGACAGAGGTTATGATCCTTCCTTACTCTATCCAAAAAAAAGTGTGGGCTTCAGTTCTACTTTAAGTAAATACTTATTAATTAAAGACTCCTCCAAAGTTCCTCTTTAAGACTAAAGTTCCTAGCTCTAACCTCCCCTCCCCCCATGTTATAAATGCATGCTTGTAGCCTTCAAATATGTTTTTTTTCTGCAGCACACTCATATCTATACTAAAGAGAGCTGAACATTCTCAACTCAGTCATCAGCCTTTACTACTGCAGTAGTGGTCCAGTATTGCCTGTAGTGCCTCATAGGCAGCTTGACTGCTGTTTTCTCCTACTGAGATTAAACAAACTACAACTAATGTATTTAGAGTATATTGTTACTATGTGATTAGTTTTATGAAATTGGACATCACCTGCCCTAAAATGGTGGCCATTTTGCTATGGTGGTTTCAAATACATGTGTTAGCCTTACATTCATTCCTGTTTCCCTCTGAAGTCCCTAAGCAATACACAGGACCTCGACCTCCCACAGTTAACATTAGGCACTGACTTCTCTCTGAGGTATACCTCACCCTTTGTTATTTAACACTCAAATGCTAAAGCCTCTACTGCTTACTAAGATTCTGGCAGGTGGCAAGAAGTAGGGTTTGGTGTCTAGAACTTTGGAAGAATTGACACGCATGTGAGTTCTAAAATCCCAAGGGCTTCACAGGGATCAATCTAGTGATCAGTGTTCAGCGAACAAGTCTATAACTATCCAAGCACTGCTCGAATTCACGATTCGAGAGGCCGATTCCCACCGTATCAGACAAAATATGAGCTAAGGGTGGCCCTGTTGGCAATTGACTTTTGTCGATGGAGGCGGTCTAAAAATCCTTGGCCAAACAGCACCTGCAGTACAGTATCAGATGCACACAATTTTCAGGTATTCAGCAGCAAATGGAGCCGCGGGGATTCCCGCATCCATTCTGTTTAGTATGGATGGTGAATTTATGGATTTGGACATTTGAAATGTGTATGAGCAGTATGTCACAGGAACTTTGCCCACATTTCAGCATTTCTGTTACCTTTGGCAGTTTTTGCCAGGTTCACATTAAATAATAGCATTCATTATTATTACTGGTAACAAATTATAACAGGGCTATAAAAGTCATACAAATGGGAAATATACAATCAATAAAGTGCAGTAAATAATGTCTGTAAAGTGGGATTCAATGTCACAGTAATCATCTTTTTCGAAACTAATCACCTGGTAACTTTCTGCACATGGGAATAGTGTGATAACAACTGTAATAAACACCAATAATATTTACAAGTGTCTGTAATAAGCTAAATAGCAATGTAGCTCTGCATTTTTGAAATGTATAAATTATATAGCAGACAGCCTTATTTGTAGGATTAGGTTTATTCTGTAGTAATGAGAGGCAGAAGTGTATATGTTGTTTCCCTTGTTTATTATCATTAGCTTGTTCGTTTATTGAGAGTACACTTCCCCAGGAAGGATACAGTAGATTGGATGTCTTGACTTCAAAATGAGACTTGAAGGATTAGTACAATAATCTTCTCAAGGTTTAATTCACTTTCGCTCAAGACATGACCAGCTTTATTTTTAGGCTTATCGGATCTTCCTTTTCCATACAGGTCTTTATTATGGATCTTTTATTCCTTTTATTGGACAATATAAACAGATTCTTTCTTATCCAATTTCAAAATAATTTTGTGTGGCCCTCAATGCCCTTCTAGACAGTGGCCATTGAAAATCATTACAGTGCAAAAAAAATATTGGGAGGGAGGAACATTATCTGCATAATGCCCATTTGCTGTGTACTGAGTTTAGATATTTTGGTGCATGTACAAAAAGTGTGTGTACCATGTTTTGATTATAGCAACCAGCTCCCCTTTTTCAATACAGGTGAGACAGTAAAAGGGATTATCTGGTTGCAATGGGTAATAAATGTACTTTTTACACAGAAAACCTTTTTTGTTTTAATAAGAGCTCTTTTAGCAAGTTTCTTTGATAGCTGTAGAGATCGTAGAGCTTATTTGCAGCCTTTCAAATCGGCTGATCCTTGACATAGCCTGTGATGAAGACCTGCAATGTGCATTTGTACAATAGATACTGCATTAGGCGAGCACCCTGTAATACCAGAGGTGCTTTACAGGTTCAGAGCCGTGGTTCACACTTCGGTGGTCCCCCATGTGAACCAGCACATTCCCCTACATTCCAAAAACCTTGGCTGTTGAAGCTCAGGTCCTAAAGGATAATGGCTTTTCTGCTTTGATAATCCATACACTTTTAAAGGCTTGGAAGTGCACCTCTTGTAGCGTCTACCATTGCACTTGGAAGGTGTATTTTTCGTGGTGTGAGGCAAGGCACTTTCACCCCAGAATGTACTCTGTGGAACAAATCTTGTCTTTTCTCCAGTCGGGTTTAGATCAACAGTTGGCCTAGATTACCATCTACACAACGGCTAGTGTACATACAGGACTCTCTATATATGATGTGATCCTGTGGCTAATTTAATGAGTGCGTTTATGATTGGGGTTGTATTTTTAAAATCAATTCACTGAATTTATGACACTGGATGTTTATATGGACATTGTTTTGAAAGTTTAAGACTACAAAAAAAAAATTCATGTTTTACATACTTTTGATTACATGATTTTTTCATATGTTTTAAGCTTCTTCATTGTGTACACATTATTGCAGCACTATGCACTTTATATGAGGCGGTTGTAGGGATCACTAGTTGCACCATTTATAGCGTGTGCATTCTGTATTTGTAAATATTACCATTAGTAATAACTAGGGATGCACTGAAATTTCAGCCGCTGAAACATATCGGCTGAAAATTGTACTTTTGGCAAAATGCCTAAAGTACCTTCCTTTGGCCGAAATTGCGGTGCACCTCTAGTTTCTTTCCTCCCCCCTGGACGCTGCTCTGTGTCCCCTCTGGCACAGAGGAGCGTCCAGCAGGAAGGAAAGAAATGTTCAGGCAGCTGAGCAGGGCGGGGAGGAGAGCGCTGTGAGCCGCAATGTCATGACAAATCAGGATGAAGAGCAGCGTGGGGGCGGAGACAGCTGTCACAGAAGCCGAGCCGGCAGTGTGGGATATGAATCAGCTGTCAAAATAGACCAAGCTCTGCTCCCGCACCGCCGGCTCAGCCTCCTGCGACAGCGAGTCGGGGTGGACAGCGCGTACAAGCTGATCGCTGACTCCTTGTAAATTGAGGACAGAGTATGTTGACTGTGTCCCCAATTATGAATGAACAGAAAGTGCTCTACATCACTTCCTGTTCATTTATGATTGTGGCTATAGTAAACATACGATCGCCACAAGTTATGAATGAACAGAATTCCTGTTCATGCCTAACAGGGGCTGCAGAATAAGAGATTGTGTCCTCAATCTCTTTTTCTATTTTAAAAGGGAACTATCAGGGATCTGTTTAGATCCCTAATATTTTTCCGAAGCCCCCAACAGTAAAGTTAAAAAATAAAAATATTTATTAAAAAATAAATACAAATAAATAAAATATAAAACAATATTGAATTGAAAATGCTGGGTAATTAAAAAAAATGTTTTACATCTAAAAGTGCAAATCTGTTTTTAGAGTGTGTGGATTAGGATTAGTCATTTTAACAAACTACAGGGTAAAGCAGTAGGATAACTTTAATGCTCCCAACCTCAACAGAATATGCCCATGTTTCCTTCGCTTCCCCACCTTTTTATTTGGCACAAGGAACAAAAAAAAACAAACTGGTATTTCTGGGTATGGAGGACCATATGTTGGAGTTTGATGATTGGCCGTACACTGCACATGGGGGCAAGAAGAGTTGTTAGCACTGTGAAAACTCTAGAGTGGAGAGGCTCAATGCTTACACAGGGCTGACTTTCGAGGGAGCTAAGGAAAGGTAAGTATGGGGGGTAGTTGAGAGCGGATAATTAAAGAAGACTTGTTATTTTGCCCTGGACAGCGCAAAGGGTCGCTTTAAATACTTATTTAATCTTCTGCACTATATCTATTAACAAATGGTGTTTGACTGTTTTGATAAGTTAACCTACTGCCGACCTTTTTAAAAAACGTATTCATTCCTTGCTGTTCATCCCGCTTCTGCTATAAATTTCTGTGCTGTTCTGTTATTGAGCACTGGAGAACATAACTTAAGGTCATTTCGGTGAGCATTTCTTTTCTTCTCCTGCCAGGTAATTTAGACCTAATGATCCCATAAATTAAATTTCAGACTTTTCCATGATAAGTAAAAAAATATCTACACGAAGAAAGCTCGTAGAGTATAATATATATAGACTTTTTCAAAAGTGAAAGATGTTACAGTATTTATTTGTCTTTTCCTTACAGACAGCATCATCAGCAATTAAGGACACAATTCAGTTGGGAATACACTACACGGTCGGTAATCTTACATCCAAACCTGACAGAGATGTGCTTATGCAAGACTTTTATGTAGTGGAGAGCGTCTTTTTACCCAGGTACATTATTTCTGCAGAAACACATCATTTTTTGTACAAATTCAGGAGCATTCATTTTATTAAAGTCTTTATTAAAGTCCAGGGGGAAAAAATGACTAAGCCGTGCACTGGGGCAATCCCACACTGCAAGGGTTAAGTGCTCATTTATGTCTAGGTGCTTAAAAAAGAAAGTTTTGCTCACCAGACCATGTAAGCCGACTTGTTCTTAGACCGGTGTCTCCAGCGTCTCTCCCCCTTCCCTACAGTGTTCTAAGGATCCTGGTGTCATCACGCTCTATACACTGTGCATAGACATGAGGATGCCTAGGAGCAGTCCATCAGTGCAGCGAGGAGGAAACACGCCTCAGTGATCATAGAAGCAAGAAGCCGGCTTGGATGGTCTGGTGAGTATACATTTTTTTTTTATTTTTAGAATGTACATAAACATGAGCAGTTAACCCTTGCAGTGCGGTGGTAGCCCCATTGCAAATGTTAATACTTTTTTTCCTGGAGTTCTTTAGCCCTTGCAGTGGGGCAACCAAGGTTTATTTGCTCATTTTGGTCTAGGGAGGAAAATAAAAAAGTTTTACTCACCTAATCCTCCCAGACGGCTTGCTCTTAGACCGGTCCTTCCAGCCTCGTTCCGCCTCTGCTGCACCGGTCTAAGGTCCATGAGTCATCATATTTTATACACAATGTATAGGATGTGAGGACGCAGAGGGGCATACCATCGATGCAGCAGAGGAAGAGACAGGCAGGAGGGAGCGATGTCACAGCTGGACGGCTTGGAGGATCGGGTGAGTATAACTTTGTTATTTTCCTTCCTAGACCAAAATGAGTACTTAACCCTTGCAGTGTGGGGTTAGCCCCAGTGCAAGGGTAATAACATTTTTGGAGTTCTTCATTAAGCCCTGTTACATTAAGCAGTATTACCAAACTCACCATTACAAGCACATGGCAATAATGTTACCATGATACACTAATGCATATATGCATCAGGATCCCGCTGCCTTATACTGTGCCACTATAAGTTTCAGTGAACATATGGAAACCTATCCTGAGAGAAACCTGGAGACTGCCATTGCTAATCTCATTATAAAAATGTTTGTTGTCTGACTGTAATGCTATATCTTTGACCTCAGAACTTTCTGAGCCACTGACCTGGAACAAGCATGCAAGAAATGACTGACTAAAGTTAGAACTCCTGATTTGTATGCTTGTACTAGGGCAGAAACTCAGAAAGAACTAAAGACATTAACGCAGTATGGCAATCAGGCAGCAAGCATTTTTTGAAGGAGAAGACAGCAATGCCAGTCTCCAGGTTTCTCTCAGGACATGTTTCCTTTGAAAGAACTATACCTAAATGCATGTGTGGTTGTGCAAATACTGGCTACAGACCATGAAGGGGTCATTTTGGTCCACCACCCCTTATGCCTCTCTGTGCCTTACAATGCTTCTTTTGAATGGTAGGAGGGTAAGGCCAAATAGCCAATGTCATCAAGTCTATATGTGCTTACTAAAGCACTCCGTATTTCTGTGACCCTGGTTACTTTAGGATAATTAAAGGTTACTGCAGGACTCTTAGTCTGCTGCAGTTAGTATGTACAGTAGTGTTGGTTTACTGCTGCTTTAGTACTCTTTAAGAAATGAAATATATATACTTTTTTTTTAGTTTGGATAGAGTAGCAAATGGTTAAACAGTTGTCACTGGAGCAGGTGTCCCCCATTGGATGATTTCCCCTCACCTCTTGTTCTGGTGAAAAATACAACATTTTGAATCACTTTCAGGGTTATTCACAAAAGGGTGAAGGGTTTGGAGAAGGCAGGAGAAGTGAACAATCTAGGACAACATAGCTGAACTGAAAAGTGAGCTGAATTGGAGAATTGTTCCAAATCAGCTATGTTGTCCTAGATTATCACTTCTCCTGCCTTCTCCAAACTCTTCACCCTTTTGTGAAGAACCCTGTTTGTCTCTTTGTCAATGATCATCAGGACAAAATAGATGGATAAATCCCTCAGTGGACCTATAGAGAGTAATACAAACTGAACTGAGGTTTTCACCCTTCCCCTCTCTATGCAAAAAAAACAAAAACTGTTTTGCCTGGAGATACACTTTAAAACAAGCTGATTCAATCCATGGGAACTTTTTTTGCATTTGGTTATTTTTAAGTATTGTACATATGGTAACTTGTGGTGAGACTGATGTTGTCTATGTACATAGGAAAGGAGATAATGCTATCAGAGGAAAATATTAAGTCGAAGCAGGTCCCTCGGTGCAGCCACATAACAGATCTAAATTGAATTACACTTTCTCACTGTATGCATAATTGTGTAACCTCATGTAGTGGAAGACTAAATACTTACCACTATAGACTAAGTGGTCTATTCACAAAGCTGCCGAGGGCAGCCGAGTGAATGACCGATCAGAAGTGAAGTGAGCCGAACACTGTTCGGCTATTCAAAATGAAAATAGTACTTGAGGTGTACAGAGCATAAACTGTTTTACATATGTCACCAGTGCCTAAGCTGTACCAAGATGTTAGCAAGGTAAACCGCATCCTGAAAGATGGAAACAGTGATGATGTGCAGCCGTTAGCTCAGTCATACACAGTCATTTATGTATTGTTCTGAAACTTGTCTCATTGTGTATTTATGGTTTTTTTTTATTTTGTTTTGTTTTTACTTTATGTATATACATGTTGCTGTAATTCAGAAAAAAAACAAAGCTTGCTATTATCCCCAAGGTTCTAGTACTTGTCTATTATTTAGCATAGGCTATGTGCCAATTTTAACACACATTGGGTCATGCATTCACTTAAAAGTAACCATGATTTTCCTCTTTCTACCGCATCTAATAGTACCTGTGTATAGAGGCTGTTTTATTGCTTCTTCTCTCATGTCACAGATTTCCAGCAGTCCCTAGATAGCAGTTGTGAAAATTCTGGAAATCTGACTTTTGCAGCTAAATTCAAGTCTTTCTGGATACATTGACATTAATGTCCTGATGGTCCATGAGGTCAATAAATAAATAAAAAAATAGTCCCAGTCAATGCGGAAGGGAGGGATAAAATAAACTAAAGTGAAAATTATGGTAAGTAAAGTGAATTTTCACACCAATTTTTCACATAACTTCACAGTTATGTGGAGATTGCTAGAGGGTTGAGAACATGCACTATGCACCAGTACTATTAGAAGAGATAGCAAGAGGAATTACGTGATTCACTTTACTAAAAGCCTGCCATAGACAAAATGGCACTTACCCTATTGTCCTTCCTCCTGTTAGAGGACTGTTTGTTCTTCCAAAAAACTAAGGCAAAAAAATGAAAGAACTGAACTGTTTGCTTCATACTTACACTGCGTCCTTTGAGTTACACTAACAAACTGTGCCATTGAACACCAGGTATTGCCAAATGGAAAATTGTGTTGTCTTGCTAGGAGCAAAGCAAGGTGACTCACATAATAAAATAAATATCAGTACTACCTAAACCATGTATACTCCCCATGTTTATTTTCATTGCTTTTTTTGTGAAATGTGACTAACAAGAATTAATTTTGTATTATATAACTCTGAAAAGTCTGAAAACTTTGTAATCTCTGTTGCATAATAAAGTACCAGTTAATCCGAGAAGGAAAAGTGAAGTGCAGTGACTCGATAGCAGGCAATCTGAATTCATCTTTTAATCATCTTATTTCAGTATTAAGAAATTTGATTGGCTGGTCTGGTTAAGCGTGCTTTGCACTTTGCAGAGCCTTATTGAAGAATCACACAATAGACAAATAGGCTCATTTACAAATGCATACAATGTGGTGCCTGCTGTGGGAATTTCTGTTTGTATTTCTGTAATGTACCTGCAAGTTTCAGATAGGGTGGCTGTGATACATTTTCTAATCTATTTTTCTAAAATATATTGTGTCACTGTAAAGCTGGGAATCCTCCAACATGTTGTCAGAAGTCAGATAACATATTGACGAATTATGTTTTACAGGACCATAAAACTTACCTAAATAAGTCTCTTGTGAGGAAACACTAAAAGCATGGCTATGAAATAGCAGGCACCCACTGTTTAATAGACCTTTCAGCTACCATGCATCCGAAGAACCCCAAATGCAGTATAGGTTAAACACATTAATAGAACAAAATACAGATTGCACTTTGTGGCTGTGAAATAATCAGCTTATCATAAGCCTGGGTATGAACTCTGCATCAAGCAACTCTCAATGGCCAGAGGTGGGACTGTGTGTAAGACCTAGGCTTGACAAAGGAGTAGTTCCTCCAAAATTGCCTAGTAACATCAACTTTCACCCTGTAACCTGGAAGAATCCATCTGTCTACAGGCGAGGAGAGAGGATGCTCCAGGATACCACTTTTTACTACCTTCTGGCAGTCACAGCTCTCCTGCCCTTATCATCTAGATAGGTGCTCAGATAGGCGGTTCCCTGCCTCCTCTTACGCACAGCCCCACTGCAGGCCATGGAGACTGGCTCAATACAGAATTTGTTTCCAGGCTTATCAAGATAATTTCTGTAAGTGCCATTTATTTTTTCTATTAAAGTTTTTACCCTATACTGCACTTAGGTTGTTGCGCTTTGTTCTTTACTATTGTTTTATTCAGACTCTGGATCTTTCCTATCCTGGGGCTGCAGAACCTTTGTATAAAATATTGACTGCATTTGTGAACAATCATTTACCAGCGCTTTACTGCGCTGTGGTGAACTGTGGTGTGACACACTGAGTAGCCTGTCTGCACATTTTCTCAGCATACTGCACCGCACATCGCATTTGCATTGAGGCATGAACAGGCAAAAAGAGGCCCGTTCAAACCAAAATCGGAAGGAAAACGCAAGTCAGTGGCGGGCATGTTGACTTGAAGTTTCAACCTCCGTTGACTTTTGTTTCATTGCTTTGTTTAGTTTTTTTTTTCTCTTTTTTTGCCAATCTTTATTTGAATTAACATGTCCTGAATGGACAAACATATATGTATTGTTTGTTGCGATTACATCCGTTTTTGTTCTGTTACGTTACATTGCGCTGAAAAAAGTAAAGCATTACATACTTTTTTTATCGCAATGGAATGGATCGCAGTGGTGTGAACTGGTCCCATTCACACCCATTAATTTGTCATTCCTCCTTGAAAAACCGGATTGCAACACAACAGATCCGGTGTAAATGGAGGCAGAAACAATTGTTTTTTATGTGCCCTAGCAGTGACTGTTGTTTTGTTGCAGAAAAACACCAGTCACACGCCCTAAAAGACGAGGGCATAAACTTGTCTACTTGTATATCCTGTATGTGTGTCTGTAGATACTCAGAGGGAGACATTTTCCAATTCTGTTGACCAGCAAAGTACTGCTAAGCAGGAGCAGTGACACAGATTGTGCGACAGATTTACTGCTAAGCTACAGCTTGAGTTATAAATTCCTCCTTCAAATGCTCCAAAGTAGCACTGTGACAGAATACAAGCTGACCCTGACCACTTCTTAATTATGTGTCTGTTTAGAGTGGAAATCTGTCTGCCCAGGAATACAGACACACAGGACTGCAATCCTGTCAAAGAGACGTGGCTGAAGGAGAGGCAGTCTGATTTGCTACTAATTGTGTTACTAATTTGTTTGGAAGTGTGGAAATGCACCAGCTGCTAGGGAGACAATAGACAAAAGTGCAAACCATAGGAATGGCAATTGTTGCTGAGTGTGGCAGAAATCACCCATATCAAATGATGGTTAGTTTAATGGGTACCTAGTTGGCTTTCTGTTGGAAAATCATGCCAAAGGGCCAGAAAGTCAAATCCAGCTCATCAAGTTTTCCCTGAGAACCATCAGTGGTAGGTGTCCTGTAGTATCTGATATAATCGTTTTTGCCCAGTCTGACAGAAATCAGCTAGACCAGGTGACTGTCATCTTACCTTTATGGGTACTTATGTGGATTCATGGTAGAACATCATGCCAAGAGCAGGGTTAAAACGTTTGGTGCTAAAAATGTGTTTTACCAAATGTCATTGCAACAACTGCTATTTTAATGGTCCTGATGGTAAATGACTAAACATAATATTAAATCAGTTAATATTGGCTTACTTCTGTTTAATTACCTTTATATTTTTCTCCCATCCCGTGTCACAGAGAAGGAAGCAATTTAACCCCAGCTCATCGATATCCTGACTTCAGATTTAAGACATATGCTCCATTAGCATTCCGGTACTTCAGAGAGCTTTTTGGCATCAAACCTGATGATTACTTGGTAAGGATCATATCTGAAGTTGTTAAAAAGGTCACTTCCCTAGAGTGATCTCTATAGTCATTCTGTGCCATAACAATAAAACTCTTCTTTGAGGAAAACTAAAAAAAAAAGTGTAAAGTGCCCCCCCAATTCAACAAAATCAATTTTGTAATCGACTTTTGCCGGTCCAAAAAATAGCGGCTGAACAGGGACTGCATCCATGCTAAAATCCTGGGTGAATACAAGGAGTTCTCTGATTGGACAAAGGGTGAAATCACAAGCTGCCCCTTTTACCATCAAGAGAACGCCTTGTTTTTATTGCAAAAAATATTGGGCATTCACTGAATGACTGTTTTCCCAATAGAGCAATCCCCTGTGTTTTCAGAGCAGATGGGAAACCTCTCAGCAGAGCACGATACAGGACCAGGAAGTTCTCTGTCAGCACTACTACACTGTTTTACAGGAACCCCCCGTGGGCCGACCAGGTGTATCCTATGCATATTTCATTAGGCCAAGCTGGATATAAGTATGGATAATATTTTATACCTGGAGTTCAGCTTTAAGTAAGGTACAAATTCTGCTCCCGGCCGCTGTAGCTTCAGAGTGGCCTGGAGGAGAGAGAGGGAGCGATAACGGGTGTAATCAGAGCCGCCTCAGAGAGCTAGCTCCGGCTCTGGATGGAACACTACCGCCACGGCAAGCATTCGCTTCTGTTCTCTCTTCTCCTTCTCGGGCTCGGCCGCTCTGTAGCTGCAGCAGGCGAGAAAGAGAAAACAGAAGCGAGTGAGCGATCGCCAAAGCGGTAGTGTCCCATCCCTAGTCCCGCCGGCGAGGCACCATTGCTGACATTCCACTCGCCAATTGCGAGGGGGGGAGGGGAAATTCCGAGGCCTGCTCTAAAGGGTTTAGCACAGGGGTAGCCAAACTCCGGCCCTCCAGCTGTGGTGGAACTACAAATCCCATCAGGCATTGCAAGATTCTGACAGACATGACTGCCGGAGAGAGATGCATCATGGGATTTGTAGTTTCACCACAGCTGGAGGGCCGGAGTTTGGCTACCCCTGGTTTAGCGGGATGCAAGCTGCATCAATGTACATTAAAACATACTGTAGCTACATTGAGACATCATACTACTGCAGTTCTTCTTAAACCAAATGGGTTAAAGGCTGCTGAAACATTTTACAATCTCTGGCCTTATTTTAATTGATATTTTTGTAACCATTGATTGTGGTAATTATTTCATGAAAACATATAATTAGACCTAAATACCCATAAGTATTTTTTCTCATTAAACTCTAATTGAGAGTTCTTGTGAGTTAATTGACACGTTTATGCCTTTCATTTCCAGAAATTTGTGTGTGCACCTTGTATCCTTGACCTGAAAACAGTTCACATACATAGATTCAGGGCTAATTCACATTTTTGATCCTCAACCACAGGAAACAGTGTGGGTTCTGCCTGAGTATTCTACATTGCGTGCTTATGCTCTACATATATTATGTTTAATTTGTTGCCAGCGGCAACCAGTTAGGTGCCAGTTGTCACATTTGTGATAACATTAAAGGCAACTTGTGAATGGTTGCTTGGGGCAATAGAGATGCTTTCCTTAGTTTGCAGTTTTTACATGAAAGGACCAGGCATCTTTAGTTTGTATATGCCTTGTCCATGCATTAACCGCTTCTCTGCTGTATTTATAGTCTCTTTCGGCAATATTTTTTATTGTTATTTTTTTTTTTAAGATACATTTAGTTGTTTACAAATATATACAATTTGATTGGCCCATGAGAACAATAAAGATATAAGCAATACACGTGGACAAGAGAAAATACATTCATTTGCATAAGATGAGGGTGGCAGAAGGGGTATCTGCACACTCAGACAGTGCAGTAATGCATGTTTCTGTACAATCATGTACTATTCAGATCTTCTGATCACTTTTCTCTTTCTGCTTTTAGGATTTGTTTACAGCAGTGTTCAAGCTAACTCAAGTATTAATGTCTCTTTTTTTTAGTATTCACTGTGCAGTCAGTCTTTGATTGAGCTGTCCAACCCAGGTGCAAGCGGCTCCATCTTCTATGTAACCAGGGATGATGAATTTATCATCAAAACTGTACAGCACAAGGAGGCAGAGTTTCTTCAGAAATTGCTTCCTGGATACTACATGGTGAGTTAACTCAAGAATATTGTGTTGAGTGAGTGTACAACAGAATGTAAAAAAAAAAAAAAATGATGGTGGAAGATTATAGGTTATATCAGGCTACATCATGTTACTTTTGCTTGTTGCTCACTATTTTTATGTAAAGTTCTTGGTACCTTCTGGTAGGTTTTATCAATTTATTTAGTGTTTCAAAATTGCAACATGGCTGCAAGGATGCTAATAATCATATCAGCAGAATTCAAGACAAGTTCACTGTTTAAAAGAGCATAATAGAGCTGAAATTATCCAAGCCATTGTATTACAGTTCTAATATTTGTTGGATATCTGTTTCAATCCACACTTTGACAGATGTCATGACTGTGCTTGAATTATTATTACCATGTGATTGCCAAGCATGGTATCTATGCATATTGCTACACATGACCTCTTCCCTGACCCATATTTAGTTTTGTGTTGCAGCTCCAACTTTAGACCTTATCTTCCTCCCCAGCACTTCTCTATTATTTTTAGTGTACTGATGAATCTTTATTTCTATCTTTTTCTTTGAGGGACACATGATTCAGAGACAATTGGGATATTCTGCAGCCTGCAGGAGTATTTGAAAGCTGGTAGAAACAGACCAGCTCGGAGTAACCCCTTCCACTACCAGCATGCTTCAGTTTTTTTGCTAGTGTCCTAGAAGGATGGATTATTTTTCCACCAAGAAAAGTTTTACTGTTTGTAGTATTTTTCTTTTTTTCATTCAAGAAGTGGAGTCTCATGCATGCACTCTCCATGGTCTGCTTCCCACCATTCAGCGTGGGGTAACATATTCCGCCACTACTCGCAAGTGACACAAGAATCTGCCTTGGTTGGTCTTCGCTGCCTACAGTGACCTGGTCAACTTTGGTCATCTAAATATCTCCTGCTATCAGCAGCTGGTTCATGAGTATTCAAGGCGTGACCTTGTATTTTGAGCTTTGTTGTCCCTGTGCCTGTTTTGAGGATCCCAACAATAAAAATTTAAAGATTCTTTCTAAAACATTGTTAGCTCTGGCTGGACCTGCATTGCAACCTACCTTGGCTGTAATGCTAGTCTGTCAGATGTTAGGGTAATGGACTGGGGCCACACAAAGAGATCCTGTTGCCCTCCGAATATATCCCCTGTTTGTGGAATGTTATGAACTCATGCCAGCAGCTCTAAGCTACTGCATGGACTGGTTGGTGGATATTCCCTGCCTTATATCCCATATGAGTCTCCTGTTAGTAAACATATAGAGAACTCTTTGGCTCAAATGTTGGGCTGTAGAGCAGGCATGCAAAAAAGCAGTTGCTGCACATATTAGTGAATACTAAACTTGCATATTCCCATTTCAAGGGACAATGTCTCTTTGGAGCTGCTTTGGGCACTATCATCAAGGATGTCATTGGGGTAAGAGTAGCCCTCTACTCCAGCAGAAGAAACTTAGACCCCAGGCTAGAAAAACTTACCACCCCTCTGAAGTGGGAGGAAGAGTTCCTTTCTTTACTCCTAGGCCTCAACCTCAAAAGCCAGACCCAAGCCAGGTCTTGAATTCTACAAGCTAGAATTCTGCTCCCTACCCACTCTGCGGTTCATGTCTTCCAACCCTTCCTGTGTCTCAACACAGATAAGCAAATCTCTTTACAGCCCTTTCAAGCCTTCTGGATCAAGGGGTTAACACACCACTTCTTATGGTAAAAGGTTTCAGTGGTTCTACTCCAACCTTTTCACATCCCCCAAACCAAAAGGGATTCTGCCCCATTTTGGATTTTAAGCCCCTAAATGTCTTCCTTTGGATAGCCTCCCTCTATCTGGTAGACATTTTGCCTATGTAGACATGAAGTACCTAAACTTGCGTATCCCCATTTGTCAAGCTCATCAGTGTTTCCTTCATTTTGCTGTGGGTCCCCACACTTGCAGCTTGTGGCCCTGCCATTTGGCCTGTCCTCTGCACCTCAAGAATTCACCAAGGTTCTGGTACCTGTACTAGCCTTGCTAAGCTCCCTGGGTATCCCCATTGTGAGATATATGGGCAACTTCCTGTTGTGGGAGCGGTCACCGCAGGTTTTGGTTGACAATGTGGCACAGGCAATCTGGACCTTGAAATGTTTCAATTGGATCCTGAACCTTCAAAAGCCTGCAATGGAGTTTACTCGCTTGGAGTATCTGGGTATTATCCCAAACACAGCTCAAGTCAGAGTTTTCTTCCACAAGATAAACTTCTAGCTATCAACTTCTGGACTTGGACTCTTAATTCCAGGAGCTGTCTCACATGCTTCTGCATGAGAACCCTGAGTTTGATGGTTGCCTCATCCGAGGCAGTCCCATTTGCACAGTTCCACAGGTAGGCGGACTTCCCTAGCCAGCAGTGCCTACACAAGGGGAAGTTGTTCCATCCGGGAGTGTTTCGGGAACTGGGTCACAGATAGGAGATGCTTGATGTGGACACTCTAGCAACCAGTTTAAATACCAAACTGAACAGGTTTGTCTCTAGATTCTGTGATAGTTCTGTGGGATCAGTACAGTCGTGTCTATACCTTTCCTCCTCTGAAATCCCTTCTTCGTCTGCTTCACAAGATCCGGAAAGAGGGAATTCTGGTGATCCTCATAGCTCTGACAAATCATCATCCAAACTTATGGTCTTAAGGGTCATTTTCCTGTCAAAGTGCAACTGACTAAGTCTATGAGTGGTTCTTGGGCTTTTTGACATCTAGCATCTATTTCCCAGATTTGCAAGGCTGCCACCTGGCCTTCTGTTCACACATTTTACCAGATGGATGCTCAGGCCTTATCTGATCCCAATTTCGTGCATAAGGTCCTTCAGGTGGCTCTTTGTGCTGCAGGCAGGCTCATGTCCTGTTGTTGCTGTTGTTGTTGTGTGGGCCTGTTAGTGTTTTCCGTTGCTGTTTAACCCAATTGTGCCTGAATCCTGCATCCCTCCAATGAACTACAAGAAATGGATTTTACAGTAAAAATCTAATTTTTAAAGGTGTTTGTAAGTTTCACTGTTTTTTTTTTTTGTGTGCATTTGAATTTAGAACTTGAATCAAAATCCCCGAACCTTGCTGCCCAAATTTTATGGACTATACTGTCTGCAGTCTGGAGGAATAAATATTCGACTTGTTGTAATGAACAATGTACTGCCACGGTCCCTGAAAATGCATTATACATATGACCTCAAAGGTTCCACATATAAGCGGAGAGCATCTCGAAAAGAACGGGAGAAATCTTCCCCCACATACAAAGACCTGGATTTTATGCAAGAAATGCCTGAAGGAATATATTTTGATCCTGAGACATACCTGGCATTGATGAAAACACTACAGAGAGACTGTCGTGTGAGTATAGTTCTGGCTTCCCTTTTTTACTTATGGCTGTTTTCTGTAGTCTAACACCGGAAACAATTTACAACACTATTTTAGTACCGTAATTCATAAAGTAATTACAGTTTTCAGATCCTGAGTAAAAACTGCAACACATCTTTATAATATGAAAAAGTGCTTAAAATACTTGGTTTGGTCAATGAACATCAATATCTCTTATCTGTGTGAAAGCTGAAATGTAAAAAAATGGGAAGTAGAAGAGACATACATATATTTTTCTGTAGCTTGGATGATAATTAACGTAGGTCCTTAACAAGTTTTGAGGACCGGCTCACCAGACACATCTATGTAATGGTGTCATTGTGTAGTGCATATAGCAGTATTACATCAACAAACTTGGTGGCACAAATCAAAATTGCATCAAGACACTCCAGCAAAGCTTTCTTGTTAGTTTTAGATAGAGCGGGGAAAGGTTAGAAGCTTTTTTGGGGTTTTAAATGCTACGTCTCTGTTGAGCTTTTTCTGTCAGGTTTGAAATACTGTCTGCGTGCCCATTGAGGAGGTTTCCGCCACTTCCTTTCAGGATATTAAAGAGATACTATCGCCTTGCCCATGCAGGGCAATGTGAAAGTGTCTCCCATACTTGTGCTTCCTTGCGTCTTCTTGCTCCTCCCCAGCTGGCTACACTTCCCAGGACTTTCAGGTAATAAAGAAAACCTTTGCCATTGCTAATTTCTATTTGAATGCTAGTCACATGACTTTCTTTGGCTTCAGAAAATGAGGATGATTTACTAAAAGAGTTGAGAATCATCGGTCAAAAAATTGTGTAAACATTCACTTGAGTTATCCAGTCATGTAAGAAGCAAATTCCTGTTCCCTTTGAACACCCAATTATGTGCAGATGCATTTCACATAATTGGATAATTACCGTAAGTGACACATAGTAACACTTTTTTTTAAAAGTGAAATGTTTCAACTACCTTAGAAAATTTTTCACATTGACTTAGAAAGCACTGCAAGAAAGTCAGGGTGAATTCAGAGCTCCTGCATACTTGCCCTGGGACAGTGACTCAGAAAGCACTGAAGCCACTGGAAAAACATGACAGCCAGCGAACTGTTTTTTTCAAAATAGGTTAGTAGATGTAGACCCCATACTTCCTTAGTACAGGTTTTCTTTAAATGGTAAGATATATGTGACTCTACTCAGTGCTAGCCAGGAATACTAAACTTTCTTTGGTAGATCCAAGGTTAATTTTTGCTCAGCCTGTTTTTCATAGCTGCTTTATAAAGAGAACCTTGTGTTCCAAGGACGGCGATGTTTACTGTTCTGTTTGTGTTAGAAAATGATGCCTGGTTTGTGAACATGGAAAGCTGCTTGTTCTTAAAGACCTACCAGACCTAAAATACTAATGACAAATACGGAACTGCAGCTACCGGTTATGGATATGTATGTATAAAATGTATCAAGAGTTAGACATATGTCACTGTTCTTTAGTGATTTTGCTGACTTGCAGATGGTATGCTTCATGCTGTACTTACAGTTTTGTTTAGAACAGCTTTTATAGAGGTAAAGTAATTTTAGAGCTAGGGATGCACGGATACAGGTAGATACCGGTACTCGTACTCGCCCAAATGCTCCCGATACTTATCCCAATACCGGAACTTCCAGTATCAGGAAGGCGAGTGGTGAGTGATTACACGCCGCCCGGCTTCCTGATTGGCCGTGAAGCCGGCTCCATGCTTCCTCATGATCAAGGAGCTGGCTCCCTGGCAAACCAGGAAGCCAGGGGGCGGTAATGACTCGCCTCCTGGCTTCCTGATTGGCCAGAAAGCCGGCTCCATGCTCCCTCGTCACCTGGTGACAGGAAGCCAGAAGGCGAGTCATTACACGCCACCCAGTTTCCTTAATGGGACTTCTAGTATTGGTATTCGGTATCGGCGAGTACCGAGAAAAGAATATTGGTACTCGTACTCAATACTGAAAAACAGGTATCGGTGCATCCCTAACCCAAACACACACATTAACCCTGATTTACTAGGGTTACTGAGTAGTGTTTGTGCATTTTTAAAGTGAATTAAAGACGCAATCATGTGCAAGGAAAATTTTGTAAAAAAATGAATTTTGTTCACATGTAATTTGATCATTTCACCTCATTTACTAAACTAAGTAAAAAGTCACTTGGCAAAGAAAAAGAAAAATAACAGCTTAGTGAATAAGGTTACAGTGTGCTGACTTATATCATCCAATCACTTGCCAGAAAAAAATCCTGTTTTTTTTCTGTTTCTTGTTTCCTGTTTTTTCATTTACTAGGATAAATAAAAACTCACTCTGCAAAGTACAAAATCACTTAAAACGTAAGCATACTCGACTTCTTACATAAAGTAACTCCACCAAGTGGGCTGGAAATGAAAGTCCAGTGAAACTCCCTGGGTTGCATTTAAATGCATTTACTGTTGCCACTTCCTGCAGTATATAGCCTGTCCAATGGCAGACAAGAAATGGTACATTTTGATATTGAATCAAAGAATATGTCTACAAATGCTGATCTAAATGTCACAGCAGTGCAAATAAAAATTGTTAATAGCATCTCACCCTGCTACTCACATGAACAGGGAACTGTAATGATCATTGTATGCATTTATTACATTGGCTAACATAAAGCAGTTATTCAAAGCAGATGTAGTCCTGGAGGGAAGTGTCTAATTCTAGCAAATCCCCAGTGTGCATGTCACTGCTCTACATCCTTCCAGCTATGTAAATAGTATATTAAAATTCTTTACAGAGGAAAACATGGAGAAAAGTTGCTTATTATCTACTATTAGGATCCATAATGGCTGATTTTTTTACAGGTGTATATGTATGTATTCCCTTATATTCTGTAAGCGTGCATGTGTCCTTTTTTATTGCCCCTGTTCTGTTCAAACCATTAAGGTATTCATAGTAATAGTAGAAATATACGTGAAAAATAGTGATGACGGGATAAGTTGTCCAAAGTATAGAAACTTGACAGATGGAAAAGCATCTAATGTGGGGCTACACGTGTCATGACCTTAAGTCAGCATATTAGATCACATGCTGGCTTCTGACGTCAGCAGATCCTTCGATTGCATTCACTGAAGACTCCATAAAGCGGCAATGCAATGGGACTGCTGCTGCTGCTACTGGGATAGTTTTTTTTGGACACTCCCTTCTTGCTTCCATGATGCTGCTTTTATTTTCTGAAGCAAAGTAAAGTCAACCTGTGAACTGATAATGCTATGACTGTTTAATGGCTGTTTCATTTAGCTTTTTCTGAGCTTAAAGCCCAACTCCACCTTTGACAAAGGAAAACCAAAATTCAGCTGGCT
>NW_017306474.1:130263-132675 GCF_000935625.1 Nanorana parkeri
CTAATCTCCTCCTCTCTGGTGCTGTCTTCCACAAACATACAATTCTCCAATCCAGTACCATTCCCCTTCCTAGTTAATTGTCATACAGCATCATCCTACTCACTTTCTGTAAGCCATGGCCACCATGGATAGGCCGCCTGGGGCACATAATCACACCAGCCTGGGCTCACCCTGTACTTATGGACAGTTCGGCAGTTACAAGTCATCACATGAACAAGGAGTAAGGTCCGCCAACCCCTACCACTGGAGTAGATGAGTTAGGACATCATTGGAATGGACAGAAGACTGCTGGATTGAACGTATTTATAATGTGCCTTTAAAAAAAAAAGTGCAAGGGGAATTCATGACGGGAAGGGAGGGGTCTTAAAAATTAGGTAGGGATTTAATAAAAGATGCTGCTGATTAAACAGAGAGTTTACAGTGCTTGTGAGTAAGATTGTAGCCGTTTATTGGGTGATTCAATGTTGCATTCATTCTCCACTGTGTGTTGTTGAGTTTGCAGTGGACTGGTTAAAGCCGTGGTTCTCAACCTTTCTAGGGCCGGGACCCTTTGGTAACATTTGCCAAGTTGTGGTGACCCCTAACAGAGCACTGGACTCAGGACTTATTAAGGCACTGGACTCGGGACTTAGTAACGGACTGGATTCAGGACTTAGTAAGGCACTGGATTCAGGACTTAGTAATACACTGGACTCAGGACTTAGTAATGCACTGGACTCAGGACTTAGTAAGGCACTGGATTCAGGACTTAGTAATGCACTGGACTCAGGACTTAGTAAGGCACTGGACTCAGCACTTAGTAATGCACTGGATTCAGGACTTAGTAATGCACTGGACTCAGGACTTAGTATTGCACTGGACTCAGTAAGGCACTGGACTCAGGACTTAGTAAGGCACTGGACTCAGGACTTAGTAAGGCACTGGAATCAGGACTTAGTAAGGCACTGGACTCAGGACTTAGTAATGCACTGGATTCAGGACTTAGTAATGACTGGACTCAGGACATAGCAACGCACTGGACCTGGAAATAAAAATAGAAGCACACTCACAAGAATACAAGCACTCCCCAGCCCCTGGTACCTACCTGCCTGCTCTGTCTCCATGCAGCCTTCTCAGCCCCAGCACTGCTTAGATGTCCACTTCCTGCAGAGCCCGCACTGTATGGGAGGCAGGAGGACAGCAACGGCTGTGAATAGAAAAGTCCTGCTGTAAACACTCCCTGGCCACTAGATGTCGCTGCAGCGGCCAGGGAGTGTGTACAGCGGCACTTTTATATTCACAGCCGTTGTTGTCCTCCCGCTGACTGACACTGCTGCGCAAGGAGGAGGCTCTCACCCAGCGCAGCAGAAATGGACGCAGCGAACCACTCAAAAATGGGTTGCGACCCACAGGTTGAGAACCGCTGGGTTAAAGAGTAAAAACTATATTTCTTGGTGACAACAAATGCCCCTACGCTAAATGCCTGTAGTGCCAGAGGGGGTTAACTTATGACACGGGGGTGCACTTGAAAAGGAAAAGTGAGCGTAGGGGGTGTATGGCCGCGTAGTCCCATAGAAAAGGATGGGGGCTGTGTACTAATCACACGCAGCACCTGTGCTTCCCGGGAGCTACTTGGTACGGCCCTGCACGCAGCACGGGCTTAAATGTTGGCCTGCATAGCAATGTAAAGAAAAACCTTTTACGTATGCCCACTCTTAGACATGTTCCTGAGCAACTTCATCAAAGATGTCACCAGGGGGTAAGAAACCCATTTTAGCTCAACAGAAGAAAGCTAGGTTTTAGACTGGTAAACCCTTTACCTCAGAGGCTGGTGCAGCGTATTCTGACAGCAGCGGGTGTGCCATCTTGGTGTCATGCTTTCTGCCAATGATACTTTACTAGTGTATAACAGTGTCATAACAGAGTAAGTGATGTCCAATGCTCAAAAAAAGCATAAAAGATCAATCGACTTAAATTAATTTCATAATGAGCTGTTATTTTGCAGTGATTGGAGCAATAATTGTGCACATTAAATTGTGAATCACTAGGTCTGGGGCCCGACAACATGCATGCCAGGTATTATTGTCCCCAGAAAAACACTTTCTATTGTTTCGTCAAATGTCCTTGGCACAGGCATAGCAACTGTCGCGTGGATGCGTCCTAGTGGTGATCTCATGGCCAGCTGTGTACACTGCGAAGATAACATCCTATCAGTCAGTCAGGGCTTTGTTGACAGGCAAAAGCATCCATCTTCTACCAGCCCCCATGTGATGTTTATTAACAACTGCCTGGTTTTTGTACAGGAGGCTGTGATGTCCTTGTCCAAGTAAAATACATTTCTTATCTGACAAATGACTCATTGCTGTGCTCACTGTTCTATATAATAATTTATAATTATAAATTAAATTTGGTAGTTGAGAGGGTCAAGATTTC
>NW_017306474.1:132714-187880 GCF_000935625.1 Nanorana parkeri
GTGTATATATATACACAATATATATACACACTGTATATTTACCTAATGTATAATCATCACAATTATGACAAATCACAGCTTGAATTATCTTGCTTTGCATGTAATGAGTCTATCTCATATATTAGTTTCACCTTTTAAGTTGCATTAGTGAAATAAATGAACTTTTGCACGATATTCTAATTATTCGAGTTTCACCTGTATATATATATGTGTGTGTGTGTGTAGACCTGTACTAAAATGGTTGAAATACAAGCCGTTTAAGTCACTGAATGCAACTTGATAACTGCCTCTTGCTGTCCCCTGCACAGCAAAGCTGTGATGACAAGGAACATGCTGACAGGAGGAAAAAGCAAAGTTAGAGAGCTAATCTCATCAGTCTGTTTCTGCTCTTTCACTGTCCAGTCATCAGGCAGGGGTTGGAAGATGATACCATCGTATTCCTTAATTTTGAAAGAGAATGTGGTGTCATTTGCCTGGCTGTGCTGTACAACAGGGCTATGTAAATTTAAGGACTGGACTGACAGTCATACAAATCATTAGGCAAAACAGCTCACTTAGATATATTTCACTGGTGTACTCAGCCCTTTGCCTAGAGTTCAGCTTTATGTTAAGTAGCTTTGTAGTACACTCTAACACCCTCATCATTATTTACTTGTGCTAAAATGAAGGACTGTCAGAGACAGTTCAGTTTTAACAATAATAAACAAGGAGAATGGAAGAGAAGAACCCATTGGATTACGTAATTAGCACTGACTGCCTGATTCACTTCCCTGATTAAACACCCTGAGAAAAGAGGCTCGCTATTTGAGTGTTCAAATATACTGTATATCAGGGCTCAAAATTTGCACTCGCCTCCTCGCAAGTTGCGAGTGAAAATTGCGTGGGGGCGAGTGGAAATGAAGCCATTGAGTCAGGCACTCCTCGGGGCGGCTTCTCTCCTCCTCACCGACATGATGACAGCGCTCCCAGCCTACATAGTAGTTCCATGAAGCAGTTCTTTTTCGAGCTATTACCATAGCATCCCCTGTGTCCACTATGGACTCTGTGACATAAATTATCAATAAAAAGACATGACAAAGACGTGTGGCAAAAATTTTGCTGTAGCCCTTCATTCACCATATTCACCATTATTCACCATTATTCACCATCATTTTATTAATCCAACCAGTGGAAAAAAACCTTACTTAAAAATCTTACCAAACTTTATTAAACAAACCAGAAACCAAAATTAACCAGTAAAATCAGCCATACATCGCCTGGCTTCAGTTCAGCCGAACATGCTCAGCAAGTTCGGCTGAGCCGAAGTGAAGGAGCCGTTCGACTCATTCGATCCAACATCAGGATCGGCTGAGCCAAACCTCCGGCAGTCTACTCACTGCCGTTCGCCCTATTCTCATAGAGGCCGAATGGCAGTGAGTGAATAGCTAAATGGCGCCAGACAAACAGCATGGAGCCAGCTCATGGAATGCTCATGCAATCAGGAATCATGCTTCCTGATTGCCCGGGAAACCGGTCCATATTCCGTCGCGGCACTGCCGGTAAGAGGAAATCTTCCTCTGACCGGAAGTTTCAATATCAGGGGTAAGTATCGGAGCATTTGGACGAGTACAAGTACTCGCCCAAATACTTGATATCAGCACCGATGCCGATACTAGTATCAGTATCGGTGTATCCCTAATTATAACACAAACAATAATTAAATCTGGATTGTGCATAAGTATTCACCCCCTTTGCTATGAAACCCCTGCATAAGGTGTGGGCCAACTAATTAACTTCAGAAGTCCCATAATTAGTTGATAAAGGTCCACTTATATATAAATACACCTGTTCTGAAAGCCCCCCAGGTCTGCAACACCACTAAGCAAGCAACATGAAGACCAAGGAGCTCTCCAAACAGGTAAGAGACAAAGTTGTAGAGAAATAAAGATCAAGGTAAAATAATATCTCTAACTCTGAACATTCGTTTGAGCATCATTAAATCCATTATAACAAAATGGAAAGAATATGGCACCACTACAAACCTGACAAGAGAAGGCTGTCTGTTAAAACCCACTGACAGGACAAAAGGGCATTAATCAGAGAGGGAACAAAAACCCCAAAAGATAACACTGAAGGAGCTGCAAAGGTTCACAGAGGAGACCACTTTAAGTCATGGAGTCCACGGAGTGGGGCTTTATGGACGAAGAAGAATACATGTTTGTAGTTTCCCAAACAGCATGTGGCAGACTCCACAAACACATTGAAGAAGGTTCTCTGGTCAGATTAGACTAAAATTTAGCTTTTTACCCATCATTGGAAATGCTATGTGTGGCGCAGACCCAAAAAATTTCATCATCCTAAGAACAAAATCCCTATAGAGAAGCATGGTGGGGGCAGCATCATGCTGTGGAGATGCTTTTCATCGGCACAGACTGGAAAAGAGGTCAGTAGGGATGCACGGCTACCATTTTTTCAAGACAGTAGGTTTTTTTCTCAAGTACTCGCCTATACCAATTACCGATACCTTTTTTTTTAGTGTCATGTGAGAATTTTATTAAAACAATACAGACTAATGATTTTAGGACAGTCGGGGAACAACCCAGGTAGTTCTGCCACTGACTCCAAGCATTAGAGCGACTACAAATCCCAGCAATACATTATACAGCAATGCTGAATGGCAACCAGCTATAGAGGACTACAAATCCCATCAAGGCATGATTATACAGCAATGGAGAATGGCAACTGGCTATAGAGGACTACAAATCCCATCAATACATGGTTATATAGCAATGGAGAATGGAAACTGTCTATAGAGGACTACAAATACCATCAATACATGGTTATACAGCAATAGAGAATGTCATTCAGCTACAGAGGATTACAAATGCCAGCAATACATGATTATACACATCTGCAAAATGTCTATTTCCTGTGCATGGCTGTATACGGGGGGGATACATTCTTTCCTTTGTACGGATGCCAATTGGCACTGAGAAAGAAAGTGGGGAGCAATCCAAAACAAGATGTAGGGGGGAAATCGTTATATGGGGACACCTGTTCTGTCTAAGAAGGGAGTACCCCTCACATTGGGAGGTTTCTTCTAACTTCCTGTTGCATCTCAGAGGCAGGAAGTCTGACGCCCATACCCCCTCTAAGGCCTGCACCTTCCTGCCATACTCTCCGGACCCCTCCTGAGAGCAGGTATAGTTTAGCAGCATTGGTAATGAGTAGCAGTTAGCGTGTATTGGATTGGAACACTATGCTACTTGTAAAAATTTCCCACAGCGGTACAGAGGCAGTGTATTATACATAACACAGCATTCCCCTCTCAGGCCTGTATCCCAAGAACACTTAGCATTGGGTACAGAATCTATTTCTTGCAGAGACCCATTACTTGCATAGGGAAGGGAGGGGAAATCCTGTGATTAGGCGCACAGACAGCAACAAGAGAACAGGGAAAGAGGGTCTGTGGGCATAGACCCAGGGACTGTCAAGGGGTAAGTAAGAATGGTGTAGGCTGATTGCTTGGGACAAGGCAGGACATTTCTGCGCGTGAATAACAATTAGGAGATGTAGAAGTAGTAACCACTCTGAGGCAGCACTTATAATCCTAGAGAATAAAAAAAAATAACAAAAAAACTAGTTTCTATATAAAAAGACAATAATGATAATAAACATATCGAATACCACATGTGGCACATTTATAATCAACTGTTCCTCACTCCAGTAAAAAGTTGGCCTTCAATCAGTGCAAAAGGATGTGGCTTAGGGTGCAGAAAGTGTGGATTCAAATGGTGTAAGACTGGCCATGCACAAGTAGATATTTATTTGAAAAATTTTATCTTTATGGAACGTTTGTTTGATATTCTAATACAGCCATTCTCAACCAGTGTGCCTTCTGATCTCCTTAAGGGTGCCTCAAAATATGCATGCCTCTGATGTAAAGACGGGGTTCCTGATGTGAAAGATGGAGCTTCTGATATGAAGAGGGGCTACTAGTGTTAAAGGGGGACCCCTTATGTAAAGGGGGCTCTGATGTGAAGGAGGCTCCTAATGTGAAGGGGGGACTGGTGTGAGGGGGGTACCGCCTTTTTTTTCCTGTGTCTTTGCATGGGGTCCCCCCTTAAAATTCATACCAGACACCCTATCTCAGATAAGAGTCTGATATGGAGTTTGGAGGGACAATGCGTAATTTTTACATTTTAGACAAGGGAGCTTTGAGGTTTTGCATACTTTTAAAGGGTACAGTGACTGAAAAAAGGTGGAGAAACACTGTTCTAATAGTTAATGATATCAAATAGATGATCATTTTCAACCAAAATTCGAAGGAGCAGAAAAAAACTTTTTTCTCGAACGAATGAAATTCTATCAGTGAATGTGGTTTTTGTTAATGAAACACCATTCATTCCAAAATCAAATGTTAAAATCAAACGAACTTTCGAACAGTATTTATCAAGTCTCTGATGTTATCATCAAATATTCCCGAACAGATTTTTTTGTATGAACATTTGTATGAAAATCTATCAGTCTATGACCAGTTCAAGGAACTAGGGACTCTGTCCCTTTAGGCTCCTGAGAGATTTACGTGGCCCTGATCTGGTGTGAAGGAGCTCTAAAACATTTAATGGTTAATGCCCACTAAACTGCATGCATTTGGTGTTAATTTAGGTTGACAGTCCTGTGTAAACTAACCACACCAACAAAATACTTTTAATATTTTATAATTGCTGACTTTAAAATAGACTTCTATTCAGATGTTGCTGTTATTTTACCTGTGGGAAAGATTAATCTAATTATTAACTGGATATCCCTTCAGCAACGGTAATCCAATCTAACAGGTTTTTTCAGCCTTGTAATATATAATGATTGGCATGCTGGAAAGCGGTAAATTAGATCCAATAAAGACATTCTGAATTGTGCTTTATCACTGCAGATCAAACTGGACAGTGGGTGGTTTATATAGTCCAAACCAGCTTACAGGGATATTTCATTTCCTTTCAGCGCAGTCACATCTGATTGTTCACATTCGCCCTCACACCACATACTGACCCAGACACAGTCAGATTGAGCTTTGAATTGAATCTATTCCTGGTAGGCACATGTGGTTTATTTATTGCTTTTATAGTCCAATATATATTCTGGCAGTGTAGTACAATACTGAGCCTGCAGAGTATTTCTGTTCCATTGTGATAGTAGAGAAGCGTACTAATTGTACTGCTGACACCTGTTTTTGGTTTCTAGAAGCAGCTTCGGCCTCTGCAAGGAAACAGGGATAATGTAAGCCCCAGTGTACAATATAGACATAAGCAGTTATGCAGACGTCTGTGCCTATGTATAAACTCGGCAACGGTCACAAGTTAAACCTTTACAAAAATTATTGACAAATTACTGTATATACTCGAGTATAAGCCGTCCCGAATATAAGCCGAGGGTGGGAAATGAGGCAGCTAATGGTAGATAGATACCAATAAAATTACATTAATATTTATTTAAAAGAAAAATAACCTAGCTCTGCAAGTGGAAAAGGGGGTACAGGGCTACATATCATGTACTACGGATCATTTAACCCATTCATATTAGCAGAGGATAATTGTAAATCTATTGTTCAGTGCACTCTATATGTAGTATATAGTACATGTACATATAGAGTGCCTGCAACAATACATTTACAATGATCCTCTGCTAACATGAATGGGTTAAATGATCCGTAGTACATGATATGTAGCCCTGTACCCCCTTTTCCACTTGCAGAGCTAGGTTATTTTTCTTTTAAATAAATATTAATGTAATTTTATTGGTATCTATCTACCATTAGCTGCCTCATTTCCCACCCTCGGCTTATATTCGGGTCAATACTTTTTCCCATTTTTTTTTTTTGTAAAATTAGGTACCTCGGCTTATATTCGGGTCAATACTTTTTCCCATTTTTTTTTTTTGTAAAATTAGGTACCTCGGCTTATATTCGGGTCAATACTTTTTCCCATTTTTTTTTTTTGTAAAATTAGGTACCTCGGCTTATATTCGGGTCAATACTTTTTCCCATTTTTTTTTTTTGTAAAATTAGGTACCTCGGCTTATATTCGGGTCAATACTTTTTCCCATTTTTTTTTTTTGTAAAATTAGGTACCTCGGCTTATATTCGGGTCAATACTTTTTCCCATTTTTTTTTTTTGTAAAATTAGGTACCTCGGCTTATATTCGGGTCAATACTTTTTCCCATTTTTTTTTTTTGTAAAATTAGGTACCTCGGCTTATATTCGGGACGGCTTATACTCGAGTATATACGGTAGCTAAAGTTTTTTATATTGTTTTCTCTAGAGTAGGCAAGGTTTTTTTTTTTTACTGTCTGTATCCTTATGAGAACAAATTTTGCTCCTTTTTTCAATCCCAGTGACTACAGTGGGACTACAACATATGTCTTCAATAGGCGCTCAAGCAACATTTGTATGTATGTATACAGTTGTAATCGAAATTATTCAACCCCCCATTGCAAATCAGGTTTATTGGCAAAATTTACAAACTTTCAGTTGTTTGTATAAACAAATCAAACACAAGCAATTAAAATAGGTTAAGACAGGGGTAGCCAAACTCCGGCCCTCCAGCTGTGGTGAAACTACAAATCCCATGATGCATCTTTCTCCGGGAGTCATGCCTGTGGCTGTGAGAATTTCAACAAGGCTTATGGGAATTGTAGTTTCACCACAGCTGGAGGGCCGGAGTTCGGCTACCCCTGGGTTAAGACAAAGAATGTTTAAGTGATTTCCCCAAATTTAACTGTTTAACTGTTAATTTAAAAGCAATTTTTAATCACTTCTGCAGTCTAAAAATGATTTAACCCCCTGAATAGAATCCCTCACAAGAGCACACATCTGCAAAACAAGGGTTGTTTCAAGCACACCTGATACAACTAATCAAGGGCTCCATTAGTTGTACCATGTGTGCTTGAGCTAGAACACAAGAAATACCTGAAGTGTCTAGGGGTTGGTTGAGTGTCACGTTTGACTGCATGTTAGAAATTTGGCTAAGTCAAAGAATGGACAAAAAGTTAAGAGAAGAGATCATCACCCTTCACAAACAAGGAGCAGAATACAAAAAGATAGCAAAGGCACTGAATTGAATGTTCCCAGAAACACCGTTGGAAGCATAGTTTGCAAGTTCAAAGGTAAAGCAACAGTGGTTACAGTACCTCGTTAGGGCAGAAAAAGGAAGCTATCAATGGCTGCAACCGGGTTTCTGAGAAGGCAAGTTAAGAAAAACTACTCAGGGACTGCAAAAGACCTGCAGCAAGCCTTGGTGGCAACAGCTACTAAAGTTTCAGTTTGCACAGTAAGTTGCATACTAAACACAATGGGTTTCCATGTCAGAACTCCAAGACGTACACCACTACTGACCAAAAAGCACAAGTAAAGTCGACTCCAATATGCTCAAAATCATATAAATAAGCCACAGAAATTTTGGAATTCTGTTCTCTGGAGCGATGAAACAAAACTGGAACTTTTTGGCCCTATGGATCAGCGGTTCGTCTGAAGGAAGAAGAATAAAGCAATTGCTGAAAAGAACACTCTGCCTACAGCATGATGGTGGCTTGGTGATGTACTGGGGCTGCTTTGCATCCTTTGGCACTGCAAACCTGCAGTGTGTAGAAGGCAAGATGGATTTGTTGAAGTATCAATAAATCATAGGTGAAAACATCATGGCGTCCTGTGAGGAAGCTGAAGCTTGGTCGTCATTGGACAATGATCCCAACCATACCTCAAATCCCACCAAGACTTGGTGCAAAAGAAGTCCTGGAAGATTCTACAGTGGCCATCACAGTCAAGTGGCTTGAACACCATAGAAAATCTCTGGTGGGATTTGAAGAAGGCGGTTGCAACACACAAACCTAAGAATATTGGTGTACTGGAGGCCATTGCTCCTGAGGGATCGGCTAAGATTCTTCAGGAACTATGCCAGAAGCTTGTGTTGGCTATGCATCTCGTTTGCAGTAGGTCATAACATAAAAAGGGTGTTCTTGCTAAGTACTAAAGATGCTTGCCATGAAGGGAGTGAATCATTTTGAGACTGCCCACTTGAAACATTCATTGTGCTGACCTATTTAAAATTGCTTTTGTTTGATTTGTTCATTGCAAACAGCTAAAAGTCTGTAAATGTTGCCAATACACCTGATTTGCAATGGAGGTTGAACAATTTTGATTACAACTATGTATGTACACTCACTGGCAACATTATTAAGTACACCTGTTCGACTACTCATTAACACACATATCTAATCAGCCAATCACATGGCAGCAACACAATGCATTTAGAAATGTAGACGATCTGCTGAAGTTCAAACTGAACATCAGAATGGGGAAGAAAATGGACTTTGAAAGTGGCATGATTGTTGGTGCTATACTAGCTGGTCTGAGTATTTTATAAACTGCTGATCTACTGGGATTTCCATGCATAACCATCTCTAGGGTTTGCAGAAAATGGTCTGAAAAAGAGAAAATATCCAGTGAGCGGCAGCTCTCTGGGCGAAAATGCCTTGTTGATGCCAGAGGTCAGACTGGTTCAAGTTGACAGAAAGGCAACAGTAACTCAAATAACCACGCGTTACAACCAAGGTATGCAGAATACCATCTCTGAATGCACAACACGTCGAACCTTGAATCAGATGGACTAAAGCAGCAGAAGACCACACCGGGTGCCACTCCTATCAGCTAAGAACAGGAAACTGAGGCTACAATTTGCAAGAACTCATCAAAATTGTACAATAGAAGATTGAAAAAACACTGGTGTGGGGGATATTTTCTTGGCACACTTTCAGCCTCTTAGTACCTATTGGTCAACTTTTAAATGCCACAGCCTACCTGAGTATTGTTGCTGACCATGTCCATCCCAAAAGGGGGTCCAACCCGGCACTAGCAAGGTGTTCCTAATAAAGTGGCCCTTGAGTGTGAAAAAAATAAATAAATTGTGTGTGTGTATATATATATATATATATATATATTGCATATAAATTACCTGTTTTTCTGGCCTGATCTGATATAGTACGGCAACATGAAAAAAGTTAAGGAACATGAAACTGTTCCCTTCAACCACTCAATCTTTAGTTTGGGATTTTGTTGGTTTATGTTCTCTTCAGTAGACCATGTTTCTCATTTTCGTAAATCAAGCCCAAATCAAACAGATACATGAAGCAGATGCCTTCCATGCTTCCATGTTTTCACTCCTTGTCTTACAATGCAGACACAGACAAGCTAAATGTAAACAGAACTTTATTTAGATCGGATTAGGTCTATTTTTAAATAACAGGGGAAGAAAAGACAGAGGTAAGAGGTTATATTTACAAAATAGCTTGGTAAACCTGAATATATTAAAAGAGGGGTAAAGAGGTCATAGTATTCAATATCATTTAGCAAAGGGACTTTTATTTAAAAACAACGATGTAACTAATTCGCATAGTGATGTTTGATGTAAGTTTACTAAAATACTTCTGTAAACTTGCACACAATGAAGTTGGTTTACCACAGGACATACAACCTATCACATCAGCCAACCCACAAATATAATTAACAACTGTCCCTGCTTTCTAGGAAAGCCTGTGCTAACAACATCAGAATTTTATTATGGTGCTGGATATGCCCCCTGGTTATATATTTATTTACCTGTAATTTGAATTGAATTCATATATTGTGCCAATCTGTTATAACATAGAATAATAACATCTAAAAGGTGACACATTGATCTAATGTAATAAAGAAAATGTTAGTGCATAATGATTTTTGTTTTTTCAAGACCTTACTGTGCCAGTTGTATATGTTAAGCAGCAGTGATTTTCCTTTGAAAATCATTTTAAAATGTCAACTATTTAGACAGGTTAAGGGGAAATGATAAAACGATGGCACCTCATTAAAAAAAATGTATCTGTATATGTTGATTTTAATCTTTGCATTAAAGTGGGACTACACCCCCTGGGGCTTGATTTGCTTTAAACTCTTTCTTACCTCATGGGCTGGTTTAAGCTCAGATGGCATAGTTGCCTGCCAGCAAATCTAGAATTGTCCTTCTGTGATCCACCTATCCAGGTCCCATGCCATTTTTAAGCAGGAGCTGGCACATGTGCAGACACGCTGCAGGTCTTTGCTAGGTCCCATAGACCTGCAAGAGACCCACAACCTGTCTGCCCATGCGTGAGATCTCGCAAACTGCCTTCTGGGGTGTGTGGCATAGACATCCCTGGAGGCAGCAAGAGCCGGATATGTCACCCCCATCATGGAGAGGATTGAGAAAGTAAAGCTATTAAAAATGTAAAAAAGGTAATCCTGCAATTGTGTTATAGGAAGGGGGGAGGTGTCTAAATGGATGAAGGTCCATTTTAAGCTGTGCTGCTTGCTGAAACAGAAATACAGTCACAAAGCTTGTTTTGAAGTACTAGCTTGCTTTAATGTGCAGACGTGGTACGCATTCCAGCCATATGAAAATGAGGTGGAAATGAAACCCTATGCTCATTTGAATGACTTCTAATTTGAATAACAAACATCCATATCAGGAACTCATTCTGAATTGTCATTCTTAAAAGGACAGTGACACATAAACATGCTGGAGGGTTAGAGGGTAACTGAAAAAACATTCAGAAACAAATCGTTTAAAGGCTATTGATTGATTTAGAAAAAAAAATGCATTGTCATCCAGCAGTTGTAAGGATAAGTTTCACTTGTAGTTAGGGCTGTACACTGTTTAGTAACAGTTGGTCAAGCGGTGACTTTGCCACACCTGTGTTTATATGGCAGATCAACAGACATCTCGCGCACACATGAGGCTGTTGCAACACACACCCAACCATACTGTGTGGACTATTAAAGGGAGTATTTTTTGTGAGCACATACTTTGTATTATTATTGCAGTATTTATTTTAAATCAGTACACCAGACACAACACTGATGATTCCTGTTAAATGATTTGTAGTTCTGTACAGGAAATTGATTTACACACCTCTGCAACACTGCACAGCTAGACTGGGAGCACATGTTTCTTGGTTCACCAATGCATTTTTGTGTCACGTCTTCTCCTCCAGACTACTCATAGGAGAATACATCAGTACCATTATCTGTGAGCAGGGATTTGGTCCCAGAACCAGTAGCTGTCCATATTCTAACAGGGGAGCACTGCTGGGTCCAAAAATTTACTCAGAGGTGGGCCGAAAGCATGGATGGAGGAATCTGTTAAATATATTTAATTTAGTAGCATAAAGTTAGAATAGTCCCTAGTGTTATTTAGTTTTTATATTACATAAAAAGGCTTCATGAAAGCCTAAAAGGGGCACATACTCAAATGTTAACATAAATCCATGTTAACAGTCTAGCTGGTATGGATAAAGTGTAATAGAAGGAATGAAATGTTTACTTTTCCTGCAGAGGCTCACTTCATTGCAGACACATACAATATGTGATGGTCTAGACTAGGGATAGGAAAAATCCAGCCCTCCTGCTGTGGTGACACTACAAATCCCATCATGCATCTGCATCCAGGAGTCATGCCTGTG
This sequence comes from Nanorana parkeri, assembly GCF_000935625.1. Classification (NCBI taxonomy): domain Eukaryota; kingdom Metazoa; phylum Chordata; class Amphibia; order Anura; family Dicroglossidae; genus Nanorana; species Nanorana parkeri. Next base: position 144,221 of record NW_017306474.1, read on the forward strand.
GTCTCATGGGACTTCCACAACAACTGGACCGCTGGCATTTGCTTACTCCTGGCCTAGGCACTTGGTTAAACAATCTCTTTTTAAAGAGACACTACCACTTTTTTCATTCAGGGTGAAATAATATTTTCTGTGAAAAGCCCTCCCTCCTGCGAACCACTAATACTCATCCCTCCAGCCACGCCCTGTTACAGCTACTTTAGCCGGTGCAAATAACCTGAGGATTCCAGTTATGGGTGAGCGTGTGACAGTACTCATGTCTAGCTGACAATCACTAGGCCTAAGCACTGTCACATTAAGGACGTCGTCACTGCTCCCTGTAAGCACCAACTCCAGCTGACCACTCTGAATGAGCAAAGTGACTGTGTCTTATTAATGAGAGAATCAGCCAATTCAAACTCTGATCCGACCTTTCAGCAGAAGTCACATAGGCAAGCCTCTAGGCTTTCACACATGTGAGCATCATTGAAGAGAAAGGTAAGTATATCATCCCTGGTCCATCCCAGCAAGACTGTTAATATTGGCCAACGTATAAAATTCTAAATACTAACAATAACCTACAAAGCCATCTACAACTCTACCCCAACCTACATCACCCACCTCATCTCAAAATATCACCAAAACCCGCTCTTCGCTCCTTCCAAGACCTCCTGCTCTCTTGTCACCTCCTCGCATGCTCGCCTCCAGGATTTTTCCAGGGTGTCTCCCATCCTCTGGAACTCCCTACCCTGATCTGTCCGCCTATCTCCTACTCTGTCCACCTTTAGGCAATCCTTGAAAACTTATCTCTTCAGGGAGGCCTATTCCACCTTGATATAACCGTCCTTTCAGTTGTTCCATTAAATCATCCCAAACTGTTATTACCTTTTGTATCACTTGCCCGCCTAATAGATTGTAAGCTCTCAGGAGCAGGGCCCTCCTACCCCCTGTACTAAAATTGTATTGTTAACTATTGTCCACCTCAGTTTTGTAAAGCGCTGCGCAAGCAGTTGGCTCTATATAAATCCTGTATAATAATAATATAGGTTTACATTTGAGTACGGTTCCACTTTAAAGTGGATTTCCATACAAAATATATCTAGCACTGAATTAAATACAGAACAGTCTTCTGTCAGTCAAATTCCAGAGAAGAGTAGCTCAAAATACAGAGGCAAATCTTGTAGACCTAAGCCTGTTCCTGGAATCAATATGCAAATATGTATTTACTGTGTTGGTCTGATGACTGGAGTTCACCATGTGGTCATTGCATACAAGAGCAACTAACTACTATAGCTTCGTACCTCCTTTGCAGCATATTGTTTTCTCCAGCTTTACACAGAGAACATGGTGAAGACATTGACAAGGTTATTCACTAAAGATGAAGAGTTCGGAGAAGGCAGGAGAAGTGAACAATCTAGGACAACATAGCTAATTTGGAAAAATTCTCCAATTCAGCTCACTTTCCAGTTCAGCTATGTTGTCCTAGATTATTCACTTCTCCGAACTCTTCACCCTTTTGTGAATAAACCTGTATATCACAGTTAGCATATTCCACGTTTTAATTTTTTTTTGCTCTGTAAACATTTACCAATGTAACATCTAAGAATGCCCTACTATTAATAAGCAATTTGGCCGTTTATGATTAGTTAGGTCTAACCCACACACCTTAATTTGATCAATTTATTCTGAATCTGCCATGCTGTTATTATAAAAAAAATATGCCTGTTTTTGGCAGGTACTAGAAAGTTTCAAAATCATGGACTACAGCCTACTACTGGGAATTCATGTGCTCGACCATGCATCCAAAGACAAGGAAGGAGAGACATCTCAGTATTCCATAGACAACAAGCGACCGTCAGTGCAAAAAGTGCTGTATTCCACTGCACTGGAGTCTATACAAGGACCAGGGAAAGCTGTGGACACTGTCATTAGTGAGGACACGTAAGTCATTTGTGCAATTATTTACAACTTGGAAACTTTATTTGACGCGACAATACTTCATACATAAGAGCATTCTTGACAGTACTTGATCAGCCTCAAAATATCATCTTGCAAAAATACTTGGAACTCTTATCTGCAATTTATGAATGACAAAGCAATCAAAAGCTTGTTCAACTATGTTTGCCTTGCTGGTGTCTGATATGTTTAGAGCACTTTATTGTCTGTAAATCACCCACTGAGCTTCCAAGGCACACATGGCAGCCAACATATTCCTCCCAGTACATGATTCCTATAAATCTCCAACACCATAGCATAAATGTACATAAGAAATACATAAAGCTTGCTGCTACAAAAATTATAGTTCTATGAATTGCCTCTTTACTGATCCAAGTCGCTGCGAAAAAGCAAGATTGTCTTAGTTAGTAATATGCCATGCAACAAAGAAAAGGCAATATTAACTAATCCAGTAGCGCTAGATTAAAAAAAGGCAAGCAGATACTGTAATTCAAGGCTACCTTTAAGTGATAAGCTCTGCGATAAAAAATATTTTTGTTCATCTTATAAAAGCATACTTGCACAGTATAGTAAATGTTTCCCTTTTATCCATGTTCATAATGAACCCCATGGTAACCAAAAGTGAATTAGAGAATCAAATCAATTTGAGAATGACATGTATATAATAGGTGAAAGGGAAAAAGTAGAGTTGTTACAATCAGTAATTCCAATAAACCTTAATTGTCTTACCTACCTTGGTATAATGAGAGATGGGATATGATTAGTTGATATTTGTATCACAGACCCTTTTTTCTCTCTTTCAGTGTCTAATAATCATAGTTTGTATGCTTGTATAACTCACAAGAGGGTCAAGTCAAAAAAGGGGGTTTCCCAAACCTATGATTTCTGTTTGGATTATAATTGATGGGGTCAGCCTGTGAGATAATTCACTCTATTATAGCCCTGTGTTTAAATCCACTGCCCTGGAGTAAGGCAATTCACCTCTGTAGTGAGAGTGGCCAGCATCTAAGCAGGGTCACCAAGGAATCTAAGCAGTGGGTGCAGAGGTGAGCACCATCCTTTACCCTGAACTGAATTTGTAGTTTATTTGGATGTCTTGTTAACTGTATTAAAAAAATGTTCATATACTGTAAATAAACACAGTTGTTTAATGAATGTTTTATGAATAAATATATTTCTCTGTAATGTACATATAACACCATGGTGGGCTAATGATATTTAACATTTTATAGGATGGGTGGCATTCCCGCGAAAAACCACAAGGGCGAGCAGGTCCTCCTTTTCATGGGCATCATTGACATTCTACAGTCCTATAGGTAAGTATAAAGAATTTGAATTTGCAGATTTCACATCCTTCACTGCAGCGCCATAACAGCACTTATGTCATGCTTTTATTTTCCAGTACCTAACCTGTAGAACATTTTATATAAAGAATGTTAAATCTGATACATCATGAAAAGTTAATACTGCTTGCTTTACTTTTCGTTTGTTTTGTCTCCAGGTTGATGAAAAAGTTAGAACATTCGTGGAAAGCGTTAGTTTATGATGGGGTGAGTTTTGTCAATATGTATAGATGTTTTTCTTCTGTGGTAAATGGCAGTAACAATGGTAAATTCTTCCCCTTATAAATCTCCACTAAATGGCTAAAAGTTTATGGACACTTGACAGTCATGCCTACACTACTGTACATGGACAAATGTATGTGGATAAACCTCCAAATTATTGGGTTCAGATGTTTCCAATAAGTGTACTGGTAACTTTAGGGCTTGTTCACACGTAGCGCGGAGCAGATCCAGAGCAGAGCAGGTGCAGACCGGATCAAAACTGCGTCCAATGTATTCCAATGGTATTTTTTGCTCCAGTTCACATCGCAGCGTGCAGTTGCAGAGCAGATCCAGAGCAGGTGAAAAAACTGCAGCAGGCCCTATTTTACCTGCTCTGTATCTGCTCTGAAACGCATCAAAAACGCATGCCAATGCCTGGAACACACTGAAAGCCCATTTTAAACTTTAAAAAAATTATTATTATTTTTTTAACCAAAAAGAGCCCGGAACGCATCAAAAACGCGTCAAAAAACGCGTCTAAAAGACTAGCGTGCGTGTGCAGAAACCTGACCGGATCTGCTCTGCATTTGGTGTGAACAAGGCTTTACTACATACAAAGATCTCTTTAAAAAACTGTAGGCTTCCAGTCTGTTCCAACTTGACTGTGTACAAACCAGGTTCATAAAGACATGATTTCGTGTGGGGGAACGTGGGTGGTCTGCAAGGAGTCCTAACCTTTACCTTATTTTTAATCTTTGGTATGAATCTGAACCCTGTGAACCGGGTATTCTCACCCGACACCGGTATCTTACCTCACAAATTCTCTTTTGGATGAATTGGCACAAATTCCAAATTAAAACACAATAAAAATCTTGTTAAAAGCCCTCCCAGAAAAGTGGAGGCTGTCATAGGTGCACAGGGGGGCCAACTCCATATTAATGCCCACTGTTTTGAAATAGGATATCCAAGAAGCTTATATAGGTGTGGTAGTCAAGTGTCACAAACTTTTTGGAAGTGCCCTTTAATAAATTTCCACGACAAGTGTAGACACAGTGACTGTGGGAAAAGTTATGTTAAATTATGTTTAAAGTTTGGAGTTTGGATACCCTTTAATGGCTGACAAAGTCCATTTCAACTTTTTTAGCCAAATTTGTATAACATCTACTATATATTTGTTACATGTTCCCATTCATGTAACATAACTGTGAAAAAAATTGCAGCTGACCCTTTTACTTGCTGAAACATCTTAGTTGTCTTTCCCCTTCTATGTAATGTTAAGTAGGGGGCTGTGGAGTTTTGTTTAACATAATTAATCCTGTCTGTACTCTGTTGGCAGATTTCATCAAACTCGATTTGAACTTTTTTGTTTAAAGTCTTCTGTACAATACCCTGTGTAATGTAATTTGTGTTTAAATAGAGTTTATGCCACTAAACTCAATGAGGAGAATTTATCAAAACTGGAGCAGACAAAATCTGGAGCAGCTGTGCATGGCAACCAATCAGCTTCTCTCTTTCATTTTCAAATCTTAACTGAACAAACTGAAGAGAGAAGCTGATTGGGCAACTGCTCCAGATTCTTTATGCTCCTGTTTTTTTTTTTATGCAGTAACCCCTGTCAGCTTTTTAAGCCATCTCTGTGTCCCATCAGGAGATGTTCCTTCACTTCCTGTCTGATAGCCACACCAGTAAGTGAGTGAACCCCCCCGCCCCCCAAAGAGTGGGAAATTCCTGGTGGTCAGCAGAATCACCATAACTAGTGTCTCCATTGGAATATTCCCCATCTATTCCTTTTCTGATGACAACACAAAATGTGTGATTTATTTCACTTTCAGTGATAACAGTCACCAGAACAAATAGAGATGGGACTCTCCCTAATCCTTCTCCAGTCTGTCTAAAGCTAAAGAAAAACAAGTTTTGGCTTCAGTCGCACTTTAGAGAGGGTGACTCTCCCTAATCCTTCTCCAGTCTATCTGAAACTAAAGAAAAACAAGTTTTGGCTTCAGTCGCACTTTAGAGAGGGTGACTCTCCCTAATCCTTCTCCAGTCTGTCTGAAACTAAAGAAAAACAAGTTTTGGTTTCAGTTGCACCTTAAGGAGCCCATAAACCTGGGAAGGTTTTTGCTCTATTCAGCCAAGACGGTTTAGTGAATTATCAAATGTCTGTGCACTACATCAGTTTTGCTTAAACTGGCCATACACAATTAGATTTTTTCCACAGGCTGAACAGAATAAAATCTAACAGATTTCTCCTGTTTAGTATGGATGGATGAATCTCCCACCGCAGCTATTGTATTCTGACAACACGCACCCACCGCTGCCAGAATACATGCACAGTTACAACAACTTTCTGAATGCAGTCACTGTACGGCCGATTCATCAATCGACTTTTGTCGATCTGATGGGGTTACACAGTGAAAATATTTTGTCCGATTGCTATGAATCTGCTGAACGTCTTACAGTGTATGGCCAGCCTTAGGTGACTTATCTTGAGGGGAAAACTAAATATACAGGATTTAATTTTCTGGATGACCACTAGATTTCAGGAGAGATATGACCAGTACCAGGGGCTGTAAGCACATGGCATAAACATGCACAATGGGCTAGTGTAATTATGAACGTTTATACCTTGATCATTCTACAGAATTATTTTGAGGTTGTTGTAGATTTTACTAACTGTATTATGTCTGCAGTGTCTTATTTTCACTTATATACCCCGCAATAACATATATTAACATTGTGCGTGTTTCATTGCATTCTTCCCTCTTCATCACACAAGCTCCAACTTTTGCCTGCCTTTCCTATAGTGTAAATAGCTGCCTGCCACTACCTTTTATGTACTCACATGAGTAATAACCTTCATTAAATCCAACTCTGCTAGGTGAGACTTTGTCTTGCCAATAATGCTTTTGGCAGTAAAGTCAGTTTAGATAACTTTGTTTTCAGTAATGTCTTAAAGAGGGACTTGGGCTTTATTTTTAGAAATGTAATGCTATTATTCAACTGAAATCACACCATCCCAAAATGAAAAAAAAACAGAATTGATCATTACAATTAAGGATTGTCACTTCCATCTCCAGATACTACCATCTCATAAAAGCAGAAGGATACAAGATAACTATATCTAATTCTTCTTCCCAGCTAGTTCGGTCAGTTGAACAGCAAATTAATAATTTACTAGAGGTTGAGGGCAGATATGCTATCAATTAAAAATGTAAAACAACTCTGTCATATAACTGACATTTGCAGTTTTAAAAAAAATTCAATTTTTCTAGACCAGTCATAGGTAATGTGTATGGACAAGTGCAAGTGGATACATTGGTTTGCTTATGAATAATGTAAACCCTGAATGTCAGGACATAATCATCTGCTCACACTGCAGCTCTGGAGTCTCTTAGACACTGTATAATCTTTCTGTGGTCTTGGAAGAATTCCCCATAAACATGCATGCTTAGATTGCCCAAGCATACATGTTTATGTCAGTGGATGTGAGAAAGAGAACACAGGCAGAAACCTCCAGTGTTTGCTTATTTAGTGCAGTTAGCAACGATTGGAGAACATCAAATAAACTGTTGCCCCTTTATCTCCCACTTATGAGTGGACACATTGCTTAGTCGATGTATAGTGAACAATACAAGCACATATTTTGGGATTATGTTCAGTAGTATCAGATATCTTTCTGTGGGTTCAAATACAAATTTACATGCTGTAATTGTACTAATACACATGAATTGTAGAAGTACTTCTGGAAGACTGAAAGGAGTTTGCCAGCACACAAAATAATGTATTATATAATGAAGTATTGCGTGGAAATGCCATTAAGAGAAGTACTATTCTGTACTATGTTAATTAATAGAACCTGAGAGGACAGTAGCACCTGATTGGGTGATATAGCATTTCTTAAATTGTCTGCTCACTATCAGCAGAACACCAAGGGAACTTAAGATCCTGTGCATTGGCATTTTAAAGCTGAACTCCCAAAAAAATGTATTTCTTAAATGTTCATCATGGTATAGAGTATCCCTATAAATAAGCAATATTGGGTTATACTGCCACTTATAGGAGGAAATGGACACTGGCCAACTGTAGAGAAAAGCAAACTCATTTTTTGTAGACATTTTTACTTTTATCAAGACCAGTGGATTCCCTGGTGGGTTTGTGTGATAAGTACAGTCTGATCTACACTTTCCTCCACTGAAACTCCTTCCCCATCTGCTCGACATGGAAGGCATTACAGTGATTCTCAGTGCACCAAAATGGCCCAGTAGTGTGTGGTACTATGACCTGTCAGACACCACGTAGGCTATCCCAGACCGTCCAGCACTTCTGTCCCAAGGGCCAGTTCACCACCCTTCTTCACAGTCATTTACATATTGTAAATAGAGGAGGGGCACATATATGACTGAACCTCCCCTTTTTACCTTACAATTTACTTCTATTTAACAATAAATGTTTGCAGAAAGATCCCATTAATACTATAATTTGCAGTCTATATTTAACTAAATTCCAGGACTTTAATATTTTCTTCCCTCAGTCTTAACAGGGCATGTGATGTGTTTTTTTTTTTATACCTTTAGTTTGTATGCTGGATTTATTTGATAAGACTCTCCCGAGGGAGCCAAGGGAAAATCTTGTATAACAGGATTTGCTAGCACAAGAATTTCATTGGGAGAAAGCGTTCTCATGGGCTTATCAGAGGAATTTGCATTAGCTGGATTTACTGTTTTATAACATAGATGCCTGTTCTTTTTTTTCTAGGACACAGTGTCAGTCCACAGGCCAAGTTTCTATGCAGGCAGGTTTCTGAAGTTTATGAATTCCAAGGTCTTCAAAAAGGTCCAAGGTACTGCACTTCAACATCATCATTCTTCTTGAAGATGATACCAGAGAATTGAAAGGGAAAAGCTGGTCACGTCATTTTATAATGTCTTTAGACGTATTAACAGAGGAAGATCTTATACTGTACTCATGAGGGTGATAATGTATGTCCGCACAGCACTGCTAATTATTCTGCAGCAGAATGCTAACTTTAGTCACCAATTACTGATATAGGTGCATAAAGGACTCTACCACCACCTTTTACAGTGACGTTTACAGGGTTATTCACAAAAGGGTGAAGGTTTGGAGAAGGTAGGAGAAGTGAACAATCTAGGACAACATCGCTGATTTGCAAAAATTCTCCAATTCAGCTCACTTTCCAGTTTAGCTATGTTGTCCGAGATTGGTCACTTCTCCTGCCTTCTCCAAACTCTTTACCCCTTTGTGCATAAACCTGTCATTCTACCTGATATGTCCTGTACCTTGGCAAAGAAAACATACTTTGGTTCAGTTGCTTCTATATAACACGTGGCCATGAAGAAAGATTGATCTACAAAAATAGTTTCTGTATTTATGTAAATATAAATCCAGAAAATGTTTATTTTATTTAACTGTGCACAAGAGTAGATTTTTTTTAGCAATTTTCTATATTATCTGTGAAGATTCTCATTCATCCAGGTCATGGTATATCTGTAAAAAATAAGTCAAGGCAACTGGACTTATCTCATTTGGTGCATGCTGAATTGAGAAAGCTGGTCGGATGACCAGTGAAACGTCTTCAAGAAAAATACAGCAAGTCCAGTTGCCTTGATTTTTTATACAGATCATTTTCTGAATTGATTGTATAAAAATGACATTGTTAAAAGTAACATTTGCCAGAGTGTGAATGTGCTGAGACTCACTTACAGGAGCAGCACTTACATGCATTAATATGCAGTGTACGAAAATAAGTATAATGACAAGCGGTGAGGCAGTTCACATGATTAGCAAGTTATGCTTCTATGTGTTGAGCAGCATTGAAATTGGAAGCAACACATGCTTCTTCGGTTACTTTGTTTAGTGAAGAATGTATGTAAACTAATATAAACACGCATAAAGGCATGTACATAGATGTTAAAGCTGTACTCCGGGCACAAAATCATCAACAGACGCAAAGGATATGAATTTACTTTATGTGTACCTTGTAAATGTAGCAATGGCATCATCACTATGCTCTGCATAGCCTGTGCAGAGAGGGACCTAGCAGGCCCACCGACTACAGGCTGCCTGCAGAAGGGGGTGAATAAAAGACCAGTCACCCTGCAGAGAAAGAACAGCAGTGACTAGTCTTGATTACAGGAAGCTCCTGTACAAAGGCAAAGCTTTATGCTAGATTACTGCACAGATCTGGAAGAAGTATACAAAGCACACCAAGATTAACTTAAGAATGCACATGGCTCCTGTATTTAGACTTTTTTTCTTATTCTGGAGTTCAGCTTTAATACGTGGTAATGTACATAAAAGCAATGAACTTAAATACTAAACACATAGAAAAGTTTTTTTTTACTTCTTTCCAGATAATACTGTATGTGGAGGTGAACTTCTCGTGTAGGAATAAAGCCTTATGCAACCCCAGTAATGTTACCATTATGAATGTCCCTTCCCAGTTTCATGGGTGTGGACAGCACCAGGACAATCAGGCTGCAGCCACTTACCTGATGTACAGTGATTGTTTGAACAAACCCAAGCGTGTAAAATAAATATCAAGGGTCAACAAATCTGATCTCAATTGAGTCTTACATAATACCCATAATCACCAACACCAAGAAGAAACTATTTGATTTGGTACATTTCGCTTGGTCAGCGTTAAAAAGATTATTCATTAAGTCACTATGTAAACACATGTGTAACACATCAGCATATCAGATTTTTTGTATCATTGGTCTAACATCATCAGAATGAAATAGGATTGGTTGTTGTGGGCAACTGAGCTGTATTACTTTTATTAAATAAATCTGTATAGTTTGTGTTGGTTTGGGGACTGAGGTTGGAGCAACAACAAGTAAATCCTGGCTAAAGGTGGCTGCATTCCAATCCAGTATACCCTTTTCCTACCAACTACTCCCAGACTCCTGTGTTTGTGCCCTCCCTGACATATTTTTAGTATGGCAAGTGTGTACTGTCAATGGTCTATAGCTGCAGGCAGTAAGGGAAGCAGAGACTCCGAGTTGCTAAGTATATTGCAGCAAAGTAGGGACTGTTTGGGGGCACACAATGGTGAGGAGCAAATGTAAAATAACTCCCACATCATTATCTGTTTCTCCTCTTTTGGTTTGCATGGAAAACTGATTTCATAGCTCTTTATGATATTAGGTACACAACATTAACATATTTACACACTTTTACTCTCATTTTGCAGCTTTAAAGTCTTCACCTTCCAAACGACGGTGCAATTCAATTCCAGCTCTGAAGTCTTCGTCGCAGGAAATACTATCTCCCAGCAATCAAGAATGGTCAGAAGACAAAAACCTAAAATTAGCAGAGGGTCAGAGCTTCACCAGTCTGGATGAGGAGGGTACGAAATATTGGAACACATAATGCAGCAAAATCTGAAGCAAATAACTGAGTATTGTGTCTATTCTGTCTGGCTAATGTCTAACTTTAAAGCAGGAAAGTTTCCAGGCACCATGAACACTGGCCTCATTTTGAGGAAATAATAGTGACCTGGTGGTAAAACCCAAAGGGACAATATATTTCCCTTAGTATAAGAGACAGGGTGTTGCATGTTACCTATAGACAGATCTGTAGTCCAGTCCAACAAAAAGCTGCTGGGGGAATTTATCAAAACTGAAACTGGTGCATGGCAACTAATCAGCTTCTATCTGCAGTTTGTTCATTTAAGATTTGAACATGAAAGAGATAAGCTGATTGGTTTAGGGCTGCAGCTAACAATTATTTTCATAATCGATTAGTTAGCCGATTATTAAGTTCGATTAATAGGAAAAAAAAAAAAAAAGGCTCCAGTGATGGACTACTAGTTTCTATTGAGATTGTAGTCCATCACGGGAGCAAGCTTGGCGTGGTGGAAGTAAAAAAAAGAGTGTGGTGTGCAATATAGTACATTATACAGCGGCACAGTGCAGAATACCAGCAGCTATAGAGGAATGTAGCAATAGTACATTATACTATAATGTACTATTGCTGGGATTTGTAGTCCTCTGTAGCTGGCGTTATTCTGCATTGCGCTGTATATAATGTATTATTGCTAGGATTTGTAGTCCTCTATAGCTGGTGGTATTCTCCATTGCGCTGTATAATGATTATACTGCACAATGCAGATTACCACTGACTAGTTATAGAGGAACTACAAATCCCAGCAATAATACATTATACAGCGCGATGGAGAATACCACCAGCTATAGAGGAACAACAAGTCCCAGCAATAATACATTATACCGGGTGTTTAATATATTATTGCTGGGATTTGTTGTTCCTCTATAGCTGCTGGTGTTCTACAGTGTGCCTCTTTTTTTAATTTTTAAACAGGAAACAATAAAACAGGTCCCCCTTACCTGTTTCTGAACCCTTGTAAGTCGCTGCGGCGGCGTGCTCTGCGGGCGTGTGTCCGGCGGCCGTTTGCGCGGTGTGCATGGCGTCCGCAGCGTGCATAGCGTAACTCGTGTATGGAGCTGCGAACAGGCGGGCGTGAGTGGGAAATTTAAATTTTAGCCGACGAATCGACGATGGAAAACGCTGACAACGTTTACCATCGTCGATTTTTATCGATTTAATCTAATAATTGTTGCAGCTCTACAGAATACCAATGTATAATACAGCGGCACACTGCTGAACACCAGCAGCTATAGAGGAACAACAAATCCCAGCAATAATACATTATACAGGCTGTTTAATGTATTATTGCTGGGATTTGGTGTTCCTCTATAGCTGCTGGTGTTCTGCAGTGTGTCGCTGTATTATACAATGCAGAACACCATGCACAATACAATGCAATGCAGAAAACCAATGTATAATACAGCGGCACACTGCACAACATTAGCAGCTATAGAGGAACAACAAATCCCAGCAATAATATATTAAACAGCCTGTATAATGTATTATTGCTGGGATTTGTTGTTCCTCTATAGCTGCTGGTGTTCTGCAGTGTGCCGCTGTTTTTTTTTTTTAAACAGGAAACATTAAAACAGGTCCCCCTTACCTATTTCCGAACCCTTGTAAGTCGCGGCGGCGGCGTGCTCTGCGGGCGTGTGTCCAGCGGCCGTGTGCGCGGTGGGCATGGCGTCCGCAGCGTGCATAGCGTAACTCGTGTATGGAGCTGCGAACAGGCGGGCGTGAGTGGGAAATTTTAATTTTAGCCGACGAATCGACGATGGAAAACGCTGACAACGTTTACCATCGTCGATTTTAATCGATTTAATCTAATAATTGTTGCAGCTCTACAGAATACCAGCGGCACACTGCTGAACACCAGCAGCTATAGAGGAACAACAAATCCCAGCAATAATACATTATAAAGGCTGTTTAATGTATTATTGCTGAGATTTGGTGTTCCTCTGTAGTTGCTGGTGTTCTGCAGTGTGTCACTGTATTATACAATGCAGAACACCATGATGGCGTTGTTCGTTGTTGGCGGACAGCAGCTAGTTGGGAAGCTCACCGGGAGGAGCGGGCCAGACGCATGTCCTCAGCTTGGGCGTGGCGTAAGCGGCGTCGCGTGAGCGGGTATACCAGCGTAGGAGCGAGCGGCTCAACCGACGTGGGCGTGGCGTGAGCGGCGTGCAGCGGTGACAACGTTTTCCATCGTCGATTTTAATCGACTTAATCGAATAATTGTTGCAACTCTAGATTGGTTGCCATGCACAGCTGCTTCAGATTTTGACTGCTTCAGGTTTGATAAATTCCCTTCGCCGTATTTAGTGCCAATCTTCATATTTCCAAGGTTACCTTTACGATAAGACATTAATTGGGCTTGTCAACTACACCATTTGTCTGTACCGTACCTGATTAACTACAGTATAAGGTTGGAAACCAGAGCAACAGCAATACCTGTAGACATTACATGATTAAACCGCCACACTGACTGTCTGTGCACATTGCAGTACATAAAGAAGTAACTGCAGACACGACAGTGGACTTCAGTCATTGCCAATAGGCTCCTTGTGACCTCTGTAGTTCTACCAATGCGTATTGCCTATTGACAGTAGCTGTTTTTGTGGGACAAAGTGGTATTCAGGCTACTAGTGTGCTAGGAACTAATATTTGATATCACTAGTTCCTACTAAAATGGTGAATAATTTACATGAATATTGTGTCTGTAGACAAATTGGATGCCTCCAACACCGAAGATGACAGCTGGATGTAAATAAGGGAATACATTATACAGCTCACCTCATCCATGGGTTTTATTTCATCGTCCTCTTTTATTTTTAAGCTTTAATATTTTTGGGAAGATTTGCCCCGTCCCAAAAGTTACCATCCTGCTACATGATGCCTAAACAACACTCAGCTGGATTTGTGGCTATGTGATTTTGTGAATATTGAAGCACCAGCTTGCTGTTTGATGACATATGGCATGGAATAGCATGGGGCCTGCACACTCAAGACCCTCTTGCTATTGAGATTCCAGCCCATATGCCTGATGTTTTTTTTTATATCCTTTCTTAAGAAAAAAAAAACTGGACTCGTCGATCATCTGGAATTCGTAGATGTCTGATTTTGGCAAATCAGCCCGATCAGGGTCACACTAGGGTGAATCAATATTTTTATGATATACATCTACAGTAATCTTGACTTCAATGTTTGTTTATGTTCTTTTTCTTTATGCAGCATTAAATTCAAGACATCGGCCTGACCTTGTGCCAAACACCCCTTCCTTGTTTGAAGCTGCTTCCTTAGCAACAACTATATCCTCTTCCTCGTTATACGCTGATGATCAGTATCACCATGAAGATACGATTCACTATTCCAGCAGGTATACAAACATGCTTGATATCCTGTAAGCAAACATTCTCTATAATGAAGCATTTTAGTCAGTAATGTGAGAGCACTGCTGCAGTTATAATAATTGTGTATGTGATAGGTGAAAGAAACAACCTTAATTATATATGAAATCTGACAAACTATCTGATGCTGTGTTAATCTGAAACAATGCTAGAGAGATTATTTAGGTAGAAATGGATACTAGGTAGGAGAAGTTTACTTCACCTTACTTGAATAAGCCAACTTCCCACAAACTGGTATATAATTACAGGTAAACACTATTTTCATAAACAGGGAAATGTTTTTACGGTAACACTTTACTGTGTATAGAAACAAGCGCCTATGTGTTGCCATGAAGGGGACCTATAACTAAAAAAAAAAAGAAATTACACTTCCCATGCATCAGTTATTATTATTAATATTATTATTATTAGGGATGCACCAATACCGATACAAGCATCGGTATCGATGGTATCGGCGAGTACTTGAAAAAAAGTATCGGTACTCGTACTCGGCCTTAAAAAAGTGGTATCGGTGCATCCCTAATTATTATTATTATTATCATCAAAACACTTGCTTATTGAAGAGAATAAAACATTTCACCTAAGATTCTTTATTTAACCTAGAGCCACTGCTTAGTATTGTGGGTATTCCAAGAACTCTAGCCAGATGACTTATACAAAGCTGATCAAAATCACATGTATATCTAAATAACATTAACTGCTGCCCGGCTGATGTAACAGGTCATCTAGTCCCGCCCCCGCACTAGCGGGAAACTGTAAAACATTTTAAACAGGCAACAATGCCTGTTTACATACAAGTAATCCAGCAGCCATAGAGTTGCCCCGCATCGCTTGTTTGAGGTGACGGCCAGCACGCCTCCCCTGCGCAGTCCCCACCCTCAGCTGGTCCTGAGCTCCGCTGTGCCCAATGCGAGCCCGGGATCGGCATGGTGGCTCCATGACAGGGGATCAGAGGAAGATCAGCACACAATCTCCCTCTGATCTCCTCTCTGGTGTCAGAATGCAGGAAGTGATGTATATTACATCACTTCCGCATTCTGTTGTCACTCTCCGGCTTCAGAAGCTGAAGCAGATCTCTGCTTCATCAACTTCTTTGGGGGTCCCTAGCTGATATTAGGGGTCTTAAAGATCACAGATGGCTCCATAAAGAAGACCTGTCACATCCTCTTTGCTATGACATAGGGGGATTCTTAGCCCCCTATGTGATAACAATAAAGTTAAGTGGGGGAAAAAAAATGAAAGTAAAAAAAAGAAAAATAAACTCACACATAAAAAATAATCAAAAAAAACACAAACATGTTTTAAAAGTCTCCACCCCCACATACACTAGCGTGCAAACATGCTTTGGGTGTGCATATGTGCAAAAACTACGATTGCGCCCATTACACCGCACACGTTACATTTTACCGCGATCGTCGCAGTGAGAGCAATAATTCTAAGGCCATTAATCATTGATAACACTAAACTGATGAGCGGTAAAAGCTTTTAAATCATCGCCTATGGACAATTTTGGGTGTGGCCGTTTTCTGCGATTTTGCAGCGCACACAATTTTTACGGCTTAACATGTTTTATATTTTACCCAAAAATTGGGTAATAATAAATGTATTATAACATAATATCAAAAAAGCAGTTTTCTTTTTTTAAATTTTCAAAAAATTTTCCTTAATATAGTAAAAAATAAAACCCCCAGTGGGGATTAAATACCACCAAAAGAAAGCTCTATCTGTCCCCAAAAATGTTTATTAAATTTATTTCAGTACAGCGTTACATGACGGAATAAATGTCGGTCAAAGTACTGCAGCGCTGAATACTGAAAAATTGCTTGGACAGGAAGGGGGTGTAAACACCTGGTCTTCAAGTGGTTAAAGAGAATTGGTACTGTGTTTTTAGATTTTTTTATACAATTATCACATTCAGATTTCAAAAGAATAAAAGAAACATTTTTACATTTCAGTTGCAGCTGAAAGCAAGAACAGGGCCTGTTCAGATACCAATTTTTAGCAGGAGTTGAATGATCACAACAGTGGACAATTTTCAGTCCGCTCTGCTAGTGGAGACAGCATCATAAAACCTAGTGACCTAGACTGAGCAACCTTATCTTTTGTGTGAAACAAGTCAGATGTGACAAGATGAGATGTGTTACACAGTAGGCATTCTGCAGCTGCTCCTTCCTAGGCCCACTTTGTCACCCACTCGGCAGTGGTGTGAAGCAGACGCCATATTAGTGCATATGCAGGCTATTACTAGGCAGATCTTCCTGTTCCTAGACCCGGCCTCTGATGGCACTAAAATGTAATAAAATGATCAGAGAAAGGAGAGGGCAGCATATGCCTTCGATGATGGGAAAGTACTGATAGGCTCTTGTGAGGCTTCTTCTAGTTGGAAATTGTATGCTCAAGGTACATTTTCTAAATGTTTTTAATGACTAGTTTTATTGATTACTTTGTCACATTAAACTGTGCCAACGAATCCCTATTAGACAGACAAACCTTACACTTTTTAAGTTTAGGTCCACTTTAACTAGCAAATTAACACTTTCTGCCAGAAACATACAGTCAATGCTAGGTTGTATGATAAGAAAGCCCAGCCTGCCTTTGGAAACAAAGCATCCCTGTTTTAAATGTATATTTGTACAATAAAAGTTTTATAGAGATATTTTAAAAAAACATAAATAGTCAATTTAAAAATAAGTTTGGGAATTCTATCATAGTTTCCTTTTTAATAGGCTGTAGTTCCTCTGTTTAAAAGAAAACTATGGAGTAAGTGTTTTTCCGCATAGTTCTCTTAAGGGTCATGGGAGGACATAAAGTAGCGTCCTCCCCTGACCCAAAGCTCAATATATCACGAGCTGCAGCTCGAGATATATTGAGACTGCCGCAGCCGGGACGGATCCCGACATTACTGTCAAGATCCACCCAGCTGCGTGAGTGACAGCAAGCTCTGCCTATATAGACGCAGAGCCAGCTATACCCGCCCCCTCTCCCATCCGTTCCTCCAGTCAGCGCTGGAGGAGCGGGGAGGGGGGAAATCCCTGCAGGGAGATGATCGAGAAGTGAGCGAGCGAAGGTATGTGTTCGCTCACTTGCCGATCTATTGAGCTGACATGTGACAGTTTCATTGTCACACGTCGGCTCGAACTATGAGGATGGTTGATTTTCACTCACCTCATAGTTCTCCTTTAAGGAAACCATACACATCAAGCAACAATAACACAATACTAGTGGTTTTGCCACAATAGTATATTGAAGTACAAAAAGCAGCGGTCTTCCAACACACAGTGACAATGGATGTGATTGACATGTTGCAAAAGGGCATTAATCAGTGCAAAAATGTTTGGTTAGCTTTGTAAACTTTACTATTTAAGGTAGAGTTTACAGGCCTGAAAAGAGTATTTTCATCAGCAATAATACCAGCAAATGTTTTGTCCTGTTTGGCAAGGAATCTGATAAGTCCTAAAAATACGCCTAGATACAGTGGTTTAGAAATGTGTTTATTTTAGCAAAGGAAGCGGATTGGACACATAGTTCTTTTCCACTGACTAGTCTGCATGGAAAGATTCCCAAGACCCTAAAGCTGCATTGTGTACTTCTCTCTCATCACATGAGCCACACATGTTACACCAACTCTTGATCTTACTTACCATAATGTATGCATTTTGTATTTTTTTTTCTCATACAATTAAATTAAATCAAATGTCAGTCTAATAATCATGTGAGTATGTCCCTTTTTGGTAGCTGGACCATACAGAACCTTGTTTTCTCTAGTGGTTTGAGCATCACTTGCAGCAATACGGCAATATAGGGGTTAACAAACAAGGAACAAAGAACATGGTTTTCTGAATTGTGAAGTGAGGCGAACTTAACCTGTGTTCATTTCATCTATCCAGCTGTGTGCTGGAAATGTTTAAAACTAAAGCTGTGATCAGCCACACATACCTCAATTCTAAAAATATCTCCTCTTTCAATGCATCTTGGTCACTTTCAACCTGTATAATTAAATTCATATTTTCTTAATGTCTGTCTGTTGTCTGACTGTGCCTAGCTTCTTGCTGAAAAACAGCTTTTTGTTTTAAAACTGGCTCGTAGGAATGTCTTAATTGTTACTATCTGAAATTTGACATGCTGAACTATAAGCATATTCCAAATTAACTTTAGCAGAAACCCTATCTGTTGAACTGTGCAGCTTCTTAGTTGTGTTACACATGTTTCTGGCACTGCTGTACAATTACAGGATTTAGATGAACAATTGTATTGTACAATTCAAATTCTCTGATTTATCATTTTGGTAGCTGTAGTGCTTCAGATGTTAAAGGCAGTTCAGACGCAGCATGCAATGCTACTGACTGTGTAGAATTATTATCAACAGTAAACAAGGTTTGCAGAGATGGTTGATGCATTAAATGTCAGAAAAAGGTAATGGAAAGTGTTCACATCCTAGTTAAATGTACAACGAGGCATAATACTGGTACATTCCCAAATATGGATTGATCATCTTGAGCAGAAGTGTACCTGACAGCATCTCTCAAAGGGATGCTGGTTATTATCCAAATTAACTTTGCAGCATTAATCCTTCAGGAAAGAAAAGACTTCTAAAACAAAATGTTCTCCCATTTGTAGAATTCT
This sequence comes from Nanorana parkeri, assembly GCF_000935625.1. Taxonomy (NCBI): domain Eukaryota; kingdom Metazoa; phylum Chordata; class Amphibia; order Anura; family Dicroglossidae; genus Nanorana; species Nanorana parkeri. Next base: position 163,134 of record NW_017306474.1, read on the forward strand.
TGGCAGTTGGCATGGTAACCATAGAGAAAGGGTCTGGAAAGAAAAAGGTGACACAAAATAGTTTGGGGTGGGAATAAGAATCAGTGTCAGTGTCATGCTTTACTGTGAGTACATTACTTCTGAGAATTCTTTATTTACTGGAAGGAGAATATTCTCAACTACAACAGATGTTACCTGAGAAGCATGCCTAGACTTTTCTTTACCTTGAGGATAAAAGGAAACCACTGTATATTAATTCAGCAATTTCATCTATTTTTAAAGATGTTTCCTATTCCTGGTGTAAAGGGATTGTCCAACTATTTATAGTAAAGTTGGCCAGGTCTTGAGGAATGGGATGAAATTCATACAGTGGGTGCCACTGTCGTTAGCCTTTCGGCTGGTATCCCTTGATTGGCTGATTGAAGGAGTCGGTCATAAAATCTTCATGTGAACAGAGCTGTTGTGAACCAAGTCTGAACTTGTTTCATGCATACAAACCATTAACCAAGCATGGAATATGGCTTTTTTACTGTCTGAATTTTTAACAGTTACCTTTAGTGATCACAGTGCACTCATCATCATCATCTACCTGTTCCTGAATGAAATGCACATGCAAAATAGCATCCCTTGATCAGCTGATCGAAGGAGTCTGTCGGAAAATCTTCATAGGAACAGAGCGGGTAGCCAATGAGCTGCCGGCTCTGTTTGGGTATTCTGACAGTGGCGGGTGGCCGCTGCCAGAGTAGAAAAGAAACAGTGAGGACTCCTCGATCGACACACTCTTAGTATTGATGGAGGAATCGGCTCTATTTATTTTTTTTGTTGAGCCCGCAGGTTGAACGAGAAAAATAGAGCAGTGTATAGCCAGCCTTACAGCTTTTGATCGTTTACATAATATTGTCATCTTAGAATAGACTAATTAAAACTATCAACAATTTATTGGTATAATACATGCCCACTATTATTCTGGCAGCCATGATAGGAGTTAAGGGTTCTCTATGAGTGCCCCTAAATTCTACTGATGTTTATTAAGTTACTACTTTCTAATTCTATAAAGTAGCTATATAGTTTGCTTGCAGAAGAAACATGCTTGTAATCACATGGGATTTCACACGTATATTTGTGGGATACAAAGGAAAAAAGGGAGGTGAAACATTTAATTAGCTTGATTATTTAAACAAATACAGTATGTAGAGATATACCATAACCACCTCTTCAGAGTGTCTGAAACATTTATGATCTCAGATAGCAGAGAGAGTGCTTCAGTCTAGTTAGAATCATATTCCCATGGATTGTCAGTGTAGCCCGTCAAAATATAAAAGATTGTGTGAATGTGTATTTTTAGCTAATAGATGTTTTCTGGCTGTATACAGTGTGTTGTAAATAGCCTCCTAAAAAAGCATTTTAGTTACTCTTAGAGCATCACATGGTCACATTAATGTCCTGTGCCGATATTAACTATGTATGTTGAGATGTAATGTTCTGTTTGCCAAGGGAGGGATGGAAAAAAGAAACACTCATAAATACAGACCTTTGTCTTATAAAAACACAATAGTTCTTACTGTTGTGTTCATAGGTGATTAAAGATAATAACTATGGTCAAAGCGTGTGATCATAATGGCGGCATAATAGCATGGGAACATTTTCATCTCTAATAACAGAAATTAGAGAGAACATCTATGAGGAATAATCATTACTCAAAGATTTCTCTATTTGTTAGTTAGCTATTCCATGGCACACTTTTTTTAACCAGTTAAAAACCAAGGCAACTTGAAGAGAAACTTCAGCCTGTTATTGTGGGAGGTGAATTTACCAATAAATTATAATTATTATACAGGATGTATATCACGCCAACAGGAAGACATTACATTCACAATACATAATAATGTATAACTTCCTGTCCAGCAATCTGACTGGGCTGTGCTAACTCTCCGTTTGCCTAATGGCCAATTGCAAAGCAATATGTTGCAATTAGCTTTATATCAAATGCTTATGCATTGTCAAAAATTCACTGTTTGCATGATATTGAAACTTATACATGTTTGAGCATGGTATTAGTAGCTCTTTTAGGGCCACATGTTAAAACGCATGCGTGCTAGTGTGTGTTGTGTAAAGACAGTGCAATGCATAGTTACATCGCATCACAAAATTACACTTCATTCAACTCTACGCACCATGAATACATGTTGCATTATTATGCGGCGCACACCACACATTTATGGTGTTAACAAGGCGCATAGCTAACCATTTTTCATGTGACCTTGTGTTAAGCCTGCATTGATCTTTGCAGATCAACACACCTCAAAAGACATAATGTGAATGAGTCCTAATATATAAAGAGCTGATTACCATTCTATAAACTAGGGATGTTCAAATACAACGTACCGTACTTGATACAAGTACAAGTACAGATACTTTTCCAGCTCCAAGACTAGACTAGAGAAAAATTCAAAAGTTAGGAGGCAGCTGTCATTCTTAAGGAGCATTGGCCTCGGGGCTCCTGGGATTTGTGCATCCCTGTTTTAATGTATACCAATACCATTTTTTCCAGTACTAATACTTGCCCAAGTACTCACAGATACAAGTACTGATACATTTTTGTTTATTGTCATGTGACAGTTTTTCTAAAAACAATACAGACTAATGATTTCAGGACCGTGGTGGAGTGCCAGAGCCCAGTGACAGCTGCAACCGCTGCAACCCTGGTAGTTCTCATTAAAATTCCAAGTATCGGCATTGGTATCTGAACATCCCTCCTATACAGGTGAAACTCGAATAATTAGAATATCGTGCAAAAGTTCATTTCTTTAACTAATGCAACGTAAAAGGTGAAACTAATATATGAGCTAGACTCATTACATGCAAAGCAAGATAGTTCAAGCCGTGATTTGTCATAATTGTGATGATTATGGCTTACAGCTCATGAAAACCCCAAATCCACAATCTCAGAAAATTAGATTATTACATGCAATCAATAAAACAAGGATTGTACATAGAACAATATCGGACCTCTGAAAAGTACAAGCATGCAGAGAGTAATGGATGATTACCAAACCCAGCATAGTTACACAGCATAGCCAATAGACATACTGAACGCAAAGTAATGTGACATTATTAAGTTACTTCATCATGAAAGGCTTTAGACCTCTTTTTGACTGGAGCAATGTTACAACCATTATGCAATAAGTAACTTTTTCCTTTTGTAATTTATCTTGACAAATGATGCATCCTTTTTCAATACAGATAGCTTTTTGACTTGCTAGCTAATATTTATAACTTTACTTCTTTACCAATCTATACCTTTACTTATTCAGTATAGGTTTTAATTAGGTAAAAATAGTGGAAACAAGGAAACAATCTTTTATTTTACCAGAATATCTGTCTGTATGTAGTCCATTCCATAATGGGATCCCAAAATGTAAATTTTCGGAACTATAAAGATAATTACATTTTTTTCACAGAGAATATCTTAATTCTGCAACTCAAAATCAATGCCCCCCATGGATTCATTATCTTCCTTTCAACTTAAAGAAGCTGTTTGTATAAGTGGTTAGGTAAACATTGAAACAGGGTTGTATGGATAGATTTTGTGGAAGCAACATGGTTTTCATAGGTTTGTGATAGTCATAATGCTGAATGATATTAGACCATGTCATTCAAAGCAGTCACTGGACATTGTGGGGAGAGGAAGAGAGTACTAGGAATAACTTCTTTTCATTTTTGTTTCTAATTTGTAGCTTTTTAATTGTATTACTTCTTTTTTTTTTTTTATATGGGTATATGAGAATATTTTCCAATAGTGATCTGTCATGCCTTATTACCAAGTATCTATTTCTGCAAGGAAAGTTGAGTAGTATTAGCTCAGGCCTCCTTTAGCATGGCCCCAGATTCTTTATGGCTTTCTGGTTTCTCATTGTATTACTATGGGGGGTTGTTATAGAGCATGCTGTAGACCCTTGTTGCTGGTCCGCATGTGGCTTGCTAGCACTTGGTATGTTGCCTTCTGTCCTCCAAACGTCTTTTTAACCCCTTCGTGACTGACGACGTACAGTGTACGTTGCCAACAGAAGCGATTCTGGCGACTTACCTGTCGCCAGATCGCTTCTGTGTCCCGTAGAAGGGGACGCCCGCCCCCCCCTGCCGGACACCGCCGCCGTGCTCCCCGGGCTCCGTTGCCCCTCCTACGGGCCCGGGACCGGCTTCCTTGGTGTCCGCGGGGAGAAATTAAATAAAATACATCTAATAATAACGCGCGTCGCCACGTAAACACGCGTCGGGTGCGCCTACGTATGAAAACGCCGAACGCGCTACACATGTTGGGTATCGCCGCGCATGCCGTAGTGAGAGCTATAATTCTAGGGCCAGTATTTTGGGGTTTCTCTAAATTGATGACCTGTGGAGGCTTTTAAAGCGTCTTCTATGGACTTTTTGGGGTACTGCAGTTTTTCGCCGTTTCATGGACGCACGCAATTTGTAACCTGGGCATGTTGGGTATCGTTTTACTCGTAACCTCATCTTTTATATGTCACTACAAAATGGGTATTTTGTTGTGTTTTGGGGCATTTAGTTAAATTTTTCACTAAATGTTGGGGTTTAATAAGGAGTTGCGCTAATATTGCGCAAGGTAAAAATTTGCAACTACCACCATTTTATTCTATAGGGTCTTGGCATTCAGAAAATATATAATGTTTGGGGGTTTTAAGTCATTTTCAGGCCTAAAATGTGGAATATAACATGGATGCAAAAAATGAAAAAAAGGCCTCAGTCATGAAGAGGTTAAAGATCCGCAGGATAAAAGGCTACAAGCCCTTTCTGTGGTCTTTTTCTGCCTCACAGGCCCTGCTCTGCAACCTGCCATTGTTACAGTGGTCCCTCCGTCACATATTGGTTCTTTTGCCCAATCCTCCAGCAGCTGGAGCTCATATCTGTGACCCTGCTCTTTTCTGTTGATTGGTGGGCAGATAATAGTTATCTGATTTTCAGAATGAGTCTCTTATTGGTACAAATGCAGATGACCCTTTGCATTAAATGCTGGTCTACGCAACAGCAGTGCAAAAACCACCCGTGCGCAATCTCCTTGAGAGGAACGCCTGTTAGGCAAATCCCTAGACACCTTTATTAAGGATGTCAGCAGAGGGGAAGAGCAACTTTTTTACCCCTGCAAAAGAAGCCTAGGCCTCAGTCTGGTAAACCCTCTACCTTGGAGGTGAAAAAAATGATCTTCATACTCCCAGACTTCTTCCAATTCCAAGGCAAAGTCCTGCAATACTGGACAGCATGTGCATTGTGGTACGCTGCAGTGCGGATGCATTGCCTGCTACTGTAACACTGAGTTGGGGAGTCTTTCAAAATGAATCGTACTGCAACACACGCACAGCAGCGCACCAAGACATGAGTTTAACCAGATCTAAACACAGCCCAAATTTATGAAAACCAAACTATCATGTGACGATATGCACAGGTTTGGGGCCTCACTTCAGCCCTCTTATATTCCCTAAGTTGACCACCACTGCTGTAGATCCATTAAAGCTTAGAAGATAGGTTTTTTAGCTCTCGGATTGATGGCTAGAACATAGTTGACAGACACACCTGGCAAATCTATCTTTTGCAGCACTTGCTTCAGGCAAGCATGTTTAAAAGGCAGCCCTACAGCTCAGAGCAGCGTCTGCTGATCTATGGCAGGTGATCAGATCTGGTTAAATACTTAATGCTGATCTTTGGACATAACCATCAGCCTCCCCACTAAGTAAATGTTTTTAAAAAGTGGGTTAAAAGCCCAATATACTAAGCTTAGTTGATGGTCACGCGAAGAGTGCTTTTTCTTGTTGCCATGTTTCTGCCTGGGTAAGGTGGACACGTTCTATTGGGTGTCCAGAGATAAAAGGAGTTGTTTCTCCTAATGGTTCTATTTTTATGGAATTGTCCCAATGTTTGGAATCTGGAATGTATTGAACTTGGTAAAATGAGCATGGATTTGATCATATACTGTATGGTCATATTTGTTATGGAGTTAATGTGGGTATTTGTTTTCATTGTTTATGAAAGTCTACCAGTTTATAGGCAGTCTCATAATTCAGACAAAATATAGATGATAGCATTACCTGCCTGCTTTTTTGCTGCCTTGGCATGCCGCTTTATTCATATAGTTCCAATTCTGATATAAGAGACGGAGGGGCTGTGTGTTTCCTTGGAGTCGTTCAATCTAATGTCCTGCTATTCACAACAGAAGCTATCCAGGTTGTGCATCTCATCAGTATAACATAATATATAACATAAACACAAACCGATTAGTCTTCAGAAACGTAAATGTAAAACATTCCAAAGCAGTATATCATAATTATTTACCTTCACCTAAGTAAGATTTGTTTATTTCCAGAAAAAAATTGATATAATTAGAATGTTTAATAGACATTATTTCCCAGTTTTCAATACAGTTGCATGCATTCACCTTGTGGGAGAAATGAACCAGTTTTGCTGGCAATTGTGCATGATGTGATTGTAAACACATTATGGTCTAACCACAGAATTAAAAACTGGCTCGTCCACTTTACAAATTACTTGATATCATTTGTTTATGTGGAAAAAAATTGGCATTCATTTTGGTCCACGTGACTAGTAGTAAAAATATTTGTCAAGCATATTTTGGAACTCTGCATTGTTGTTAATTATAATGTTAATATCCCCCCATCCTCTACCACCCATGACTTTTTAAAATGGCAGATTTAACCCTGGCACTGCAAATGGTGTTCATAATGCTGTTATTGGGCTTGTGGAGGACAAAGATCCCTGCATGTTTTCCTAGAAATGATCGGTTATAATTTGAGATTCACCAATGCCAGTTTTTCTGTATGAAGTATGAGTACTGATATTTATATTTCGGTACTCGTTGATACCAAGTACCCATACCGGTACTTCCGGTAGTATCCAGGAGTTCCTGAGCAATCAGGAAGCCAGGCAGCGTGTTATTACCCGCCATCAGGCTTCTTGATTGCCTGGACAGCTGGCTCTATGCTGTTTGAAGCCGACATCCCAGCCAATCAGCTTGAAGCTAGCTTCCTGGACAATCATTCACCGCTGCCGGGCTTCCTGATTGGCCAGGAAGCCGGCTTCATGCTGTTTGGCCGACTCGATGCTGATTGGCTAGGATGCCGGCTTCCCGGCCAATCAGCATCGAGCTGGCCAAACAGCATGGAGTCGGCTTGCTGTCCAGTAAGGAAGCCGGGCCACGAGTCATTACCCATGGTCCAGCGTCCTGATTGGCCGGGAAGCCGGCTCCATGTTCTCTCGCTGCATTGCCGGTCAGAGGAAATCTCCCTCTAACCGGAAGTTCCTGTATTGGGATAAGTATCGGAGCAAGTGGGTCGAGTACAAGTGCTCGCCCATATACTGGTATCGGCAACTATACTAGTTTCATACTAGGTGCATCCCTAGTTATAATGATAAATCTACCCAGAATTCATAGTTTATTTTCACACACTACCTGGTTACATGTTTTTGATTAGCAAGTAGCATGACCTTTAGGTTTGTCCAGGGTCTCCCACCATTTCCAGTCAATACTTATTGACTAATATTTGATTTAGGGACCATTCAAACTTTTCTCTTTTTTAGAGCCTTAACAGAAGGCATTCACATGTCTTATTTCACCACTTATGCTAAATTGCTAAAATGCTCATTTTAGGATAGTGGACGGGACCATGCAAATAATTGCTTTACGCCACAATGGCAACTGCACATCCATGACCGCTGGTGTATAGTATAGATACTGCCTAATATAGACATGTATTCCAAACTGCAGACAACCATTTTAGGTTTTGCTTTTGCCACCATCTGTGCAGTGTATGGAAACCATGGCTTCTGTGGAGGGCAAGGTTATGGTGTGCTATTCACTAGTTCAGTGGAAGACTTACTGGTTTTTGGTTCTCTCTACCCCTTCTGACTATTACCTTCTGGGTTATATTCTTTCTGTTTTCAGATAGAAATCCCATTCATTTTTATATAGCTACTTCACAATAATGTGGTGCAACTTTGTGCATGTTTAAAATATAGAAAATGTTGCCGTTTTGCGTATTTAAATGTGTCAAGCAGGCTCACTGAAATGAAGGTTAAACAGACACATGTATTTTTGTGCATTTTCAGCACATCTGAGCAATGTAAAAATTGCAATACTGTATGTTTCTCCTTCAATTGACATAGTGAATGAACAAGAAACATGTATAAAACACAAAATGAAACATAATTATGTGTATAACGTATAGAAAAGAGTGCATAAGTGTATACAATTACACACTTCATAAATTCATGTAAGTGCATATGCAGAAGTATGAAAGGGCTTTTAAAGCATCCCCGACACTGGGGAAAAAAGATTCTAAACAAATAGCACAGGTAAAAGAAGAGACTTTATACCTGATCCAGCGCCCCTTTGTCCATTGAACCTTCGCTCTGCTGCAGAGCTATTACACATACAAAATGTTCACATCAGCCCCTACATCACTACATGACAAAGTAGCAACATGGGGGCAGTGGAAGAAACCACAAAGCACGACGGGATGCAGGCATCTAACATACCTGGATTTGTGTTGGATGTGAAAATTCTTTGGCCAGCGGACCTGGAAAGTATAAAAATGTTTTCATACAGGTGGTATGTGTTCTAAATCCTTTTTTTTAGTAACACAATGGCTTCAAAGGGCAAAGGCTATAATCTAGCACCTCCCTTTGAATTGCCTTGGAAGCAGGAGAAGCAAATTGATAAGTTTTTTTGTGTTAAGGTGGCCATACACTTTACAACCATCGCAAGACCTTAGTCTTGTGATGGTTGTAAAGTAATTAAAAAAACGTACGATCTGCCCATCTTAGACAGACAGATCGTACTTGCGATCATCGCAAGCCCGCCCCGCTGAGGGGCGAGCTTCCGATGACCGCAATGCTGAACGGGCAGTGTGCGCGTGCACACACCGGCCCGTTCAACATTTGTCTCCCGAGCATGCCACAAACCAGCCGAAAATCGTAAGATCGTTTTTGAACATGCTCCTTAGACAAAAGACGTGCGACCGTACAGTAAAAACGGTTGCACGCCTTCCATACACTTTGCGATTATCGTACGATCGCGGGATTTCCCGCGATTATCGCACAGTGTATGGGCACCTTAAAGCTGAACACTGTAGCAGTAGATGCAATAAGTGCCACCATGATAGCTCCAGCTACTTTCCTTATGCTGCTATATTTAGGTAGTATACAGTTGAATATAGGCAGGATTTTGAGAATGGCTGTTTTTAACGTTCTGTCATTGTCAAGTTTCTTTATGGGTTGGTCAATATGGGCATATTGGATACATCTATAACCTTTAGTATGTAGGCATACAGCTGAAATAAGGTAATCCTTCAAACCAGGTAATTTATGAAACAGAATGACAGTAACAGCATCTCTAGGGGTTTATTATTTGTTCCTGCTCAGATATCAGTAACCAGACCATGTGACATACTGAAGCAGTTGTGTGTTATCTGCTCTGAATGCATTTACATCATTCTTTAATCTATCCTTTTATCAGTAAATTAAGGAGTGAGCAGCTAAAAGGGACAATTAGAGACTGAGTTTGTTTTTTCATGCCTTGGTGATCAGCATAGACATCTGTCACCAGAGGCTGGAGTTGTAAAAAAAAAACATTTTATTGGTAGATTCTCAAGGTACTCCAGGACATGAAAAGGCAATCTCATGTCTGTGGGACCCTCCAGATTGTCCCAACCAGCTGTTTGGTGGAAGAGTCAGTTGGCCCTCGTTCACACCTGAACATTTTGTAGCGAGTTCTACGCTCGACGAACGCTCTACAAAACGCTCAACATCTAAATCCCATTGTATTCAATGGGTCTGGTTCACACCTTGGTGTATTTCAGCCCGTCCCTAACGTGCTACAAAACGGCCCACGCCTGAAAAGGTACATGTACTACTTTGGGCCGTTTTCACGGTAAAATCGCGAATCGCGGTAAAAAACCCCGCGACAGACGCGCATATGCAATACGCCTAGGTGTGAACCAGGGCTTGGACAGGTTAGAAACACCTAGTGCCGTTGCTATTGTTCCCCCTGATAAGCTAAAGCAGGCACCCTGTTCTCCAACCATAATAGACAGGGGTACGGGTACTCCTAGAATGAGATCCTAATAGGTTGGACTTGACGGACTAACGTCTTTATTCAACCTCAAATACTATGTAACTATGTAACCCACTTTTCTTTATTCACATAAACTTGTATGCATAGAAGTGTACACCATACAGACTTATGGAGAGATTTGCAACACTCTTTAGACAGCTGTCCTATAAATGAAGGAGGTCAGTCATTTGTTTTTGTTTTGTTTTTTAATAAAAAAAAATTTAAAATCTTTATTCATTTTTTTAATTTAATATTTATTTACATTTTTCAAAATATTTTTTCAACTTTTTTTTTTCTATTTTCTATTCTGCTCGGTTCCACGGAGGTACCAAGCAGAATAGCCAAGCCGAATGCCGCTCGGTGGCATTCGGCTATTCACTCACTGCCGCTAGGCTCCTATGTGAATAGGGGTGAAAGGCAGCGAGTGAGCTGCCGGAGCTTCAGCTCAGCTGATCAAGATGTTGAATCGGCTGAGTCAAAGTCCTTCTGCACTTCAGCAGATGCACTTCTGCAGAGCATGTTCAGCTGACCGAAGTGCAGCCGAAGCCAGCCGATCTACCGCTGATTTCAGCCGTACTGAGCTGTAGTGAATTGCCGAACGTTGTTCGGCTCACTTCAGCTGGGTTATTCACTCGGCTGTCTTTGGCAGCTTTGTGAATAACCCCCTTAGAATCTCCGTTAGATATTCACTGTTGACTGGGTCCCCAGGCTTGCCTCCATTTATTGTCCGTATAACCACTTTCACTAGGTATGGGGAGGTGGGAACAAAGTGACTATGGTGTGAACAAAGTGAGAGAATAGCTCTTTTATGTCCAATTACAACAATTTCCAACATTAGAAATCACCCATTACTACCCTGATCTTTGCAAGCAAGAAAGGACTCAAAATAATCTATTGCAGGACAAGAAATGTCTTATGCTGATATTATGTGTAAGTGATACGCTTATATGGTATAACAAAGGCTTTGATCAAAGAATCATATGTTTCAGAAATTAGTTGCACTAAATGGGGGTGTTTGAAATCCAGACTAATTCAACCAAATGAATCAAAGTGTTTGGATCTACTGAATCTATGATCAATTGTTTGTTTAATATTATGAGTACGGCTAGGTATAATAAATGGCAAATTCAACCAGATTTATCTTTCTCATTGTGCCGAATGATTGTTTTTATGATAAATAGTTTGAAGCTAATAAATCTATAATTGATGGTTTGTTTATTATCTTGTGTATGTTCATCAATCAGTATAACAAAGATGCCTTCGTTAATGCTAACATAAAATAACCAGAAATTGTTTCTTTTGTATCATTAGGTAAGATGGACATTCTATTTTGTTTTCTGACTCACTGCTTTCTATTTCTAGAAGGGGTTTACCATCAAGTTCAACATTCACACTTGAAGACAGTGCATACCAGACATCTGAACAGAGCACGTTAGAAATGGACAATGACAATAGTTCCATCTTTGATGTCTACTTAGTGAGTATTATCTTAGCACCTAGCTATACGCTATACGCTATAGCTATACTCATGTGTTATATATACTTACATATTATAAGTGACTAAAGACAGAAATAATGTCATTTATTTATGCCATCATTTCCAACAGACTGCACTAGTCTTTCTGCTGGAGGAACGAGGAGCCAGGTGGAGGAATGAGGGGACCAATATGGATGGTAGAGAAAAGGAGTAGAACAATGAAGATTTAACGATTAAGGGGGTTATTCACTAAGCTGCCAAAGGCAGCCAAGTGAATAACCAAGTCAAAGTGAAGGGAGCAGAAGCATGTTCGGCTATTCACAGCAGATCTGTACGGCCTCAGCATCTTTGGCTGAACGGAAGGGAAGAAAGCGTTCGCCTCAGCCGATGCAAAATCTGGATCGGCTGAGGTGAAGCAGTTACTTCTCTGCTGTTAACCCCCTATTCTCATAGGGGCTGAGCAGCAGAGAGTTAATGCACAGCAGCATTCGGCTCAGTCATTCTGTACAGAATTAAACTGTCAGTTTCCTTCCAAAAATCATACCTGACCCTTTAGGTTTGCCCAAAAATCCCCCAAAAAAGCATTGTTCCCCTAAAATTCCCAACCAAACCCTGGGGGTTTTATTTTTTGCTATAATGCTATATTAAGGAAAAATTACTGACAATTTTGGAAAAAAAACCCGTTGCAACAAAACAAATTACCCTGTCTAACAGTATGCGTTAAAAGCAGAGGTTTTAGTTGCACAAACCTTTGGCCAAAAATATGTGGAGGCCACACTGCCACCGTCAAGGCACCTCTGTAAGGCCCCATTCACACTTGGCGATTCGCAAATCGCGCGTTTGTCGCGCGATTTGCATTTTGCGCGATAGCGTGATATCGCGCAAATGCTTGCATTGAGCAAGCTCGAATCGCGGCAAAATCCGCTCCAAAAAGGGTCCTGCTGTAGCGACACACGACCCGCGACAGCAGGACCCTTTGCATTGGAGCGCGATATCGCGCGGTAAATAGCCGCGATATCGCGGGAATTACCGCGCGATAAATCGCTCAATGTGAACGGGGCCTAAAGTGTGGTCCTAACTCTATTGGGAGCATATTGATGCAGTTGATAAATTGAATGCAGGTGTACCAGGAGGTAGCCTACAGACACAGTAAATAGACACCAAACATGTCAAGCCTTAAAATTGCGCGCACCCGCGAAATCGCAAAAAACTACTATACCCAAAATTGACCATAGGCAACCCTTTAAAACCTTACCACTCATTAGTTTAGTGTTATCAGTAATTGATGGCCTAAAATTATTGCTCTCACTGCGACGTTCACGGCGATATGTTGCATGTGCGGCGTAATGGGCAGTATGCGCACCCTATGCATGTTCGTATGCGTGTATGTAAGGTTGGGGACTTTAAAACAAAAATTGTGGTTTTTTAATTCTTTTTCATGTGTGACTTTAATTTCTTTTTGCAACTTTCATTTTTTTCTATTTTTTTCCACTTAACTTTATTGTTATCACATAGGGGGCTAAGAAACCCCCCTATGTAATAGCAAAGAGAATGTGACAGGTCCTCTTTATGGAGACAACAGGGGTCTCCAAGACCCCTAATGTCACCTAGGGACCCCCAAAGAAGCTGATGAAGCAGAGATCTGCTTCATCAGCTTCTCACCAGCTTCTGAAGCTGGAGAGTGACACAAGAATGCTGGAGTGATGTAATATACACCACTTCCGCATTCTTACAGCGGAGAGGGGACCGGAGGGAGATCGTGTACCGATCTCCCTCTGATCCCCTGTCACAGAGCCGCCGTGCAGGTCCCGGGCACACTGGAGCTTGGGACCAGCAGGGGGGGGGGCTCCAATCAGCACCCCACACAAACGATCCACTGTCTCTATAGCCGGTGGATCGCTTGTATGTAAACAGGCATCTCTGCCTGTTTTTTTCATTTTTGGTAGTTTCCCACGCGCGTGAGTGGGCGGGGCTAACAGGCCATCTTTAGACAGCCTGTTACGTCCAGGAAGCTCCTGGCCGGACGTCTTTGTGTAACGGCCGTCCGGGAGGCGGTTAAATTGATCTTAGAAGTGTATTGCTTTTTTTCTGGTATAATAAACTGTTACACTTTCAAGCATGTGTAAAATTCTCCATACATTGTTCATATGGAATGGCTTAATCCATCCCTACAAATGGTGCTGTATTTAGAAAATAAGGGGATCCAGATTTATTCAGAAAAGTGCAGAGATACATATTATGTCTCATTATAAGCTTTATTCAAGAGTATTATTAATGCAACCCTTCCTTGAGGGAATTTACATATATGAACTTTCAAGTTACACTAAACTCAGGAGTTAAACCTTAAAATGCATTCAAGTACCGTAACTATTACCATAAATGTATCTTATGTGTGTATCACTCAGCTGTAGATCATCAAATCATCTCTGAATTGGTGCTGACACTGTCCTTCCTTCTGGAGGGTGGCTACTTTTGTTCCCCATGCTCCCTGTGTGTGTTGTAAAGTAGTCACCGCTGCAAGCTCACTCCTGTGATGGACTACAATCTCATTATAAATTAGCTAACTAAACATGAGATTGTAGTCCATCACAGGAGCGAGCTTGGAGCGGTGACTACTTTACAACACACACAGGGTCAATTTAAGTGAAATAACCAAAGGCTGAATTCCCAGCATTGGAGCCTGTAGGTGCACAACCTATAGTGAAAACCCATCTGCTATGCTCACCTTCTGTACACAGTGTACAGTATGTCCTTGATTTACTGGTTATTATGTGCTCAGAGTAAAATGATTATGTGTAGCTGTATTTATGTGTGTATATCAGAACACATATGTGAGGAATGACAGTAGCTCCCACTCTTTCTTTGCTGCATATAGGCACAGGCCTAGAGTGCCTAATAAAAAAGCCAACCATGGCAAAAACCCATAGCAACCCACCAGCATCTACCTTAAGCCTGGCTCACACCTAGGAGTTTTTGAGCAGTTTGGAAAGCGCTTTTAAGTGCCCAACACAAGAAATGCCATGATTTTTCAATGGCCCTGTTTCACACCTGAGCAGAAAACCCCCAAACGCCCGAAAAGGTACAGGAGCTTCTTTGGGCAGTTAAAAGTGTTTAGCCCCATAGACTTCATTGGAAATGCCCAAAAATGTGCAACAGAAGCATGTAGTACATTTTCGTGAGCGTTTTTGTGCGGTTATACACGCGCTCTTCCATTGCCCACAATGGTTTATGAGCTGCCAATCAAAATGCATGTCTTCATGTGCACGTGTTAAAACGCGCATTACAAATGTGCACAACGCACATAAACACGCAAATAACCGCATGCTGTTAACACGCTTATAAACGCACAAAAACGTTGCCGCCTAGGTGTGAACCCAGCCTTATAGTGGCCTGATTTCTGCAGAGTGCACTCTGATTGCTACACTTGAGAAGAAACTTTTATTGAGTAAGGCAAATGCCTTAAAGCTGAGAAAATGCTTAATAAATACAAGAGGCATGCGTATTCTGACTTGAATCCTGCTGTACTTTGCGTATTTCTTACAGATCTGTGCAGTAATCCATTGTGAAACTTTGTGCATGAGCTGTAATAGAGACCAGTCACTGCTTCTCTCTCTACCTGTGCAGAGTGACTGGTCTTGTCTCCACCCCCCTCTTGTAGTTATCTCCAGGCAGCCTGTAATGGGTGGAGCCTGCTAGTCCCTCCAACACCTCTATGGTCTGCACAGGCTATGTAGAGCACAGTGATGATGTCACTGCTGCTTTCACAAGGTAATGTTTGGATTTGCAAAGGCGTTTGGTGCACACAAAGAGGGTTTATATTCTTTGTGGCTATTGAATGTATTTAAATGACAGTTTTTGTGGCTGGAGTTCAACTTTAAATGTTTATTAATGATTGCAAGCAGCTTTTAGTATAAATGATATGCCATCCTTGCTTCTGTATTTCCAACACTGTATTTTACATTTCTTTGCCCTGACTGCTATCTCACAGCGTTATAGCATTCAGTTCATTTAAAATGCTAACAGGAGTCAGATCAGTGTCCTACATAAAAACAAAACAGAGCCTATGTAAAGTGCTGTACAGGCACACAAACTGCTTTTCATTCTGACCTGGCTTTGTCTCACTCTTCTGTTTCACATCTAAACATGCTGTGCTAGGTAGACTATTGATGCCGCTTTTTTTACATTGCAGCGGCTGTCACTTATCTTTTTTTCCAGTAAATTCTCTTTGTCAGAAATGTGCATACTTTGCTACAGTTGGAGCTGTGCGATAATACAGTGTGATGCCACAGAAAATGTTAACCACCGCCCTGCTGTTAATCTGCAAATGTTTTCTATTGCTCTTGTCTACGTGTGTTCCAGGATATTATGGGTGTTGGCAGTCTAGTTCCTTCCTTATTTTCACTAGCATGAAGTCAGGTTTGAATAACAAATAAAGAGAGGCTCAATGAAAAGCATTAGTCAAATAGCACTCCCCTGCCACATCCAAATGTACTGCAGGACGCCTCTCTGTTACAGCGCACGCTAAAATAGACTGAACACGGATCAGTCTAGTGTATTTGGTTTCTGCTGGGTGATTATACAGCAAGAGGGGCACTGACAGTAGTTCATTCAGCTTATAAAAACTAGAGCACAGGTGTATGAAGTTTTTCCTATACCAAACAATTTAATGATTTATATCATTTTATAAAATGCAAAACTTAAAGCAAACCTGCGTTTTGCCCATCAAATTCAGGGCAAAGCAAAAGGTCTGCTTTAATGCCACCTCCCCAGCAGCATATACTTACTGTTCCATCATTCCTTCACTTCTCTGTTCAGCTGGCATGACAGAAGTAAATACCTGGTATTTCCATGCATGGAGCAGCATGTGACTAATGCCCCTTCCATTCATGTGACAGCATTAGTGATTGGCCCAGCGCTGTCACATGTGAGTAGGGAACTTTCTGTAAAGCTGGCCATAGACTGTGTAAATTTCAGCCAGTTCTTGATGAACCAGCCAAAATAGAGCAGTGGGTGCCACTGTCAGCCCGCCTTTCGGCCGGCTTCTCTCAATCAGAAGATAAAAGGAGCTGGTTGGAAGATTTTCGGTCTAAGGGAGCTTGCAGCCAATCAACAGCAAATACCATTGGGGTACTCTGACAGCGGCCGCCAGCCGCCTTCAGAGTACAATGAAAACAGTGAAGTATTCCTCCATCCACACTTGTAAGCGTTTATAGAGGAATCTGTTAATTTTTCTTTGATAAGCCCATAGGTTGAGTGAAGAGAATATAACAGTGTTTGGCCAGGTTAAGTGCCGACTAGAACAATGAGGAATTTCCATAGAGTGAAGGGAATGTATTGCAGCTGGGGGATGTCTACATAAGCAAGGAATCCCCGCCTAAAAAAAAACATAAGCTGTGCTTTCATAGGAAAAAAGCCAGCGTATGAATGTGTACTTATCAGTGGAATCTCTATTCCAAGCAAAGCTGGTGTGCCAACTACCCCCCACCTGTGTAGGGTTTTCTATTGTTGTTGTCTACAAATTAGTACTGAAAGGGCTAGTTCACACCAGAACTGCATCACAGTTGTGTGTGTCTGTGCAGCTGCAGTGTGGTTTGCTGCGTTTTTACCGCAATTTTGAGTAGGGCACCATAAATCCCATAGGAAAGCATTGTGATGTGTTTTGGATGCAGCTCCCAAACTGAACGGACTGCATCACAACTGCATCTGGTGTGAACTAGCCCTAAGTCCTAAATTATCTCCTTTAGGGCTTGTTCACACCATGTCCGGATCATGTCCAGACCAGAACCGTTTTTTCCCAGGCCAAAAAAGAATCTCAATGTATCCTTATGGTATTTCTGGACTCTGCTAACACCAGTGCAGTCTGTTCTGGTCCAGACAAGAAACAATACTGCTTGTCTCATTTTCTCTGGTTTGGAAATGCATTAAAACCGGATACAAATGCACTGGAACGCACTGGACTGCATCTGAAGGCCGATTTTAAGCTAAAAAATGTGGCACAAATGCACTGCACTGCATTTGCAGATCTGCTCCAGATCTGGTCCAGACATCGTGTGAACAAGCCTTTAATGATAGGCATGTGCACATGATGCAGGTTTATTCCTACATGGTATGAGCATTTTAAAATGTTACATTTTACTGACAGACCCAAAAACGTTAGAGAAAGTCGTATTTTTAGTTTAGGCTTGGCCAGCATACATTTAGACACCTGAGCAAAGCAGACTTCTTAGTAAATTAAGTGCATATATACTGTAATGCTTGGGCATTTATCCACAGATTCAGCATAGTAAATACTGCAAGGATACGATGTGGATGTCCAGGCAAGATTGATGCACCATTCTATGTGCTTATCTTTTAAAGTGACACTAAAACTCAGGGGTTAAATCCTAAAAATACATTCAAGTACCTTAACTATTAATACAAATGTATCTTATTTGTGTTGGTTATGTGTTTAGATGAAGCACTGAGATCTTGAGGAATGCTGAATTATGTTTTACTTGCTTAGAAGGACATTACATCTCAATACAGCATTATAGAGCATTGGGAGTATACATAAGCATAGAGACTAACATTGCACTACAGCACCATCTACAGCTCAAAAGACAATATTATATCTCTGAATGTCAGTAAAACAATCAGTATGCTGGTGCATTTCCAACAATTTGTGTATCACTCGGCTGTAGATCCTCAAATCCTATCTGAATTGGTGCTGACACTGTCCTTCCTTCTGGAGGGTGGCTACTTTTGTTCCCCATGGTCCCTGTGTGTGTTGTAAATGTAAAGTAGTCACCACTCCAAGCTCACTCCTGTAAAAGACTAGAAGCTCAATGCAAATGAGTAAACTAAACATGAGATTGTAGTCTATCACAGGAGTGAGCTTTGGGCGGTGAAGGACAGTGTCAGTATGATTTCAGAGATGATTGGAGGATCTACAGCTGAGGGATACACAAATAGGATACATGTTTGTTAATAGTTAAGGTATCTGAATGCATTTTTAAGATTCAACTCCTGAGTTTAGTGTCACTTTAATTTATAACAATCATGAAGACTTCGGGTTACCATAGAGAGCTCAGAAATGTATTTTGATTTGTAGAATTACTGCACTTATTTATTTCCAGAATTTATAGAACACCTGAATATTATGTAGCACTTTACAGGGTATGTACATGGATTCACAGCAGTCTCTGCCCCCCTTTGCTTTAATTATTAGGTTACTTAGCACTATAGTTGTGCATTACTGTGACACAAGGAAACATATCTATGGAAAAGGGCATTAAGTAAGCCTTACAGCAAAATCAATGTGAACATTCCAATAGCATACAGAGTACCAATGGTTTGCAAGACTGGTTACTTAGCAAGAATAACCACACCAAAATATAAGTGGAATTTTGTGCATAGCACCATTTATGTTGTTTGCAGTGTTTTAACATGGCCAGAAATAGTAAAACGTTAGCAAAGAAGGTCATTAGAAGGTTGTATGAAAGTATTTTATTTTATCAGCACTATCCTTTGAAGTATTCATCTCCACTAAGGCAGCAATGCCACCTATTGGTGGACTGGTATTACTGCCTGTCACATTGTGATGGGAAAACAGGGACACTAGGGGGCTAGTGAAAGGAGAAAAAGCTATGGGGAAAATGAAATGTTGCACATAGCAACCAGTCAGAGTCCTGGTTCATTTTTTCCAGAGAATAACCTTTACAGGGTTGTACACAAAAGAGTGAAGAGTTTGGAGAAGGCAGGAGAAGTGAACAATCTGGGACAACGTAGCTGAACTGGAAATTGAGGTGTATTGGAGAATTTTCCCAGTTCAGTTATGTTGTCCTAGATTGTTCACTTCTCCTACCTTCTCCAAACCCTTCACCCTTTTCTGAATAACCCCCTTAATGTTTTGAGTAGATTGTTACATTTGTGCATCTGTAATGGGGTTTATTTGTTTTTTGGTGACAACTTGTACATCAGTGAGTTATTATTAGAGTATATTTGCAAAAGATTTGCATGACAAATTCACTGGTGGTTGTTTTATAGCATTCTCTGGTCATATTCACTCACCAGTGTACTCAGCGAACTTAACAGCCGACATTTCTATGTACAGCTACAATATGTTCTTAAACAGCTTGCTATATTTAGTATTTATTCAAATTTAGTCAGTGATGTATACAGCGAATGTAAAAAAAATGAACATAGAATAGTGTGAAATCATCTGCTGTTGACGGTTTGTTCTTTTTTTTTTTTTCTGGCTTTTCTCCCTTTATTTTCACCTGGTAATCCTGCGAATAACACATTTCCTGTTCCTGATTGGCTATGCTCACTTGCTGCATTGTATCTATGCAGGGAGCCATGGTTGTCACACGTGCTAAACTTCAAAGCTTGCGTGCTAAAAATGTTCTTAGCCTGGAAATTGAAATCGAATGCAGCCCCCACATCTAAGGACTGCTAAGCTGCAATATATGACATTTTTGTT
Organism: Nanorana parkeri; assembly: GCF_000935625.1. Classification (NCBI taxonomy): domain Eukaryota; kingdom Metazoa; phylum Chordata; class Amphibia; order Anura; family Dicroglossidae; genus Nanorana; species Nanorana parkeri. Next base: position 183,192 of record NW_017306474.1, read on the forward strand.
TTTGGGGTTTACATGCACTTTAAGCAGGGGCGTCCGGAGGCCGGGTGTCACCGAGAGCGGAGACCAGGTGACACCCCACTGTGTCATAATCGGCCATGCACGTGACGTCACCACGTGCATGCACGATGATGTCATTGCGCACGCATGGCCATCTTATTGATACCTGCTGGCGGCTATCTTGGTGATGGACACCGACAGAGAGAGGAGGGGACGTTCACCCGGAGGGATAAGGTATGCCACTGGGTCCCCTCCTCTCTCTTGAAACTGTCGGGCTCTCAGCCCATGATAGAGCGCCTGACTTTTCAGAGGGGGTGACAGAAAAATGACTGTCAGTCATTTTTCTGTCACATCTCCAATGGTGTCACCCAGGTGCGGGCAGCACCCCCCTTGTGACACCACTGACTTTAAGGATATTTAATTATGTAAAGGATATCTGTTTTGGCAGGACACCTCACATTCTCCCCTAGTTTGTCAGATGCCCCATAAGAGGGTGGAGGGGTAGACAGCACAGCAGAGTATGACTCTATAGCTATATAATACTATGACAGGAATATTTTTGATAAGGAGCCCAAAATAATCACATCCTCCAGTAATAGGAAAAAGGAGAATGTCCAAAGCACACATACTCATAATTCTGGATTCTGACAGTTCTAAATTGATAAAAGAGGAAAACAGTTTGCTCTGGGTTACTTGAGGCCAGCACTCTTTGCATTACCTTTGAAAATAATCTTCTGAATATTTTAAGCTCCAGTAAACAAGCTTTCTTTATGCATTGCTGGGGAAAAAAAGAGAGGAAACAACATTATTGAGTAGCATATAAAGCTTGTCCCTTTGTGTAAATGCATGGAGCTTGTAGAGACATAACCGTACAATGAAAGAAATGAATTAACTGCTAAAAACAAGCACGCTGCAATACCTTTTACAGTCAAGAACACAGGACTGGACCCTTTTCCATTTAAAATGTCATTTTCTGTGTTTGCTCTGGGGCATTGAAAAATGAATTTAAAAGTGTGTCTCTCTCTAAATCCGCTGCTAGTTTCCCCAACCATTTCACATGTTCTTTTTTCCCTTAGCAGTCTCTGATTATACACACACTGATGCTGAAGTACAGCAAGGAGTTTTATTATTGGGACTCCTTAACAAGCAGCAGACATGTTTTAGTTTTTAACAACAGTAAATTAAACCCTATTCTAGGCTCAAAATCTGCAAAGCTGTTGTCAGTGGGGATTTGATGATGGATTGTTAGTTCATTGAAGCATATAGAAACAATCATTACATTCTAGTGAAGAGGATGGAAATATTGGACACGCGTGGATCTTTGATATACCTAATTGCAAATCGCATTTGCCTGCGAAAGATTTGGTCATGAAACACCAACAGGGTTATTCACAAAAGGGTGAAGAGTTTGGAGAAGGCAGGAGAAGTGAACAATCTAGGACAACATAGCTGAACTGGAAAGTGAGCTGAATTGGAGCATTTTTCCAAATCAGCGATGCTGTCCTAGATTGTTCTCTTCTCCTCCCTTCTCCAAACTCTGCACCCTTTTGTGAATACCCCTGTAAATACCTTTATAAGTGAGAGGCCTCCAGCAGCAGCATCCTGCTCCAAATCCAAGTTGTTGGGTAGTCCTGTCATTTGTAGAGAAATAGGTGAAGCACTTCCCCAGAATTAGTAGAGGAACTGCAGTCAGACAATGGCTACTTCATGGAGACATCCCAAGTAGTATTAATATTTAGAAGTTAGTGTTCAGTTCACAACAATTCAGATATAAATAACACACAGCCAAAAGTACCTGCACCTTAGGTATGAATGTGATTAAGCTGGCTATTTCTAAATATTTGGGAGTTTTAATATGTAAAGAGTATGGGGTCTATTCACTGAGCTGCCGAGGGCAGCTGAGTGAACAACCGACCTAAAGCAAAGTGAGCCGAACACTGTTCGGCTATTCACTTCAGGCTGGTAGAAGCAAAAAACTCTCCCGGGCACTCTGGGGGTCTCCCGCTCCCGGCTGCCCAGGAGAGAAACACTGATTTTTCTTTTTTTTTTCTTTATTCTGACACGGAGCCGTGTCAGAGTAGAGAAAAAATAATTTTTGCCCATAGGAATGAATTGCTAGATTCCTATTGGCTATTTCAATTTGCAATATCCAATAGTAAACTAGCATTGTACCCGCCCTCTGAAAAGCTACGGCTAGATCCTTCGGCAGCTTCGTGAATAGACCCCTATGTTTTACCCCACCTTCTTCACATCACTGTTGGGTCTTTCTTTTGATGGCCAATCTCAGTGACCAATACTAAGGCACAGAAAGAGGTGAAGCTAACAAAACATCTGGAACCAAAGTAGATATGTGCATTTTAGAGCTTTTTTGGCTTTAGGGTTTCAGTGGAGCTCTACAAAATATAGTGGGGGGATTTATCAAAACTATTGCAGACAAAATCTGGAGCAGCTGTGCATGGCAACCAATCACCTTCTCTATTTCATTTATGAATTTTAACTGAACAAACTGAAGAGAGATGCTGGTTGGTTGCAATGGGCAACTGCTGCAGGTTTTGTCTGCCCTAGTTTTGATAAATTCCCCCCTGCATGTCTACATCCAGGCAGCTTCAGGTGCCTGAAGTAGATATTTGCCTGCAATTTAGAACATTCAAAGAAAACACTGGTTCAGTCATTCATTTTTCAGACTGTAGAGGATGTCAGAAATTCAGGCTTAAAAGGGAGCTGATCATACTACCATTATTTTCTGCTAATGCAGTAATGTAATCCAGTTGTGCAGGCAGAGCTCATAGGTAACCGCAAGATCTATCACTCCACAAAGGAGAAGTTCTTCTTCAGATAACACCGTATTAGGGCCTGTTTCGTTTGGCCTTCAGCTTGTGTCAGTGACAGTTTAAGACACTTCTGAGGTTATTCAGAATTCATTGATAGGTGCTTTTGCTCTGCAGTTCTTCTCCTTCTGACCCTGATATGATCTCTTTCAAGTGGGTTTTGCATTCCCATAAATTTGTATGGAAGTGCACAGCCATTTGAACAAAAGCCCATCCACACATGGACACATAGGGGTTGATTTACTAACCTTATAAACACACCACGAACATGTATACACCTCTGTAGTGTGTTCCCTCCCAGCATGATCTATGGGTGGAATCTAAACACCTTTGTAGTGTGTACACACCCAGCAGGTGTGTTGTGCAAAGCCCTGCATGAATTTGCAAGGTGATCTTGTGTAAATTAGCTCTATGTTGTGTTGCTTGCTTGATGAATGCAGGAATGTAAATGCATTAGCTAACCATTTTTGTCTAAACTGTGAAGCAGCATTATATATGCATCATGTGCATGATTTTTCCATATATGGCATTAGTGGAAATATGCTTTTAGAGACGCTTTTTTGGAAATATGCTTTTAGTTGATAAATACGTTTTGCTGTGTAAAAATCACACGCACCTAGTGCGTGCGTGTGTTTAGGTTAGTAAATCACCCCCATAGTCACTCACTACAAATGTGTTGTTCCATGTGGGCAAAGTGAAAACATTGTTTTTAGTTTTTCTTTTGCATGTTAAAGGGAGGAACTGAAAGCTAATTGCAAGATAATTTCACAATTCCAGTCAATGTACATTACCTTGATTGTGCTTGTATATAATGTTTTATCTGATAAGTGCAAATCCAATTGTGCGAGTCATTTTGTATCATTAACTTTATGCTGTTATTAGGAACTAAGTAATAGAATTGTTCTAACCATCTTCTCTGCTCACTTACTTGCAGTAAACTATTCGAAGAAGAAGAAGAAGCAGAAGAAGGATCTGCACTGCAAGGACCTACGTGCACAGAAGAAATGGTGGTCCTGTTTTGACATGAGATTATTTAGGATTGTGTACCATTTCAGACATGACATTTGGTTCAGTCCTCTACATTGACTTGGCATATGTGACAAGACGGTATGGAAAATTGACATTTTGTTGCACTCTACTCTTGAACTGTGAAGAACTCTTATAAAACAATGAAGATCCTGCTTTCATTGCTGCAGATCACCTTGGACTGAAGGGTGATGTTCTTCCTGAAAGTCACTTTGTGTTTTCTTTGCATGTTTTCCACTGTTAACGGCACGACGTGTGAGCTTATTGGCCTATTAAAAACAGACTCCAGAACACCTTAAATGCAAAGTTAAGCTTTTTCATTTCTTCTGATTCTGAAATAATAATCACTAAAGTCAGTCTTGTTTGGTTATCAAATAACTTCATGCTCTTGTTTGCTTCTGTGTACACATGGGTTATGGAGAATAGCTTCCATACAGATATTTTCAATATGTTTACTAGAGAATTAAAGATGTGCTATTTATAACTAAGCCTTATGTTGTGTACAGACTGTCTTTGAAATATTGTGATCTAGTTTATTGCTTGTAAATGAGAAATTATATAATTTATTTAGAAAAAAATAACTGTATACTATAGTTTTATTGATGAAAGAAATAAAATATTTTGTTCTCAGTGCTTGTGATTTTATTGCGTATATAGGTTAACTCCATTACTCTTTTATAGAAATGTTTGTAAACTTGTTAAAGTGTATTTCCACTTTTTCAGCCAATTTGGGATATCACCTATTTTATAATTATTACATGTTCCCATTCACATAGCATCAGCTAAAAAATAAATAAATATTATAATAAAATAACATTATATAATATATCAAATATTT